>NC_071999.2:28779745-29084930 GCF_028885655.2 Pongo abelii
ATAAACAAATTACAAGTAATAAAAAATGGTGAGAAATCTATGAACTTAGATTCTTAAAAGAGACTCAGGAGACACAGCAACCAAATGAAATGTGTGGACTTTGTTTGAATTCTGATTAAACAAACTAAATTTTCAAAGATTTTAAGACAATTTTGGAAACAAACATGGACTACAAATTTGATATGAAGGATTTTTAAGGTATAATATTTTTAGCAGTGATAAAAAGTGTTAAGGTTTTTTGTTGTTGTTTTAAGAGTACTTAAATGTCATACTAAAATGCTGTGGGATAAAATGATCTGATGACTGAAATTTCCTTTACAATAACTCAGATTTAGGGAAAGCAAGAGTGGAGAGTGGGGTTGGGGGGTGTGCATGAAGTGGGAAAAGAATGGATGAAACGTGGCTGGCTGCCGGCTGAAATGGCTGTTGCAGCAATGTGATGACTATATGAGGATATATTGTATGATTCTCTGGACTTTTGTATATGATTAAAATTTTCCATAACAAAATGTTTCTAAAAGAAAAAACGGAGTAACAGTGTATATTTCATATAGGTGTTATGGGTATTAAACGAGATATGTAAAAGTGCAATACTGTCTGGTATACAGAAGGGGTTTTGAAAAGTTTATTTCCCCTTTTATTTTCTCTTTTAAAATACACCTCCCCCACAACACACAGAAAAGACACACACACACACACACACACACACACACACACACATACATACACACCAGGAGTCATCCAAAAAACAGTTCTTTGTGATGTTCTGCAAGGGCTGAATTGTCCTAGTAAGGGTTTGTGAAAGACTTGGATCTTTTTTACATTGAAATCAAAGGCTGGTGATTTTAGATACACTTCAGGGTCCTGGAGCCTTGGGTACTGGACCTTCCTACTTTGGGAAAATAATCAACTCCTGAGCTCCATAAACAATAACCAGTATAGAATAGAAAGCAGGATTCTCTGAGGAGAAGCCAGAGTCTCCAGCATGTGGGCAGCACCTGAAGCATGACCCTCAGACTCAGGGAGGGACCAAGGCCTATTGCAGGGCACCCAACTGCTGCTGCCTGATCACCAAAGGAGAAGAGTCTAAAATGAAACCAAATAACAGGTGGCAATCCGAACCCACTCCGCTAAAATAACTCCCATTTTTAAAAAGAAAACTTACCTGAGAAGGAGTTTCTAGTCCCTGAAATTTACTCCTGTGGGTTTTATCTATTTGCCTTTCTCCAAAATAATACAGGCTTTCCTACAAAAAAGGGTACAATCCAACCATGGTTCATCTGCACTCTTTCCTTTCCTATATTAGGTACCCTTAGTGTTTCTACGCCCACCTTCTTTCCTAAAGTCAGTGATTTTGTTTGTTTTTTGGTAGAGTCTTGCTCTGTAACCCAGACTGGAGTACAGTGGCAGGATCTAAGTCACTGCAACCTCTGCCTCCTGGGTTCAAGTGATTCTACTGCCTCAGCCTTCTGAGTAGCTGGGACTACAGGTGTGTACCACCATGCCCAGCTAATTTTTTGTATTTTTAGTAGAGACAGGGGTTTCACCATGTTGGCCAGGCTGCTCTCAAACTCCTGACCTCATGATCCGCCTGCCTCAGCCTCCCAAAGTGCCGGGATTACAGGCGTGAGCCACCCGTGCCCAGCCGAGTGATCTTTGGGCAGAGGCTACCGAAAATAACAAAATTAGGACTTCTCTCATTCAAGGATTCATACATTCATAAAATTTTAGAGCTGGAAAGACCTTAAAAAGCATCTGGTCCAACCCTTCTTTCCATATGACAAATGACAACACTGAGACCAAAAGAAAGCCAAGCAATCTGCCATGGAGATGCTGCAGCCACTTAGAAGCAGCACAGGCCTGGAATACAGGTCCCTGGATCTCAGTCTAGGGCTCTGGATCAATGGCTATCAATGACTTTCAAACCTTTTGTTTTTTAAGCTGCAATCCACGTTAATAAACCTAGGAGACACACACACACCCACACACACACACACACACCCCCCCAATATTTAAGCCTTTTGATATTTTCTATTCTGCTCTATTCCATTTTATTTTTAAAAGATGTCAGTTACAACCCAGTAACTTTAAAACTCACTGATAAATCATGATCCATAGCTTGAAAAACACCATCCTAGAACACCCATTTTCAAAATCTGTGTATCTCAAATGAGAGAAAGCAAAGGTGGTGGAATTGGAGTTTGGGCACTGTGCACAACCACCACCTCTTCCCTAGACTGCAGGCCAAACAACTCCAGCACAGCTGCTGGAAATGGTAGCATCTCAGCAAGAAAATGGCAGAAAGAAAAATGACTGAGAACTCTGCTTTAAGTGGAAACAGCCCACCTTGTCTTATCAGAAATTTCTAGAGGTCACAGACTCCACATGTATTGACTAAGCAAAGACATTTACATTCAGGAGAGGCTTTGAGTTATGAAATGTTGCTTTTTATCTACCTAAGAGTTGTGAGGATGGGCAAGGCTCTTTGGAGAATTTATCTAATTAAGCTTAATACTATTCTCACGAGGTACCGGCAGGAGTAAGAGCAGGGCCAGGTGAAATGAGGGAAGCATCTTGATTACTGAATGTTTTTTTCTGTGTAACATGGCTTTACTCCCCTCACCTTAATCCTGCCCCATCAGGTCTTGTCTTTATTTAAAATGTTGATATTGTATACATCATAGATTTTTTGCATTAATTTTTATTAAAATATTGCATTAAAATTATTTATTTTAATCATTACAATTTTTAGCATTCCCTTAAATTTTGCACCTCATTGACCTCACTCTAGTCCTGGCCCAAAGAGATTCTGAAGTCAGCTACTAACTAGTGCACGTTAAACAAGAAAGTATCAAAAACAGACTTTCTAAAAACTGCTTCTCTAATTACAATTTTACTAAGCACCATGACTAAAATAATCATCTTAACGTCCTACCAGTGATGTTTCAGAACTAGCAAACTCAGTCATCATAAGACAAAGTGTGTAGAACATCTTTCATACCTCTGCAGTTAAAAATATTTCGGAGGCAATAAGGAAGGCACAAACCATAGTTCCGGTTCTTCCTAGAAAAGAAAAGAAGTTAGTTCAAGGAACATACGTGGTATAAAAATACACTCAGAAATATTCAAGGAGTGCATTTTAAGTTGATTTTCTTTCTTTTTTTTGAGACAGGGTCTTGCTGTGTCACGCAGGCTGGAGTGCAGTGGCACAATCTTGGCTCATTGCAACCTCTGCCTCACAGGTGAAAAATACGCAAATTACATTTACAGTAAAAATATCTCTCACCATCTCTCCACAAAAGGACACGATGAGGTTTTTACTAAATCTATAAGAAAGCAACAATTATGTCTTTCATAATTTTTTTGGATAATAGTAAAAAAGAAAAATTCCCAACTCATTTAGTACATTAATATAACTGATTCCAAAATTGCACAAATACAGTAGAAGAAAAGATATTTTTACACCAGTCTCACATATAAATGTAGATTTAAAAATATACATATATTTTCAAAGTGAATTCAGCAATGTAGAAACACCATGTATCAACACCAAGTGCCATTTCTCTTAAGGATGCAAGGATGTTTTTTCCAAGATGGCAGATTACAGGCTTTTAGCATGCCTCAGTCATTCGGAAATAGCAAGCAAGTACATAAAGACCAACTCTGTGAGCTTTAATTCAAGAAAGAAAATGGCAATTCCCCGGAATTATGAAGGACATCCCAGATCCTGGGGAGGACAATGCAGGCAAGCAGCCCTCAGGACAGCATTCGACTGATAAAAGTGAGTGAAGCCTCAGTATGTGGGAGAGGCAGACAGCATCCCTCTGTCTCACCTTTCCACTGGAGATCCACGCAACCCGGGCAGAGGAAGAGATTGTTTCTCCCAAGCCTTGGAGCTCATTTGAGGAGAGACTTGGAGACTTTGTGGGGGAAAGACATAGGGAAACGCTGCCGGCATTTTCCCAAACCTGGACTGGGAGCAGGACAACACTGGGGAAATCTTCCCTATCTGGCCCCACCCATCTTGTGCCCCCAATCCCCCTACCCCTAGGGCTGAGGGAGCTCAGATTAATGTGTACTCAGGAAATCAGCCCATTGCCTGGGGAAACAGAGAGCTCCTCCCAATAGACAAGGATCAAGTACATAGCCAGCGGCACTGCCAACAGCCAGCTCTTACCCATGGCGCCATCTACTGGCTTGTCGGTCAAACCACACACCCAATATAAAACCTGCCGACGGAAGTGCATGGGGCTACAGAAGCAAAGCCGAAAGACCCTACCCAGCATGCTCTACAGTCAGACACCCTAGGGAGCAGGGAAAGGGAAAGAAGAAAAAAATAACAATAATATTATAGGAAAGGAAAGAAAAAGAAATATCCTACTCAAACAAAAATAATTACACAAATTAGAAGCGCTAGCATCTCCAGATGAGAAGGACCCACGCAAGAATTCTGGCACCATGAGAAATCTGAATGTAGTGACACTACCAAAGGATCACACTAGCTCTCTGGCAATGCTTCCTACCCAAATGAAAACTCAGAAATGACAATGAGCAATTCAAAGCTTGGGTTGCAAGGAAGCTCAATGAGATTCAAGGTTGAAATCAACAAAAAGAAACTTCTACATCAATCTGGGAAATGAAGGAAGAGATAAACATCTTAATAAGAAATCAATCAGAACTTCTAGAATTAAAAAAACTCACTTAAGGAATTTCAAAATACAACTGAAAGCTTTATCAATAGACTGGACAAAGTAGAAAACATAATTTCAGAGCTTGAAGACTGGTCTTTTGAACTAATCCAGTCAGACAAAAATAAAGAAAAAAGATTTTTTAAAAGTGAAGAAAGTCAGAAATATGAGATTATGTAAAGTGATCAAACCTATGAATTACTGGCATGCCCGAGAGAGAAAGAGAAAAAGAAAACAACCTGGAAAACATAGTTGATGGAATAATTCAAGACAATTTCTTGAATCTTGCTAGATAGACATCTAAGTACAATAAAGCCAGACAGCACTTGTGAGATACTATAAAAAATGAACATTACCAAGGCATATACTCACCAGACTGTCCAAGGTCACTGTCAAAGAAAAAGCCCTAAAGGCACTGGAGAAAAAGGCCAGATCACATACAAAGGTAGCCCCATCAGGATAAGAGCAGACTTCTCAGCAGAAACCTTACAAGCCAGGAGAGATTGAGGGGTCTATTTTCAGAATTCTTAAAATAAATTACAATCAAGAGATTCATATCCTGCCCAACTAAGCTTCATGAGTGAAGGAGAAATAAAAATATTTTCTAGAGAAGCAAATGCCAAGAGAGTTACCACTAGACCAGTCTTACAAGAGATGCCTAAGGGAGTTCTAAACATGGAAATGAAAGAATGATACCTGCTATCATAAAAACACACTGAAGTACACAGCTCACAGACCCTATAAAACAACCACACAATAGAAAGTACAAAAAAACCAGCTAACAGTTTCATGATAGGGTGAAAAGCTCACATGTCAATAGTAACCTTGAATGTAAACACACCACTTAAAAGTCACAGAGTGGGCTGGGTGCGGTGGCTATTCCTGTAATCCCAGCACTTTGGGAGGCCAAGGTGGGCAGATCACGAGGTCAGGAGGTCAAGACCATCCTGGCCGATGTGGTGAAACCCTGTCTCTACTAAAAATATAAAAATTAGCCAGGCGTAATGGCACATGCCTATAATCCCAGCTACTCAGGAGGCTGAGGCAGGAGAATCACTTGAACCCGGGAGTCAGAGGTTGCAGTAAGCCAATATCATGCCACTGCACTCTAGCCTGATGACAGAGTGAGATTCTGAAAAAAAAAAAAAAAAAGAAAGAAAGAAAGGTCACAGAGTGGCAAGTTGGATTAAAAAAACAAAACCCATCTGTCTGCTGTCTTCAAGAGACCCATCTCACATGTAACAACACCAATAGGTTCGAAGTAAAGGGTTGAAGAAAGATCTATCACACAAAGAAAACACAAAAAAGAGCAGGGGTCACTATTCCTAAAACAGATAAAAAAGGCTTTAAACCAACAATAGTAAAAAAGGACAAAGAAGAGCATTACATAATGATATGGAGTTCAATTCAACAAGAAGCCTTAACTATCCTAAATATATATGCACCCAACATTGGCTCACCCAGGTTAATAAAACAGATACTTCTAGACCTATGAAAAGACAGCCACACAACAATAGTCAGGGGACTTCAACACCCCACTGATAACATTACACAGATCATAAAGACTGAAAACTAACAAAGAAATTCTGGACTTAAATTCAACACTTGACCAATTGCACCTAATAGAAACCTAAAGAACTCCCAGCATTTTGGGAAGCTGAGGCAGATGGGCAGATCACAAGGTCAGGAGTTTGAGACCAGCCTGGCCAATATGGTGAAAACTCGTTGCTACTAAAAATACAAAAATTAGCCAGGTGTGGTGGCAGGTGCCTGTAATCCTAGCTATTCGGGAGGCTGAGGCAGGAGAATTGCTTGAACCCAAGAGGTGGAGGTTGCAGTGAGCCAAGATCATGCCACTGCACTCCAGCCTGGACAACAGAGTAAGACTCCATCTCGAAAAAAAAAGAAAAATAAAACACCTATGAACCAAAAAAGCCCAGATCAGATGTATTCACAGCTGAATTCTATCAACTATACAAAGAAGAACTGGTACCAGTTCTACTGAAACTATTCCAAAAAACTGAGGAAGGACTCTTCCCTAATTCATTCCATGAATCCTGCATCACCCTGAAACCAAAACCTGGCAAAGACACAATAAAAAAAAGAAAACTAAAGGGTAATCTCAACGATGAAGACGGCCACAAAAATCCTTAACAAAATACTGGCAAACCAAATCCAACAGCACATCAAAAAGTTCACGATCAAGTAAGCTTCATTCTAAGGATACAAGATTCAGCATATGCAAACCAATAAATGTGATTCACCACACAAACAGGATTAAACAGAAACCACATGATCATCTCAATAGATGCAGAAAAAAAAGCTTTTGATAAAATTCAACATCTTTCTTGACAAAAAAAAAAAACACTCAAGAAACTAGGAATCAAAGGAACATACTTCAAAATAGAGCCATGCGCCAGGTGCAGTGGCTCACATCTGTAATCCCAGAACTTTGGGAGGCCAAGGCAGGCAGATCAGTTGAGGTCAGGAGTTCAAGACTAGCCTGGCCAACATAGTGAAACTCCGTCTTTACTAAAAATACAAAAATTAGCCGGGCGTGGTGGCACATACCTGTAATCCCAGTGACTCAGAAGGCTGAGGCAGGAGAATTGCTTGAACCCAGGAGGCAGAGGTTGCAGTGACCGAGATTGCACCACTGCATTCCAGCATGGGTGACAGAGCAAGACTCCATCTCAAAAAACAAACAAACAAACAAAAAAACATGCTGGGCATGGTGGCTCATGCTTGTAATCCCAGCACTTTGGGAGGCTGAGGTGGGTAGATCACCTGAGGTTAGGAGTTCGAGAGCAGCCTGGCCAACTTGGTGAAACCCCATCTCTACTAAAAATACAAAAATTAGCTGGGCGTGGTGGCAGGTGCTTGTAATCCCAGCTACTTGGGAGGCTGAGGCAGGAGAATCACTTGAATCTGGGAGGTGGAGGTTGCAGTGAGCCAAGATTGCGCCATTGCACTCCAGCCTGGGCAAGAAGAGTGAAACTCCATCTCAAAAAAAAAAAAAAAAAAAAAAAAGAAATCATTTCCTTTGCAGCATCATGGATGCAGCTGGAAGTCATTATCCTGAGCAAATTAATGCAGGAATAAAAAACCAAATACCATATGTTGTCACTCATAAGTGAAAGCTAAACAATGGGTGCTCATGGACACCAAGGTGGCAATAATGGACCCTGGGGAGTTCTAGAGGGGGCACAGCAGAAAAGGGCACAGGGTGGAAAAACTAACTATTGGGTCCTGTGCTCAGTACCTGGGTGATGTGATCAATCACACCCCAAACCTCAGCATCACACAATATTACCAATAAACCTGCATATGTACTTCCAAATCTAAAAGTTAAGTTATACCAAAAATCTAAGCTCAAAAAGAAAAAAAAGTCTTTTGCCCATTAAAATCAAATAATAAAAAATACAAGAATCATCCTATATCAGAAATCTATATTAATGCAATTTACCATATTCATTGATTAAAGAAGACATACCTTACAATTATCTCAATTAATGCAGGAAAAAGCATTCACTAAAATTCAGCCTGCACCTGTGACTTCAAAAATTAACAACAACTAGGAAACTTCCTTAACTCAACAAAGAGAATCTACCAAAATACCTACCAGGAACATCATATTAATGACATCATATTGACAGCATTTTCTTTAAAGCCTGGAATTAAACAAAAATGCCCTCTCTTCACTGCTTCCATTTAACAGTATACTGCAGAGCCTAACCAGTGTAGAAAGTCAGTGTAGTAAGTAAATCTTTAGAATAACTCCTTAATCTAATGAGAGAGTTTAGGAAGATTTCTAGATGCAGGCTCAACATAAACAAAAATTAATAGCTAAATCAAGGATGCAGGTTGAAATATTTACAGTAATTAATAAAAACACAGAAAAGGAGTATATGACTTCCAAGGTAATGACAGGGGTGAGAAGGAAAGAATTACATTATTAAAATTCAATCGAACGAAAACAGAATGTCAGTAGGAAAATAGAAGAGTTAAATAAAATAGATGTACATAGAACGCTGTTCTCAACAATGCATAATACATGTTCTTTTCAAATGTACAGAAAACATTTGACAATATCGACCAAATTCTGGGCCATAAAGCAAGTCTAAACAAATTTCAAATAACTAAAAAAGAAAAAAATACATAGTATGTTCTGTGTCCACAACACAATATAATCAGAAATCAAAAATTTAAAGATAAATACAAAATTCTCATATGTTTGGAAATAAGGAAGTATACTTCTACATTACTCATGGGTCAAAAAAAAAAAACAAGCACAAAGTTGGAAAATAGTTTGAACTAAGTAAAATAAAAACACTACAAATAAAAATGTATGGGATGAAGCTAAAGCAATTCTTAGAGGAAAACTTGTAGCCTTAAATGGTAAATAGAAAAGAGAGTGGTTGACACTCTAAGAATTATCCATGTCAAGAAGTCAGGAAAAGAAAAAATTAACCCTACAGAAGAAAATACTAAATATCACAGTAATTGAGGAAATAAAAAATAAATAAAAAATAGAGACCACCAATAAGGCCAAAAATTTGGTACTTTTAAAAGACCAGTAAAATTGATAAATCCCTGGTGAGACTAATCAAAAGAAAAAAAGGGGAGAAGGCACCAAGAAAGCAATGTCAGGAGTAAAAAAGGGAACACCTCTGTAGACATTAAAATGGTAAAATGATATTGTGAACAATTTGATGTCCAGACATCTGCAGAGTTAGATTAAATGGACAAATGCTGGGAAAACTATAATCTACCAAAATGGGCAAAAGAAATAAAATTATAAAAACATTCTATATATGGAATTGAGCCATAATTTAAAGACTTCTCTCCAGAGAAAACTCTAGGCCAATGTGCGTTCACTGGTGAATTTCACTTTACACTTAAGAAGGAAAAAAATCAGCATGCATAAATTTACCCAGAGAATAAAAACAGAGAAAATGAAATCTAACTCATTTTACGAAGCCAAGATTTGAAAAAACTATGAGAAAGGAAAATTATAACCAATCGCCTGGATGACATGAATTTCAAAATCCTAAACAAAATATTAACAAACAGAATCCGGCAATTTAATAATAAAATAATTTAATAAATATTTAACAAAATAATACAGCACAACTAAATTACGTTTATTCCAGAAATATGTTTGTTTACCACTTAATCAATGTAATTAACCACATTTATTTATAGGATAAAGTAGAAAAATTATCATCTCAAAGATTCAGAAAAATCTTTAAGAATTCAACATCCATTCATGATTTAAAAAAAAAAAAAACACTTAGCAAGCTAAACGAATTTCTTTTTTCTTTCTTTTTTTTTTTTTTTTTTTGTTTCGCTTTTTGAGACAGAGTCTCACTCTGTCATCCAGGCTGGAGAGCAGTGGTGTGATCTTGGCTCACTGCAACCTCTGCTTCCTGGGTTCAAGTGATTCCCGTGCCTCAGCCAGAGTAGCTGGCATTACAGGCATGTGCCACCACACCTGGCAAATTTTTGTATTTTTTAGTAGAGACAGGGTTTCACCATGTTGCCTAGGCTGGTCTTAAACTCCTGGCCTCAAGTGATCTGCCCCCACTGGGCTTCCCAAAGTACTGGGATTACAGGTGCAAGCCATGGCGCCCAGCCAAGGAAGGAATTTCTTAATCGATAAATGGTAGCTAACACACACACACACACACACACACACACACACAGAGTCATAAAGCAATTGGAGAGATGTTGAAAGCTTTTCCTTTGAGAATGGAACTGTATGTTGATGGCTGCTATTGCCACTTCTAATTCTACACTGTACTGAAGGTTCTAGCCAGTGCTACGGGAGATAAATGACTGAAATGGAAAAAATACAATTTATTATTTTCATATGATGTAATCATGTACCATAAAATCCAAAAGAATCTATAGATGAATTAGTAGAACTAATAAGTGAGTTTAGGCTGGGCATGGTGGCTCAGGCCTGCAGTCCTAGCACTTTGGGAGGCGGAGGCTGAGGCTGGCAGATCACTTGAGTGCAGGAGTTTGAGACCAACCTGGACAACATAGCGAAACCCCATCTCTACAAAAAAATGAAAAAAATAGCTGGGCATGGTGGCACCTGCCTGCAGTGCTAGCTACTCAAGAGGCTGATATAGGAGGATCACCTGAGCCCAGGGAGGTTGAGGCTGTACTGAGCCGTGATCATGCCACTGCACTCCTGCCTGGGTGACAGAATGAGATGCTACCTCAAAAAAAAAAAAAAAAAAAAAAAAGGGAGTTAGGAAAGTTGCTAATTGCAAGATTAATAAATAAAATGAACTGCATTTAAAACAATAAAAAACATTTAGAAAATAAATATTTTAAAGGGATATCATTTAAATAACCACAAAAACATCCAAGAATAAATCTCACCAAAAATATGCAAGCTTTCTATACAGAAAATGAGAAAGCATTATAAAGAGAAATTGAAGAGGACCTAACTAAATGAGAGAATACCTCTGGTTCATGGGTTGGATGAGTCAATATTGTAAAGATTCAATTCTCCCCAGTCTATAAATTCAATGCAATTCCAAACAAATTTCTATCCAGTGTGTGTAATTTGACTAGTTGATTCCCAAATTTATATGGAAATATAGATGACCTAAAATACCCAAACGATTGTGAAGAAAAAGAAAAAGATGATGAGGACGTATTAGAAAGCTACAGTAAGATAGTTGTGCTATTGGCACACAGATGAAAAATCAATGAACAGAATAGAAAGGTCAGAAACAGATTCATGTTCTTCAGGGTAGTAAAGAAATGAAAATCTTCTGAACCAGTGTGCTGGAATAACTGGATAGCCATACATGGAAAAAGATGAAACCTGATGTCTTCCTCACACCACACACATAAATCAATTTTAAAAGGAATGAACCTTCTCGAAGAAAATATAGTAGTAAAATGTCCTTTAAACTCAAGGAAAATTGTCTTAATCAGGACACAAAAACACAAACTTTATAAAGGGAAGGCATGATACCTATGATGGTAAGACAACTAAGAACTTCTGTTAACCAAAAGATACTCCTGAGAGAGAGAAAAGGCAAATCACAGAGCAGAAAAGTTTTCTTTAATACATTTATGACCAATAACAGAATTGAAATCAGAATACATAAAGAACTCCTACAATCAGGAGAAAAAAGATGAATAATCCAGGAGAAAAATGGTTAAGAAAATTAAAAAGTTACTTTACATAAAGGATATCCAAATATTTAATAATCTTAAGAAAACTTCCTCAATCTGATTAGTAATTATAGAAATGCAAATGATCACCACCATAAGATGCCATCACACAAACACCCAAAGGCTAAAAATAAAAATACTCAGAATTGCAAGTATTGGGGAAGATATGGAATGCTTGAAGTGTACAATACCAGTGGAGTAAAAATTGGTACAACTGTTTTAGAAAACAGGTGACATTATCAAGTAAAGTTCAAGATTCATTACCCTAAGACAGAACAATTTTAGTCTGAGGTATACACTCAACAAAAATGTGGCCACAGGTGCAACAAGAAACATGTATTTTTAAAAGCAGTATTATTGGGCTGGGCATGGTGGCTCATGCCTGTAATCCCAGCACTTTGGGAGGCAGAGGCAGGCATATCACTTGAGGTCAGGAGTTAGAGACCAGCCTGCACAACATGGCAAAACCCCATCGCTATTAAAAATACAAAATTAGCTGGACATGGTGGTGGACGCCTGTAATCCCAGCTACTCTGGAGGCTCAGGCGCGAGAATTGCTTGAACCCAGGAGGCGGAGGTTGCAATGAACTGAGATCATGCCACTGCACTCCAGCCTGGGTGACAGAGTGAGACCTCATCTCTAAACAAAAAACAAAAAACATAATTTATCACAATAAAAATTGGAAACAACCCAAATGTAATAGAAAAAAAGAGATTCCATTTTCAGTCACAATTTGTGTAGGAATGAAGTTTCGAAAAGATGTGCAAAGACATGATGAAAAAAAGTATAAAATATTATTAAAGAATGAACAAGATGATTCACATGTACAACTCAATATCGCAAAGTTGTCAGTTCTCTCAAGTTAATCTATAAATTCAATGTAGTTCCAATAAAAATCCTAAAAGTGGTTTATTATGGCACTTCATAAAATGATTTTAAAATTGAATGTAATAATAACGTTCCAAGAAGAGCAAGACAATTCTGTCTTTATCAAACCATATTATAAAGCTACAATAATTACAAAAGTGTGGTAGAGAGAACTTAGAAACAGTTTTGAATATTTATAGAAACAGTATATTACTGAGAGGGATTACAAATTAATAGAGAACAAAATAGCATGCAATTGATGGTGTTAGGACAATTGGCTATCTATATGAAAAAAACACTTCCCCCAACTTCCAATTAGATCAAAGACCCAAATATTAAAAATGGAACTTGAATATTTTTGAAGAAATGTGGAATATCCTTACTATATCAGTGTAGGGGTGAATTTCATAAACATGACAGAAAAGCATGAAATACATACACACACATAGATAAACAAATTTTACCATATTCAAAATTACAAACTTCTCTCCGGGCATGATGGCTCATGCCTGTAATCCCAGCACTTTGGGAAGCTGAGGTGGGTGGATCACTTGAGTCCAGGAATTCGAGACCAGTCTGGGCAACACAGTGAGACCCTGTCTCTATAAAAAATACAAAAATTAGCCAGGCATGGTGACACTCACCTGTAGTCCCACTTACTCAGAGGGGCTGAGATGGGAGGATTGCTTGAGCCCCAGGAGGTTCAGGCTGTAATGAGCCGAGATCGTGCCACTGCACTCCAGCCTGAGTGACAGAGCGAGATCATGTCTCAAAACAAAACAAAAATTTACAAACTTTTGTACAACAAAATAAATCACAATCAAATTTAAAAGGCAACATGTGGGGAGAATATAATTGCAATACTAAGAAAAATTGGCATTCAGATTCTTTAAAGAACTCCTATAAATCAATATAAACTATTTTTACTATCATGATACTACTGGTAACCTGCAGGCAGCAACCAACCAGAAGACAGCAAGACTAATATGAATGAACACACAAAAAAGAGGCTGCCCTGGTACATACCAGCTGAATATTAGCCCTCTAAACAACCTTTAACAAAATCAACAAAATATTATGTGAACACAGAATAATGTAAACCCCCTCTCAGCAAAAAAGAAAAAAGGCAAATTTGAAATGAATGTTTTCCTTCAAGCAAGGAATTAGCATTAGTTAATAGAAAACTGATGCTAACTTCTTGAATAATAACATTTTAGGTTGGGCAATGTGAAATGGCCATTTTTAAAGCAAAAGATGGTTAAAAACTGGCAATTTCAAATGATTCAACCGCTATATTCTTCACTACGGTATTGTAAATTGCCAGTTTATATACAATATTCCAACCTGTAGAGCTAAACACAGAACCTGTATATTAACTAATATACAGCTAAACACAGAACCTGTATATTAACTAACGGGCTTGAAACTAGCCAATAAGACTAAAACTTGATTTTACTGAATTATATAAGTCAGTTTACAGTGTTATGTTTTCCTGGAATTTGATATAAAAATTCATTTAGAGCCCACTAAAAATGTAATTATTTGTGTTTGTCAAAATTTGTGAAATATGCTTAGATGATTATTTAAAGCCTAAACCTGAATGAGAGAAAACCTAACTGAACTTAAATTGGTTGGATTTACAAATGACTTTTTCCCCATTTTAACTCCACCAATGTCAACTTCTTCGTATCATTACACTATAAAAATTCCAGTATAATTTTTGAAATAGCATCTCTGTTGGCTCCCTTACTCTAAAAGGTTCTCACAAAGTTTAAGAACAACCTTAAATATTACTGGAACAAAAACAGACATCTAGACCCATGGAACAGAATAGAAAGCCCAGAATAAATTCATGCATTTATACTCAGCTGATGTTCAACAAAGGTGCCAAGAATCCAAGATGGGGAAAGGACAATCTCTTCAATAAACAATACTGGGGAAACTGAATATCCACTTTCAGAAGAAGGAAATTGCAACCTATCTCACCCAACATACAAAAATCAACTCAAAGTAAATGCTTAACTGTGAAACCTGAAATTGGAAAACTACTAGAAGAAAACATAGGTGAAAATCTTCTTGACATTGGTCTGGGCCAAGATATTTTTGGATATGACTGAAAAGCACAGGCAACAAAAGAAAAAGTAGGCAAATGATACTGTATCAAACTAAAACGCTTTTGCACAGCAAAGGAAACATTTATAGGGTAAAGAGACAACCTACAGAATGGGAGAAAATATCTACAAAGCATACATTCGATAATAGGTTAACAGTTTTTTTAAAAAAGGAACTCAGACAACACAATAGCAAGAGAACAAGCTACTTCTCTAGAAAATGGGCAAAGAACCTGAAAAGATATTTCCCAACAGAAGACACACAAATGGCCAAGAGGTATAATGAGAAAATGCTAAACATCATTAATCATTAGGGAAAAGCAAATTAAAACCACAAAGAGACATCCTCACACCTGTTAGGATGGTCATTAACAAAAAGACAAAAGAAGAGTTGGTGAGGATGAAGAGAAAAGGGATCCCCCTTGTACACTGTTGGTGTGAATGTAAATTAGTAGTTATTATGGAAAACAGCACTGAGATTCCTCAAAAAACCAAAAATAGAACTACCATATGATTTGGAGAGTCCACTTCTGGGTATATATCCAAAGGAAATGAAATCTGCACTCCCGTGTTCACTGCAGCATTATTCGTAATACCCAAGCTATGGAGTCAATCTAAATGTCATCAGTGGATGAATGGATAAAGAATATGTGGTATATATAAATAAAGGCATACTGTTCAGCCTTAGAGGATATCCTGTCACTCGAGATAATATGGATGAACCTGGAGAACATTATGCTAAGTGAAATAAGCCAGGCATAGAAAGACAAATACTGCATGTCTCACTTATTTGTGGAATCTAAAAAAGTCAGATTCATAGAAGCAGAGAGTAGAATGTGGTTACCAGGGACTGGGGGGACAAAATTGGGGAGATTGTGGAGATGTTGGTTTTTACTTTATTATTATTATTTTTTTAGATGGAGTTTTGTTCTTGTTGCTCAGGCTGAAGTGCAATGGTGATCTCGGCTCACTGCAACCTCTGCCTTCCAGGTTCAAGCAATTCTTCTGCCTCAGCCTCCTGAGTAGCTGGGATTACAGGTGCATGCCACCACAGCTGGCTAATGTTTTGTATTTTTAGTAGAGATGGGGCTTCACCATGTGATCCACCTGCCTCAGCCTCCCAAAGTGCTGGGATTACAGATGTGAGCCACTGTGCCCAGCCTGAGATGTTGATTAAAGGATGCAAAATTTCAGTTAGACAGGAAGAATAAGTTCAGGAAATTTATTGTACAACATAGTGACCATAGTTAATAATAACGTATACTTGAAAATTGCTGTGACAGTAGATTTTAAATGTTCTCACACAAAAATATGTGGAGTAATGCATATGTTAATTAGCTTGATTTAGCCATTTCACAATGTTTACGTATATCAAAACATCATGTTGTACACCATAAATATATTGATTTTTTATTTGTTAATTTAAAAATAAAAAAGATCAGCCTTAAATAAAATAAAAGTACTCTGACATTCTAAAATTAAAGACTGTTGGTATTTTGAGAGATATAAACTGGCAAACCAAAAATAAAGAAATCCAAATACTAGGAAAACAAGGGAAAATATGCTCAACCTTCTTTAGTTCCTTTTTCCTACTTTCTTCCCTTCCTTATCCTCTCCCTATCTCCTACCCTTCCTCCTCTCCTCTTTCCTTTCTCCTTCCCTTCTTTCAGCCTTGGAGCTAATATTTAAAAATGCTAACAATTATTAATACATATTAATAGCAATATGTATCTTGTTCTTGTACTTTATCTATATTTACATGTCTTTAGAAAGGGAGAAATAAAAAGGAAAATGTTATTACCTTTGCCTCCTTTACAGTGAATTGCTATGATGTTTTCAAGATCTTGAGCCATCCACTCATTTAATTTCTTGGTGAAAACCACCATCTCACTGATTTCAAGTTGAAGATTTTTAGTTAAAATATTTTCAAAAATCAAGCCCAATATATTTAGCCCTCTTCTGATAGTCAACTTAGCATAGAACTTACTGTAGAGTGGGGACATTATGATCATCAATCATGATTCTACCGACCCTATTATGGAAGTGCTTAGGATCATAAGCTGTTTCACCTAAAATAAATAATAGGTATGTCATATCTCTATATGGAATAACATGATAAATGATGAAGTTATGAATAAGTTAACATATCTTATTAGAACTCCTTATCTATCTTCAAAAAGAGCTTTCCAAGTTGCTCCTGCTGCTCTAAAATAAACACAAGGGTTTCAAAAACATAAGGATGGTAGTGGTTTATCCATCTCATGTAACCTAAACTCAACTTATTTTTGTTTAATAGGTATAATTTTTAACTTTCTAGCAGACTATTCATTATATTATTGCAGGGTAGTTAGAAACCACACAAGAGGCAAATGTAGCTGACCAAAATGTTTGCCCCCTGAACATGTCTATTGAGTATACAGGTAGAGGAAAAAATCAAGAGAGACACAGTATTAAGCTGGGTAACAACCTATTTTCTACAGAGTTTTTTGCTTTTTTCCCATCTAGAGCTCTGCTCTCATCACATGCCACTGCTGATGGGTCAGAAGACTCATTTGTTAAATTGTCTATGTCCTCATAACACAATCTGGCAGGAAAAACAGAAAGATTTTCCTAAACCTAATATCGCTAGAACAGATCTTCCCTAAAATGGTTTGCTTCCACTCCAGCCTCATTGGTCCTGCCAAAGCCACATCCTTCATAGGGTACTTTGTGCTGCTGGGCTAACTCCTTCTACTAAATGGGGCCAGTCCAAGATGGGGATTTTTAAATTCGTTCCTCACCACCACCAAATACTTATGATTAAATGCAATATAAAAAACAAAGTCATCTTCTTACATGCAGTAATCTGTTTTCTATCTACAGTAGCAAAATATAGAGTAATGTACATACTGCATAGATTGTAGACTCGATAGTGGTTTGGATGTTTATTTTCTAGAAACTGCACAACTTCCTAAAAAAGACAAACACATATCTTACATATTTACATGGCACCAACATAAGCTATTTCCTAGGGGGAACCTAAAATGGTTATTATTTTCATTAATTTGTCTCTCACTAGCATCTTCTAGGGGAGATTCAGGGAATAAGAGGGTATGCAAATTTCAAGTTCTAATCCACTGTGATTTTTCAAATAGTCCATAAAGTGTGTTTGGCTACACAGTTGAGTCTCTATTGTAAATACACCCTGTTTAAAGCTATCAGATAAGTAAATTAGCTGGTTAACTAACTTTAAGTAATTTGTTCTAAATCAATTCACAGTTAATGTGGTTCTTGTTTAAATCTAATTTATATTGGTTCTTATTTAAATTTAATTCTGAATAGATACATCTTTAGAGAGTGATCTGCATATTACAGTCTACCTAAGCACTATGTAAACAAATAAATGCAAAAAGTATATAGTATGATTGTGTGTATGCGTGATAGAAAAAGATAAATATATCAAATTTTAAATAACTGGTAACAATATGGAGACTTTTTTGGCTCATTTGTTCTCTTTATTTTTTTAAATGAAGATATATGTGTACCTATAAGTGTGTATATATATATATGTATATATGTATAACCTTTAAAATGAAAAACAAATAGTAGTTATTATTTAAAATACAATCAATACCACTATATGAATCCAACTTTCAGTAAATATATCTTTCTGAAACATACACACACATATGTATATATCTCTGTGCAACAATAAAAATGACACAAAATTTAAAACTGATTAGTATGGTACCCTCAGAGAAATGTTTACTGGCTTAATACTGAGAAAAATAAAATGAACATATCGAAGTCATCCATTTATTAAACTGGCTATCTCTGTTAGGAGGAAATCATAAGTCAAAAAGATGAACACTCTGAATCTGCATAGTGGGGGAGGCAAGGATAAATAGTTTTATATACTTCAGAATTCATGGAATTTCTTACATAAAATCCATACGGGTTTAGAAATCACATAAAAAACTATAAATACCTATGAGAAATTTAAGCAAATTTTAATCAGTTCTTTGGATGAGGAAGAAGTAAAGGTGTTGAATCAATGGAATATCAATAGGCTTAGGTTTGACTTCATAAAAATCTGAAATTTCTGCTTAAAAATGCTATAATGAATAACAGGGGAAATGATTTTTCAGAAAAATTGACTGAACGGGGACTACGCCTAGTATGATAAATTAATAATTCATTAACAACAACTTAAATATTACTCACTCACCTTATAGATAAATGGGCCAAGGACATAAACAATCCGTAAAAGAGAAAATCTAACTGATTAACAACCTAGGTAAACATTCAGTGTCACCAATAACGAAGTCAAAACAACAATGAAATGCCATTTGCACCCATGCAATTAGCCCTTTCTCTTTTAATGAGAAAATCCAATGCTGGCAAAATAAGGCATGAAATTTAAAACTTTGATTTATTGTTGATACAAGAATACAATTGCTCTTGGATTTGGCAATATATATTAAGAACCCTAAAAATATTCATACTCTTAGCTAGGTAATTTCACTCCTAGCAATCTATACAGAAAAAGCCTTATGCGCAAAGATGTCTGTTGCTGTATTATTGATTATAATGACACTTAAATGTCCAACATTAGAGGTTAATCATAGCACTAATGAAATATCACGCAACCATTAGAATACCGTCCTGTCCTTCATTTTATTTTATATTTTATTTTATTTTGTCTCGTTTTGTTTTATTTTGAGATGGAATTTCACTCTTGTTGCCCAGGTTGGAGTGCAATGGTGCGATATCAGCTCACTGTAACCTCTGCCTCCCAGGTTCAAGCAATTCTCCTGCCTCAGCCTTCTGAGTAGCTGGGATTACAGGCACCTGCCACCACGCTTGGATAATTTTTTGTATTTTTAGTAGAGACAGGGTTTCACCATGCTGGCCAGGCTGTTTTGAACTCCTGACCTCAGGTGATCCACCCTCCTCAGCCTCCCCAAGTGCTGGAATTATAGGTGTGAGCCACCGCGCCCATCCCTGTCCTTCATTCTCTCAACAAGTAAATATCTCACACTGGTAATTTTTGTGCAGCCTTCCTTAGTATACATATATAGAAAAACAGTCAATATTTGCTTTTTCATGGGAAAACAAATATACCTGGACAGTTAAGCTTTAGGGATTTTTCCAAATACACTTCCTAGTTCTCTCAATGTCTAAAAAATGATATACATATATATCATTTTTATAATCATATATATATATATATATAGAGAGAGAGAGAGAGAGAGAGAGAGCAACTCAACATTTAGATGATTTACTGCTGTGTTTTCTGGTCTAAGTAGTTTACCGAAGACTCCAAATACCTCTTATCCAAAGTAGGTGAAAAAGGACATAAAGAGTCTAGAAAAAATTTCAACTCTGCCAAGAATCTACATTTTTCTGGTCACAGTCTGTCACCAGATGGACAGTTTCTGTTTTCAGCCAAAATAAAGCACATTCAATTCTACCAAGAACAGAAATTAAAAGATGGCTAAGAAGATTGTAGGAATGTAGGTAATTATATACCTGATTTTCCTCAATAGCTCAGCCTTTGCATGGGCTTACAAAGTTTATAATTTCTGAAACTCTTCCTTGTGATGCAAAAGTAGAAAAAAATGCTGTGTCCTCTTTGAAAGCCTCTTGCAACAACTTCCACCTATGGGTTTTCCTAAATCTACCACACTCTTCTCTCTGCCTATCTTAGTACATTCCTTGATTTGGAGGCAAAGGTATACCTTCCATACTTGCATGAGGTGGTAGCAGTGGCCAAACTTGTTGATGCTTCCACCATAGTGCTTGTTTCTCCACTAACTCTATGGGTCCTGCATCTCTAAAGTTTTTGCTACTTCAAGGCAGCATCTGACATTTCTCCACTAGCAAATTTACCACTTATGAAATTGTAATGTCTGCTTTGCTTATTTGCTGTTGTTCAAAATGTAACCCTGCAACTTTATTCACTTTTAAGAATAAAGGGGAATCACATGACTGTTTAGCATCCTCTCAGGAGTTAAGTATGCCTGGATTTGAATCTTCTCCCTTTTAGACAACTTTGATTTAATATACTTTGTAAATGCTTCTCAAATATGACAGAGACACTCCCAGTGCAGGACATGTTATCATTGAACATGCAATCACTGAAGGGCTTCATGGCCTGATTCCCAGCCTGCCCAGGTAGCCGAACTAGTAGCTTAGGTTTGGGGCTGCACTCTGGCAAAGATTAAAGACTAAATATTAATATGGATGGTAGATTTGCTTTTTGGGTGGTTTATGATTTGTGGAATTTATTAAAACACATGATTACCTCCTTTTGGGATACTCTGATTAAAAATGGTAAAGGAATCAACGACTTATTAGTACTTTGTCAATGCCCCAAGGAGATTAACAGTTGAGATAACAGTTTAATAACTGATAGAAACCAAGAGTCTAGAGATCACCCCAGAAAAAAATAGTAATGTCTTTGTTTTGATTTACATGCTAAAAGTTTTTGGCTTTTGAAAAACACCCCAGCTAATATTAAGTGTTGTCAAATTTATATTAGTCACCACCAAATCTACTAAAAGAAAATTGGCTCAATTTAGACATGCTATAATTAACTCAGAGTTATTAACTTTACTTGCTTTAAAAAACAATATTAGCAATCAAGAGATGTTTTCCCCATAAAGATGGAATTTGGAAATTTTGGGATGGCTGCCCTCAAGTGCCATGACCCATCCAGTGGACCCTGGTCACATTACTCCGTGACTGTGCCCATTAGGAGCGACAGAAAGTACTTCCATCTCAAATAAATAGTTTGAAACAATTTTCAAAATTGGCAAAGGGAGTGGTAGAGTCATGTCTTAGCCGTAAATAGCATAACCTGGGTGAGATGTGGTTCAGACCCTTCTCTTCAAGGTCTTTAGGTATTTACAAATGTATTTTTATACAATTGCTGAAGTCTTGAGTCTCTGACTATATAGTAGTTATTTCTTGTGAACTATCTGCATATATAAAAATGCTTCCCTGCCTGAGAATAAGGTAGAATCATTCCATCAATGGTCTCAATTCTTCAACTTTTCCTGAATCCAAGCCCTCACATTTCACCTCGTAGTGCCCTTTCACTCTAATTTTGTGTTCCATTATGTGAGCTGATTTGGTCACTGGGATGCCACAAAGGAGAGGCTTGCAAAAGCATTTGTAAGATTCCACTCTAGCTCTTTCCTTTTGCCATTACCTTGAAACATACCCATCATATTCATCCTGATGGAGGATGAAGATGAGTTGAGCAGATAGGAGTTACCCAAGACACCTAAGCTAAGGTAATTGTAGACCAGCTGATAAAGACATTTCAGGAAAGAAAACTACATATCCCTCATGAACACAGATGAAAAGTTCTAAATAAAATATTAGCAAATAGAATCTAGTGATACATAAAAAAGATAATACATTAAGACCAAAAGGAGTTTATTCCAAAAATAAAAAATGTTGGTTTAACATTTGAAAATCTCATTAATGGAATAACAGAAAAACATTTTGATTACCTTGATAGATGAATAAAAAATATCTGATATATTCAACACCAATTCATGATTCAAAACTTTTAGCAAACTAGAAATAAAATGGACTGTCTTAATCTAGTAAAGAATGACTACAAAAGCCTATAGCAAACATCATTTCAAATAGTGAAGCATGAAATTCTTTCCACCTGAGTTTGGGAACAAGGCAAGGCTGCCTCCTTTTACCATTTCTATTCAATATTACCATGAAAGTCATAGATAATTCAATAAAGAAAGAAAAAAGTATAAAAAGTGGGAAGAAAGTAGTAACTTTATATGATTGTATACATTTAAAAAATCCCAGGGAATCTACACATTCATTATTAAAATGAATATGTGAATTTATGAAGGATGCTAAATGTAAAGTCAACATACAAGGCCAGGTGTGGTGGCTTACACCTGTAATCCCAGCACTTTGGAAGGCTGAGGTGGGAGGATTGCTTGAATCCAGGAGTTCAAGACCAGCTTGGGTCAGTGAGACCAGAGAGACTCCTCTACAAAAATTAATTTAAAAAATTAGCCAAGTGTGGTGATGCCTGCTTGTAGTCCCAGCTATGTGGGAGACTGAGGTGGGAGAAATGCTTGAGCCCAGGTGCCACCGCACTCCAGCCTGTGGTGACAGAGCAAGGCCCTGTCTTAAGACAAACAAATAAACAAAAGTCAATATACAAAAATTAGTTATGTTCCTACATACCAAGAGCAAATATTTAGAAAATGAAGATCTTCAAATATCATGTAAAATAGCATAAAAACTTATCAACTACATAGGAATAAAACTAACAAACGATGTGTAAAACCTATACACTATAAACATTGCTAAAAGAAATCAAAGAAGACATCAGTAGAGAGATGTAGTATGTTCATGAGTTGGAAATCTCAGTATTTTTAGATGTCAATTCTCTCCAAATTAAGCTATGTAGTCAATGCTCAAGTCAAAATACTAACAGGGTGTGGGGGTGTGTTTGTGTGGGTTTGTGTGTATGTGTGTGTGTATGAAATTGCCAAGATGATTCTAAAATTTATATGGAAATTCAAAAAATCTAGGAGAGCCAAGATAGTTTTTAAACAAAGAAGTACAAAGTTGGAAGACTTATACACAAGTTCTCAAGAGTCACTATAAAGCCATAATAATTAAAACTATGGTCCGGATTTAAGTATAGACAGTTATAATGAAAGGACAAAAAGCCCAGAAACAGACATATACACACATGTTCACTTTGTTTGCAATAAACGCACCTCTGCAATTCATTGGGGGAAATCATGCTCTTTACAATAAATGGTACAGGAGGAATTGAGAGCTATGTGAAAAACATGAACCTTGATACTCTATATCTTTACAACAATTAATTGGAGGTCAGTCATAGACCAATATATTGATAGAGGTGTTGGTTACATGCATACATACTTAGGTATAATATCATCAAGATATATACTTGATTAGTGCAACCTATCATATGTGTTATACCTCAATAAAAATGTGGTTATAGATGCATGCATATATAATGTATATTTACATCGGGGCATATGTATATACAGATAATTTTATATATCTTTTTTACTTCAACTTTTCTTTTAGGTTCGGGGTACATGTGGAGGATGTGCAGGTGTGTTACACAGGTAGATGTGTGCCATGGTGGTTTGCTGCACAGATCATCCCATCCCTAGGTATTAAGCCCAGCATCCATTAAGTATTCTTCCTGATGCTCTCCTTCCCCCATCCCCTCCCTCCCCACAGGCCCCAGTGTGTGTTGTTCCCCACCGTGTGCCCATGCATTCTCATTGTCAGCTCCTACATATAAGTGAGAATATGCGGTGTTTGGTTTTCTGTTCCTGTGTTAGTTTGCTGAGGATATCAGCTTCCAGCTCCATCCATGTCCCTGCAAAGGATGTAATCTTGTTCCTTTTTATGGCTGCACAGTTTTCCATGGTATTTATGTACCACATTTTGTTTTTTTTTTTAACTGTTAAATAATCTTTATTTGATATTACACATAAACCACACAAAATGCCTTTGAATAAGTAAAAGGAACCATCTTAAATACAGGGAATTCTAATTACATTGGCATAGTTAAGGCCAAAAATACAAAGTAGACATTGCTACCTTATCTTCAACCCTTGCCTTTAAGAGGCAAATAAACACAAAATACAGGTGAATCTTGCTTGGTTCTGAGACAGTGAAGGAATTTCCCCAATATTTAAATATATTCACATAACCAGTCATATAAATCTAAATATAAACCAACATAAATATAAATATAAAACCAATCTTCAATAAGTTTTAAGATGGTACTCACCATCTTTGTGAAAAGTTGAACATTATTAACAAAGTCTAATCATATCTTTAGAAGGGGTAAATAGTGATAGCATTTACTGAATTGGAATTACTATTAATATTCAAAAACCAAACTTGTACATTTAACCACAAGCCAGTCTTAGTTTTAAGTCAGGACTGCCCAACAAAATATTCTGACAGTCATTCATAATCTGAATTCTGGTGTATGAGATCTATTAAATTATGGTACACATAAAAAAGTCATGAGATATTTGTGTTTTGTAATATAAGGCAGTGGCCAGTTATAACTCACTAGTAGCTTTTCTGAGATAAGCTATCAAGTCTGCCCTTTCTGCCTTCTTCTTAATGCCGGCAAAGATCATTTTTGTTCCAGGAATGTAGTTGCTGGGATTCTCAAAATACTCTATCAGTGTATCCTCTCCCCAGGTGATGCCTTTGTTCTTATCGGTGTCTATGTAAGATAATCCAATGGCCTGACCTGTCTTCCACCGGAAGAGACCATGGAGATTAGGCCCAGTCTTGTGCTTGCCTCCCATTTCCATGGTGTGGCACCGGGCACACTTCTGAACAAAAATCTTCTTGCCTTTCTCAACATCACCCATATTTAATTCTCTCTTTCATCACTGGCACTACTCAGAAGCCAGACGTCCCGCTCTATGTACCATATTTTCTTTATCCAATCTATCATTGACTGGCCTTTAGGTTGATTCCATGTCTTTGCTATTGTGAATACTGCTGCAATGAACATATGTGTGCATGCATGTATCTTCATAAGACAATGATTTATATTCCTTTGGGTATATACCCCATAATGGGATTGCTGGGTCTGATGGTATTTCTGCCTCTAGGTCTTTGAGGAATTGCCACACTGTCTTCCACAGGGGTTGAACTAATTTACACACCCACCAACAGTGTAAAAGCATTCCTTTTTCTCCACAGCCTTCCCAGCATCTGTTATTTTTTGGCTTTTTAATAATAGCCATTCTGACTGGCATGAGATGGTATCTCATTGTGGTTTTGTTTGCATTTCTTTAATGATGAGTGATGGTGAGATTTTTTTTTCATATTTTTGTTGACTGCAAGCATGTCTCTTTTGGGAAGTGTTGTTCAGATCCTTTGCCCACTTTTTAATGGGGTTGTTTTTTTCTTGTAAATTTAAGTTCCTCATAGACTCTGAATGAGGTATTACCAGTGAAGCCTGAGAAACAGCAAAGATGGCAGCCTGCTCCTTCCTTTGGAAGCTCCATCCCAGGGGGATACTGACCTGTAGCCAGCCCACACATACCTGCAGGAGGTGGCTGGAGACCCCTGTTGGGCACTCTCACCCAGTCAGGAGGCATGGGATCAGGAACCCATCCAAAGAAGCAGTCTGGCTGCTTTGGGGTAGAGCAGGTGTGCTGCATTGTGGGGGATCCTTCCTCCTCTGGACCACCTGTATTCTCCAAAGCCAGCAGGTTGGAGTGGCTGAGTTGACCAAACTGCAGAGATGCCAGCTGCCCCTCCCGCCAGGAGCTCCATTTCAGGGAGAGATCAAAGCTCTGTCCATAGAACCGTTGCTGGAGTGGTTAAAGCCCCTGCAGGGATTCCTGCCCAGTAAGGAGGAATGGATTGGGGTCCTGCTTAAAGAAGCAGTCTGGTCATGATCTGGCAAGCCAGCTGTGCTGTGTTGTGGGGAACTCTTCCTTGTCCAGACTGTCTGTATTCTCCATAGCTGGCAGGCTGGAGTGGTTGTTAATCAAATGGAGGTTCCCTTATATGTGACTTGATGCTTTTTTCTTGCTGTTTTTAACATTTCCTTTTTTTTTTGGATACAGTCTCACTCTGTCACCCAGGCTGCAGTGCAGTGGTGTGATCTTGGCCCACTGCAACACCCACCTCCTGGGTTTAAGCAATTCTCGTGATTCAGCCTCCCAAGTAACTGGAACTACAGGTTCACGCCACCACACCCAGCTAATTTTTTTGTATTATTAGTAGAAATGAGGTTTCTTCATGTTGGCCATGCTCACCTTGAACTCCTGGCCTCAAGTGATCCACCCGCCTCAGCCTCCTGAAGTGCTGGGATTACAGGTGTGAGCCACTGCACCTGACGAATATTCCCTCTTTTTGACTTTTGACAGTTTGACTACTATGCACCTCTGAGAAGACCTTTTTGGGTTGAATCTATTTGGGAACCTTTGAGCTTCCTAGATTTTGGCCATATCTCTCCCACGTCTGTTTTTAAAGCTCTTGATTGTATTTTTTTTTTTTTTTTTTTTTTTTTGAGGCACGGTATCACTCTGCCACCCAGGCTGGAGTGCAGTGGCACAATCTTGGCTCACTGCAACCTCCACCTCCTGGATTCAAGCAATTCTCATGTCTCAGCCTCCCAAGTAGCTTGGATTGCAGGCATGCACCACCAAACCCAACTGATTTTTGTATTTTTTAGAGACAGGATTACGCCATGTTCATCAGGCTTGTCTTGAATTCCTGGCCTCAAGTGATCCACTGCCTTGGCCTCCCAAAGTGCTGGGATAAGAGGTGGGAACCACTGCACCTGGACTCTTGATTGTATTTTTATTTTATTGCTTAAATTCTTCAGCTCCATGATCTCTGTCTGGTTTTTAATGACATATATATCCTTGTTGAATTTCTCATAAGATCATAAATTGTTTTTCTAATTTCATTGATTTGTCTATCTGTATTCTCTGTATCTCACAGAGTTTCCTTAAGATCATTATTTTGAATTCCTTCTTAGCCATCTGATATACTCTTTAAATTTAGGGTCTGTTAATCGGGAATTATTGTGTTTCTTTGGAGGTGTAATGTTTCCTTGCTTTTCATGTTTCTTGTGGTCCTAAACTGATTTTTGCACATCTGGGGGAACAGTTGCCTCCTCCAGTGTTAGGGAGCTTTCATAGATAAATAGTTTTTCCAATAGTTGTCTCCTATAGTGTTCACTGAGTAGGGTGCTTTGACTTTGGTTCTGGGTGGGTGCAGTAATATAGTCTTCAGGTGACTTTTTTGGCTGTAATCAGCATTCAGTGGTGTCGTGAGTGCCCCAGTGTCCTGATGGTGAGTGTTTGTGGAGACAGTGGTATGGCTTTTCTTGGTGTGAGAGCCATCATTCAGATTAGTTCTCAGGCCTTAGGCATATGCATGCTAGCTGCAGTGGCTTTGCTAGTTGTGGGGTATTGCCAACAGCAGGGTGGGCACCAGGCAGGCCAGTCCTCAGTGCCTTAGAAGTGCATGCAGCATATGGTGGCTCTGCTGGTGAAGGGGGTGGGGCTGTTGCCAGCAGTGGGTGCCAGATGGGATGTGCCTTGGGCCTTGGGGGGTGCATGTAGCATGCAGTGGCTCTGTCAGTTGAGGGTAGCCAAGTCATTTTAGACTAGCCAGTCCTCAGATGACCCAGTAGCTGCCCACAGATACATGAATGAGCTTAGTTGAGACAGGAAATCCTTTCTGCAAGCACCTGAATTGGACAGTTAAGCCCATCCCAAATTCACAAACCATAGTATCATGAGCCAAATAAATAGTTGCTGTCATAAGCCAGTAAGTTTTGGGGTGGTTTGTAACTACTGGCACAATTGTAACTGGTATCAATCCATTATGATTTTTTTACTTGAAAGAGTACATTTTTAAAAGAATACTGCCATATCTGGGTCAATATTAAACTTATGACTACACAGTCTACATTCACTGAGAAATGAGTATTTGTCAGATAAACACCCTTACCACGATTGGATTTCTATAGAAAGACTGCCTTCCAGAAGATGGAAATGACATAGCAATAATACGTTCTGAAAGTCAAAATCATCACTATTACAAACATTATTATAGATTTCATATAACACACAAAAAATTAATTTATACATGATCAGACTCCATTTTCACAGAAAAAAACCTTTTACGATTGAGGTTGACAGAAAAGAGCTAATACTCAGGATAATCAAATAACATATTAAATTATCCAACACAATGACCATTAAACTGGCATGGCATTCTTAAGTCTCCACTAGTTCTAACTGTAAGCCATGTACTTATGATGGCCTTAGTCTGAAGTTCCCCCTGTTCTTAGAATTTATTTCTTATCTTAAATACCTGAGAAAATCCAAGAGTTCTGGGCACCAGTGATGGTGGGAACTCCCAAGGTGCTTTGCAGCCCTCTGACTCAGAAAACCTGAGATCTACAAAGCACTGACCTCATTCTCTGGGGTTCTAGGATGAGAAGAGGTCTCTGTAGGATCCTTGGGACTCAGAAATAACTACTAGAAGTTAATAAATTGAAACCCAAATGGAGTCAGCTGAAAATCCATTCAAGTTCCTATGCTGCAATTGAGTAGTCCTGAATTGAGAAGACATGCAGATCTTCCATTGCCAGGGCTAAACCACAAATATGTCACACTATCACAGTGGCATATATTCTCTTGAATAAAGAATATTTCGAATGAATGTGTCTTAGATGAGGCAAAAAAAAAAAATACAATTACAAGAAAAAGTGAAGTAATACAAGTAAATCAACAGTTAAGTGTCACAAACCTGTAACGTAAGTGAGGTCTAGGTCAAATCCATCCCTTGTGTATCGCCTTTTGTTTTCTGAAACCTGAGAGTTTAAAATCATCATTAGTTTGTGAAACATTCATCAACATAAAAATAAGAAACATTATACAGTATAGATATCAACCCTTGCCAATGGGTCCCAAAACATATATTTTTCTGAATCATAAGCATGTTTTGCCCACTTACCAGCCTTCTCATCAGCTTTTCAAGTTGACTTTTTTGATGAACCAGATGAAAAATTCTTATCAGAATAATAAGTCGTAGAAGTCGAACTAAATATGTCCATCTAACAATAAATTAAAAAGATCAATTTTTGCTTCAGAAACAGAATTTTATCAATATAAACTATGTCTAGAGCAGCAGTTGTTAACCAGAGGCAATTTTCCCTCCTCTCTCCAATTACCTACCTGGGGGATATTTGGCAATGTCTGGAGGCATTTAGGTTTTCACAAGTGGCGTGCGTGCGTGTGTGTGTGTCTGTGTGTTACTTACATCTAGTGAATAGAGGCCAGGAATTTTGCTAAAACATCCTGCAATTAATATAACTGCTCACCACCCTCTTATGACAATGATCTGGCCCAAAATGTCAGTAATGCTGAGGCTGAGAAATTCTGGTCTAGAGAAATAGTGATACAATAGACTCTTAGCATTTGTAAATTTAATTTTGGGATTTAAGACTAGCATTTTCAATTTTTCCACATCAAAACAAATCGATTATTCTTGTTCATCTTTGTTATTCCCATGAGTAACAGATGTTCACTACAGCTGCTAATGCACATCAGGCAGGCAACAGATTGAGATACTTCCAAAGTGTGCTAGCTGGTATCTCTCCTACCATCAGAAACACCAAAGCAGAGAACTGATGGTCTGGACTAGTGCTTCTCTGATTTGGGCACATGTCAATAAGAGCCATCTGGAAAAGCTTGTTAAGCTGCAGATTGCTGGGTCCCAGAGACACTGATTCAGTGGGTCCAGGGTGGGGCCTAAGGTATTTTTCTTCTTATATTTCTAGCAAGCTGTCAAGTGATGCTGAGGTTTCTAGTCAGAGGACCACATTGGCTGAGGTTATTTTCAAATAACTCCAAAAGCCTATCACTTAACATGCTTTTAGTTGGGGCCTGAGCTGTAGTCCAGGGAAGCTAGGGTACAAAAAGAAATCAGCTATTTGACCCATGAACAAGCTTAGGAAGCCACCATCTACATCCCAGTATACATTTGCTCTTTCATTTTCCTCATTGTCACAGTAAAAAAAGAAAAAAAGTCATCAGGGCCTCATACACTCTTTAGTTTCCTAATCCCTAACAGTTCTAACTTTGCCTAAGCTTTCTTTGTTTCTACCACAACTATACTGCAGAACTCTACCATTGTGTTGCTACATGTGTCATCTGCTAGTTTCTGTTGTTTGTTTGCTAATTTTTAGAAACTCATGATTGAAGTCACTCAAATTTTGCCTATGCTCAAATAAATTCCCTCTTGGCTGTAGGAAAAATCCAGACAGAACATTATGTGTAAGGGATTTGTAGTTGAAGCACAGAGGGGAATTATTTTCAATATAAATTTTTTTGATATAGCAGATATTAAACTGATAAGAATATTATACTTGATCTTAGCCAAAAGGCCAAAAAATGATACAAATAGGAATTTGATGAGAACTTCAAAATGTAGAGAAGTTAAAGTTAGTACAAGAGTAAAAGTCCTTCTTTGGGTACTGCATCTTCTTTATTCAATTAATGGTACTTAGTGTGTATACTCTTCACTGGTCCCTAAATATCGCAATCTTTTAGTTTCAAAGTATGTGGGAATTTACCTAAACATTTCATTTTAAAGCAATGTATTTGGTATAGAATGAGAACATTTGAAGTTGAAAAGATTATATAGAACAAAAGCCACAGAAAATGCTAAAGTTAATGAAAAACTTTAAGAGAGGTAAGTCTTATGTTTCATACCTGGGAATATTCCTAAGAAACTTAATGTCAAAAAAAATGGGGGAGGAGCCAAGATGGCCGAATAGGAACAGCTCCGGTCTACAGCTCCCAGCGCGAGCGACGCAGAAGACGGGTGATTTCTGCATTTCCATCTGAGGTACCGTGTTCATCTCACTAGGGAGTGCCAGACAGTGGGCGCAGGTCAGTGGGTGAGCGCACCGTGCGCCAGCCGAAGCAGGGGCGAGGCATTGCCTCACTCGGGAAGTGCAAGGGGTCAGGGAGTTCCCCTTCCAGGGGTGACAGACGGCACCTGGAAAATCGGGCCACTCCCACCCGAATACTGTGCTTTTCCGACGGGCTTAGGAAACGGTGCCCCAGGAGAGTATAGCCCGCACCTGGCTCAGAGGGTCCTACGCCCACGGAGTCTCGCTGATTGCTAGCACAGCAGTCTGAGATCAAACAGCAAGTCGGCAGCGAGGCTGGGGGAGGGGCGCCCGCCATTGCCCAGGCTCGCTTAGGTAAACAAAGCAGCCTGGAAGCTTGAACTGGGTGGAGCCCACCACAGCTCAAGGAGGCCTGCCTGCCTCTGTAGGCTCCACCTCTGGGGGCAGGACACAGACAAACAAAAAGACAGCAGTAACCTCTGCAGACTTAAATGTCCCTGTCTGACAGCTGTGAGGAGAGCAGTGGTTCTCCCAGCACGCAGCTGGAGATCTGAGAACGGGCTGACTGCCTCCTCAAGTGGGTCCCTGACCCCTGACCCCTGAGCAGCCTAACTGGGAGGCACCCCCCAGCAGGGGCAGACTGACACCTCACACGGCCGGACAGGTACTCCAACAGACCTGCAGCTGAGGGTTCTGTCTGTTAGAAGGAAAACTAACAGAAAGGACATCCACACCAAAAACCCATCTGTACATCACCATCATCAAAGACCAAAAGTAGATAAAACCACAAAGATGGGGAAAAAACAGAGCAGAAAAACTGGAAACTCTAAAAACCAGAGTACCTCTCCTCCTCCAAAGGAACGCAGTTCCTCACCAGCAACGGAACAAAGCTGGACGGAGAATGACTTTGACGAGCTGAGAGAAGAAGGCTTCAGACGATCAAATTACTCCGAGCTACGAGAGGATATTCAAACCAAAGGCAAAGAAGTTGAAAACTTTGAAAAAAATTTAGAAGAATGTATAACTAGAATAACCAATACAGAGAAGTGCTTAAAGGAGCTGATGGAGCTGAAAACCAAGGCTCGAGAACTACATGAAGAATGCAGAAGCCTCAGGAGCCGATGCGATCAAATGGAAGAAAGGGTATCAGCCCTGGAAGATGAAATGAATGAAATGAAGTGAGAAGGGAAGTTTAGAGAAAAAAGAATAAAAAGAAACGAGCAAAGCCTCCAAGAAATGTGGGACTATGTGAAAAGACCAAATCTACGTCTGATTGGTGTACCTGAAAGTGACGGGGAGAATGGAACCAAGTTGGAAAACACTCTGCAGGATATTATCCAGGAGAACTTCCCCAATCTAGCAAGGCAGGCCAACATTCAGATTCAGGAAATACAGAGAACGCCACAAAGATACTCCTCGAGAAGAGCAACTCCAAGACACATAATTGTCAGATTCACCAAAGTTGAAATGAAGGAAAAAATGTTAAGGGCAGCCAGAGAGAAAGGTCGGGTTACCATCAAAGGGAAGCCCATCAGACTAACAGCGGATCTCTCGGCAGAAACCCTACAAGCCAGAAGAGAGTGGGGGCCAATATTCAACATTCTTAAAGAAAAGAATTTTCAACCCAGAATTTCATATCCTGCCAAACTAAGCTTCATAAGTGAAGGAGAAATAAAATACTTTACAGACAAGCAAATGCTGAGAGATTTTGTCACCACCAGGCCTGCCCTAAAAGAGCTCCTGAAGGAAGCGCTAAACATGGAAAGGCACAACCGGTACCAGCCACTGCAAAATCATACTGAAATGTAAAGACCATCGAGACTAGGAAGAGACTGCACCAACTAACGAGCAAAATATCCAGCTAACATCATAATGACAGGATCAAATACACACATAACAATATTAACTTTAAATGTAAATGGACTAAATGCTCCAATTAAAAGACACAGACTGGCAAACTGGATAAAGACTCAAGACCCATCAGTGTGCTGTATTCAGGAAACCCATCTTACGTGCAGAGACACACATAGGCTCAAAATAAAAGGATGGAGGAAGATCTACCAAGCAAATGGAAAACAAAAAAAGGCAGGGGTTGCAATCCTAGTCTCTGATAAAACAGACTTTAAACCAACAAAGATCAAAAGAGACAAAGAAGGCCATTACATAATGGTAAAGGGATTAATTCAACAAGAAGAGCTAACTATCCTAAATATATATGCACCCAATACAGGAGCACCCAGATTCATAAAGCAAGTCCTGAGTGACCTACAAAGAGACTTAGACTCCCACACATTAATAATGGGAGACTTTAACACCCCACTATCAACATTAGACAGATCAACGAGACAGAAAGTCAACAAGGATACCCAGGAATTGAACTCAGCTCTGCACCAAGCAGACCTAATAGACATCTACAGAACTCTCCACCCCAAATCAACAGAATATACATTTTTTTCAGCACCACACCACACCTATTCCAAAATTGACCATATACTTGGAAGCTCTCCTCAATAAATGTAAAAGAACAGAAATTGTAACAAACTGTCTCTCAGATCACAGTGCAATCAAGCTAGAACTCAGGATTAAGAATCTCACTCAAAACCGCTCAACTACGTGGAAACTGAACAACCTGCTCCTGAATGACTACTGGGTACATAACGAAATGAAGGCAGAAATAAAGATGTTCTTTGAAACCAACGAGAACCAAGACACAACATACCAGAATCTCTGGGATGCATTCAAAGCAGTGTGTAGAGGGAAATTTATAGCACTAAATGCCCACAAGAGAAAGCAGGAAAGATCCAAAATTGACACCCTAACATCACAATTAAAAGAACTAGAAAAGCAAGAGCAAACACATTCAAAAGCTAGCAGAAGGCAAGAAATAACTAAAATCAGAGCAGAACTGAAGGAAATAGAGACACAAAAAACCCTTCAAAAAATAAATGAATCCAGGAGCTGGTTTTTTGAAAGGATCAACAAAATTGATAGACCGCTAGCAAGATTAATAAAGAAAAAAAGAGAGAAGAATCCAATAGATGCAATAAAAAATGATAAAGGGGATATCACCACCGATCCCACAGAAATACAAACTACCATCAGAGAATATTACAAACACCTCTATGCAAATAAACTAGAAAATCTAGAAGAAATGGATAAATTCCTCAACACATACACCCTCCCAAGACTAAACCAGGAAGAAGTTGAATCTCTGAATAGACCAATAACAGGAGCTGAAATTGTGGCAATAATCAATAGCTTACCAACCAAAAAAAGTCCAGGTCCAGATGGATTCACAGCCGAATTCTACCAGAGGTACAAGGAGGAGCTGGTACCATTCCTTCTGAAACTATTCCAATCAATAGAAAAAGAGGGAATCCTCCCTAACTCATTTTATGAGGCCAGCATCATCCTGATACCAAAGCCTGGCAGAGACACAACAAAAAAAGAGAATTTTAGACCAATATCCTTGATGAACATTGATGCAAAAATCCTCAATAAAATACTGGCAAATCGAATCCAGCAGCACATCAAAAAGCTTATCCACCATGATCAAGTGGGCTTCATCCCTGGGATGCAAGGCTGGTTCAATATACGCAAATCAATAAATGTAATCCAGCATATAAACAGAACGAAAGACAAAAACCACATGATTATCTCAATAGATGCAGAAAAGGCCTTTGACAAAATTCAACAACACTTCATGCTAAAAACTCTCAATAAATTAGGTGTTGATGGGACGTATCTCAAAATAATAAGAGCTATTTATGACAAACCCACAGCCAATATCATACTGAATGGGCAAAAACTGGAAGCATTCCCTTTGAAAACTGGCACAAGACAGGGATGCCCTCTCTCACCACTTCTATTCAACATAGTGTTGGAAGTTCTGGCCAGGGCAATTAGGAAGGAGAAGGAAATCAAGGGTATTCAATTAGGAAAAGAGGAAGTCAAATTGTCCCTGTTTGCAGATGACATGATAGTATATCTAGAAAACCCCATTGTCTCAGCCCAAAATCTCCTTAAGCTGATAAGCAACTTCAGCAAAGTCTCAGGATACAAAATCAATGTGCAAAAATCACAAGCATTCTTATACATCAATAACAGACAAACAGAGAGCCAAATCATGAGTGAACTCCCATTCACAATTGCTTCAAAGAGAATAAAATACCTAGGAATCCAACTTACAAGGGATGTGAAAGACCTCTTCAAGGAGAACTACAAACCACTGCTCAAGGAAATAAAAGCGGATACAAACAAATGGAAGAACATTCCATGCTCATGGGTAGGAAGAATCAATATCATGAAAATGGCCATCCTTCCCAAGGTAATTTACAGATTCAATGCCATCCCCATCAAACTACCAATGACTTTCTTCACAGAATTGGAAAAAACTACTTTAAAGTTCATATGGAACCAAAAAAGAGCCCGCATCGCCAAGTCAATCCTAAGCCAAAAGAACAAAGCTGGAGGCATCACACTACCTGACTTCAAACTATACTACAAGGCTACAGTAACCAAAACAGCAGGGTACTGGTACCAAAACAGAGATATAGATCAATGGAACAGAACAGAGCCGTCAGAAATAATGCCACATATCTACAAGTATCTGATCTTTGACAAACCTGACAAAAACAAGAAATGGGGAAAGGATTCCCTATTTAATAAATGGTGCTGGGAAAACTGGCTAGCCATATGTAGAAAGCTGAAACTGGATCCCTTCCTTACACCTTATACAAAAATCAATTCAAGATGGATTAAAGACTTAAATGTTAGACCTAAAACCATAAAAACCCTAGAAGAAAACCTAGGCATTACCATTCAGGACATAGGCATGGGCAAGGACTTCATGTCTAAAACACCAAAAGCAATGGCAACAAAAGCCAAAATTGACAAATGGGATCTAATTAAACTCAAGAGCTTCTGCACAGCAAAAGAAACTACCATCAGAGTGAACAGGCAACCTACAAAATGGGAGAAAATTTTCGCAACCTCCTCATCTGACAAAGGGCTAATATCCAGAATCTACAATGAACTCCAACAAATTTACAAGAAAAAAACAAACAACCCCATCAAAAAGTGGGCAAAGGACATGAACAGACACTTCTCAAAAGAAGACATTGATGCAGCCAAAAAACACATGAAAAAATGCTCACCATCACTGGCTATCAGAGAAATGCAAATCAAAACCACAATGAGATACCATCTCACACCAGTTAGAATGGCAATCATTAAAAAGTCAGGAAACAACAGGTGCTGGAGAGGATGTGGAGAAATAGGAACACTTTTACACTGTTGGTGGGACTGTAAACTAGTTCAACCCTTGTGGAAGTCAGTGTGGCGATTCCTCAGGGATCTAGAACTAGAAATTCCATTCGACCCAGCCATCCCATTACTGGGTATATACCCAAAGGACTATAAATCAGGCTGCTATAAAGACACATGCACACGTATGTTTATTGCGGCATTATTCACAATAGCAAAGACTTGGAACCAACCCAAATGTCCAACAATGATAGACTGGATTAAGAAAATGTGGCACATATACACCATGGAATACTATGCAGCCATAAAAAATGATGAGTTCACGTCCTTTGTAGGGACATGGATGAAATTGGAAATCATCATTCTCAGTAAACTATCGCAAGAACAAAAAACCAAACACCGCATATTCTCACTCATAGGTGGGAATTGAACAATGAGAACACATGGACACAGGAAGGGGAACATCACACTCTGGGGACTGTTGTGGGGTGGGGGGAGGGGGGAGGGATAGCATTGGGAGATATACCTAATGCTAGATGACGAGTTGGTGGGTGCAGCGCACCAGCATGGCACATGTATACATATGTAACTTACCTGCACATTGTGCACATGTACCATAAAACCTAAAGTATAATAATAATAATAATAATAATAAAAGAAAAAAAAAAAATGTAAACGACATCAACCAGCAGAGGAATCACAATAATGGCAGTATCTAAAATGTTAAATAAGTCAGAAAAATACTGCTGTCTCCTGTAATATAAAACAAAAAAAAAGTTCATTCCCCCCTGCAAGAAGAGATAGGAATATTTAAAGACCACAAACTATTGACTCATCCTCATTAAGAATTCTACTATCATGAATTATTTAAAATGTATTTTCTAGAGTAGACTAAAGGAAAAATATAACATTCATGGGAATTTTTCAAACAATAAAATTATATTCATCATTTGACACTTATATGTGACTAAAACACCAACATGGCAATTCAAGTATAATAAGAGATATAACTAAATGTGTAATAATCACCCTCATTGTTGACAATGGGGTATCTATCCCCTCAAGCATTTATCATTCATGTTACAAACAATCCAATTACTCTCTTTCAGTCATTTAAAAATATACAATCAAGTTATTGTTGACTATGGTCAATCTGTCGTGCTATCAAACAGTAGGCGTTACTCAGTCTATTTTTTTGTACCTATTAACCATCCCCCCCGCCCCACCCCCAAGCCCCTGCTACCATTCCCAGCCTCTGATGACCATCCTTCTACTCTCTAGGTCTATGAGTTCAATTGTCTTTTTTTTTTTTTTAAGAGCCCCATAATAAGTGAGAACATGTGATGTTTATCCTTCTGTGCCTGGCTTATTTCACTTAACAAACATAGTGATCTCCAGTTCCATCCATGTTGCTCCAGATGACAGGATCTCTTTCTTTTTTTTTTTTTTTTGAGATGAGGTTTCGCTCTTGTTGCCCAGGCTGGAGTGCAATGGCGTGATCTCGGATCACTGCAACCTCCACCTCCTGGGTTCAAGCGATTCTCCTGCCTCAGCCTCACGAGTAGCTGAGATTACAGGCGCCCGGCACCACACCCAGCTAATTTTTGTATTTTTAGTAGAGATGGGGTTTCTCCATGTTGGTCAGGCTGGTCTTGAACTCCCGACTTCAGGTGATCTGCCCACCTCAGCCTCCCAAAGTGCTGGGATTACAGGTGTGAGCCACTGCACTTGGCCAGGATCTTATTGTTTTTTATGGCTAAATAATACTCTCTTGTGTATATGTACTATATTTTCTTTATCCATTCATCTGTTGATGGACACTTAGATTGCTTCCAAATCTTAGCCATTACGAACAGTGCTGCAACAAACAGGGAATGCAGATATCTCTTCTACACACTGATTTCCTTTCTTGTGAGTATCTACCCAGCAGTGGGATTGCTGGATCATATGGTAGTTCTAGTTTTAGTTTTTTGAGTAACCTCCAAACTGTTCTCCAATTGGTTCTACTAAATTACATTTCCATGAACAGTGTATGAGGGTTCTCTTATCTTCACATCTTTGTCAGGATTTGTTATTGCCTGACTTTTGGATATAAACCATTTTAGCTGGGGTGAGATGATATCTCATTGTAGTTTTCTACACTGAGAATTTCTCTAATGATCAATGATGTTAAGCACCTCTTGATATGCCTGTTTACCATCTGTATGTTTTCTTTTGAGAAATGCCTATTCAAATCTTATGCTCATTTAAAAAATTACATTATTAGATTTTTTCCTAGAGAGTTGTTTGAGCTCCTTACATATTCTTGTTATTAATCCCTTTTTCAGATGGGTAGTTTGCAAATATTTTCTCCCATTCTGTGGGCTGTCTCTTCACTTTGTTGTTTCCTCTGATATGAAGCAGCTTTTTAACTTGATGTGATCCCATTTGCCCATTTTTGCTTTGGTTGCCTGTGCTTATGGGGTATAGCCCAAGTAATTTTTGCTCAGACCAATGTCCTGGAGATTCTTCCCAATGTTCTCTTATAGTATAGTAGTTTCACTGAGGTCTTAGATTTAAGTCTTTAATCCATGTTGATTTGATTTTTGTATATGGTGAGAGGTAGGGGTCTAGGTGCATTCTTCTGTATGTGTATATCTAGTTTTCCCAGAACCATTTGTTGAAGAGACGTCTTTTGTTCAATGTATGTTCTTGGCACATTTCTTAAAAATGAGTTCACTGTAAGTGTGTGTGGATTTGTTTCTGGGTTCCCTATTCTGTTCCAGTGGTCTATGTGTCTGTTTTTATGCCAGTGCCATGGTGTTTTGGTTATACAGTTCTGTAGCATAATTTGAAGTCAGGTAATGTGATTCCTCCAGCTTTGTTCTTTTTGCTTAGAATAGCTTTGGCTATTCTGGGTCTTTTGTGGCTCCACATAAATTTTAAGATTGTTTCTTCTATTTCTGTGAAGAATGTCATTCATATTTTGACAGGAAGTGCATTGAATCTGTAAATTGCTTTGGATAGTATGGACATTTTAACAATATTGATTCTTCCAATCCATGAACATGGAATCTCTTTCCATTTTTTGGTGTCCTCTTCCATTTCTTTCATCAGTGTTTTACCATTTTAATTATAAAGATCTTACACTTGTTTGGTTAGGTTAATTTCTAGGTATTTAATTTTATTTGTGGCTACTGTATATAGGACCACTTTTTAAATGTCCTTTCCAAATGGTTCACTGTTGATATATAGAAATGCTACTGATTTTTGCATATTGATTTTGTGTCCTGCAACTTTATCGAATTTATCAATTCTAATAGTTTTTTCTGTGGAGTCTTTAGTATTTTCCAAATAAAATGTATCATCTGCAAACACAAGGATAATTTTATTTCTTCCATCCCAATTTGGATTTCTTTTTTTATTCCCTTTCTTTCTCTTCTATAATGGCGCTAGCTAGGACTTCGGGTACTATGTTGAATAACAGTGGTAAAAGTGGGCATCCTCATTGTGTTCTAGATGGCAGAGGAAAGCTTTTCAGTTTTTCCCCATTCAGTATGGTACTGACTGTGGGTCTGTCATATATGGTTTTTATTATGTTGAGGTGTGTTACATCTATACTCAGTTTTTTTAGGGTGCTTACCATGAAAGGATGTTGAATTTTATCAAATGCTTTTTCAGCATCAACTGAAATGATCTTACGGTTTTTATCCTTTATTGTGTGGATATAATATATCTCATTGGTTGATTTGCAAATGTTGAACCATCCTTGCATCCCAGAGAGACATCCCACTTGTCATGATGAATGATCTTTTCCATATATTGTTGAATTCAGTTTTCTAGTATCTTGTTGAGGATTTTTGCATCAATATTTATCAGATATATTAGCATGTTTTTGGTTTTGGGTTTTTTTTTTTTTTTTTTTTGAGACTGAGTCTCACTCTGTCATCCAGGCTGGAGTGCAGTGGCATGATCTCAGCTCACTGCAACCTCTGCCTCCCAGGTTCAAGCGATTCTCCTGCCTCGGCCTCATGAGTAGCTGAAATTACAGGCGCCCGGCACCACACCCAGCTAATTTTTATATTTTTAGTAGAGACGGGGTTTCACCATATTGGCCAGGCTGGTCTTGAACTCCTGACCTCCAGTAAACCACCCACCTCTGCCTCCCAAAGTGCTGGGATTATAGGAGTAAGCCACCACTTCCAGCCTACGTGTGTCTTTATGGGAGAAGAGTGTTTCCTGTAGGCAACAGATCAATGAGTCTTTTTAGTTTATTTATTTATTTATTTATTTTGAGATGGAGTCTTGCTCTGTCACCAGGCTGGAGTGCAGTGGCACCATCTCGGCTCACTGCAACTTCTGCCTCCCGGGTTCAAGCGATTCTCCCCTCAGCCTCCTGAGCAGCTGGGACTACAGGTGCACACCACCACACCCAGCTAATTTTTGTATTTTTAGTAGAGACAGGGTTTCACCATGTTTGCCAGGATGGTCTCTAGCTCTTGACCTTGTGATCTGCCTGCCTCAGCCTCCCAAAGTGCTGGGATTACAGGCGTGAGCCACCACGCCTGGATGGGTCTTGTTCTTTCATCCATTCATCCACTCTGTCTTTTGATTGAAAAGTTTAGTCTGCTGACACTCAATGTTATTATTGATAAGTAAGGACTTACTCCTGTCATTTTGTTATTTGTTTTCTGGTTGTTTTGGGGTCTTCTCTTCCTTCTTTCCTTCCTGTCTTCCATTAGTGAAGGTAATTTTCTCTGGTGATATGATTTAGTTTCTTGTTTTTTATTTTTTGTGTCTCCATTGTTATGTTTTTTGGTTTGAGGTTACCATGAGGCTTGTAAATACTATCTTATAATCCATTATTTTAATCTTATAATAACACTGTTTTCATAAACAAGTAAAAAGAAAACTACTAAAAACTCTACAACTTAACTTTGTCTATTTTTTAACTTTTTGTTATTTCTATTTATATCTTATTATACCATCTATGTCCTGAAAAGTTGTAGTTAATATTTTTGATTGGCTCATAATTTAGTTTCTCTACTTAGAATAAGAGTAGTTTATACATCATAGCTACAGTGTTATAACATTCTGCATTTTTCTGTATACCTACTATTACCAGTGAGTTTTATACCTTCAGGTTGTTACTTATTGCTCATTAATGTCCTTATCTTTCTGATTGAAATACTCCCTTTAGCATTTCTTCTAGGACAGGTCTGGTGTTGACAAAATCGCTCAGCTTTTGTGTGGAAAAGTCTTTATTTCCCCTTCACTTTGAAGGATATTTTCACTGGATACACTGTTCTAGGGTAAATGTTTTTTTCCTTCAGCACTGTCAATATGTCATGCCACTGTCTCCTGGCCTGAAACATTTCTACTAAAGAGTCTGCTGCCAGATATATTGTAGCTCCATTGTATATTATTGGTTTCTTTTCTCTTGCTGCTTTTAAGATCCTTTCTTTATCCTTGATCTTTGGGACTGTGATTATTAAATTCCTTGAGGTAGTCTTCTTTGAGTTACATCTGCTTGGTGTTTTGTAACTTTCTTGTACTTGGATATTGATATCTTTCTGTAGGTTTGGGACGTTCTGTTACTATCCCTTTGAATAAACTTTCTACACTCCCCACCTCCTCTTTAAGGCCAATACCACTTAGATTTGTCCTTTTGAGGCTATTTTCTAGATCCTGTAGGCATGCATCATTGTTTTTTATTCTTTCCTTTGTTTCCTCTATGTATTTTGAAATAGCCTGTCTTCAAGCTCATTAATTCTTTCTTCTGGTTTATGAATTCTGCTATTAAAAGACTCTAATGCATTCTTTGGCGTGCCAATTACATTTTTTGGCTCCTGAATTTCTGCTTGATTCTTTTAAATTATTTCAATCTCTTTGTTAAACTTATCTAATAGAATTATGAATTCCTTCTCTGTGTTATCTTGAATTTCTTTGAGTTTCCTCAACACAGCTATTTTGATTTCTTTGTCTAAAAGGTCACATATCTCTGTTTCTACAGGATTGGCCCCTGGTGTCTTATTTAGTTCATTTGGTGAGGTCATGTTTTCCTGGAGAGTGTTGATGCTAGCAGATGTTCTTTGGTGTCTGGGCATTGAAGAGTTAGGTATTTATTGTAGTTTTCACTGTATTTATTGTAGTTTTCACTGTCAGGGCTTGTTTGTACCCATCTTTCTCGGGAAGGCTTTCCAGATATTTGAAGAACTTGGATATTGTGATCTAAACTGTATCTGCTTTAGGGGGCACCCCAAGCCTCCTAAACTCTGTGGTTTTTGCAGACTCATAGCGGTACTGCCTTAATGGTCCTGGACAAGATCCAGGATAATTCTCTGCATTACCAAAAAGAGACTCTTGTTTTCTTCCCTTACTTTCTCCCAAACAAACAGAGTCTCTCTCTCTCTCTGTTCTGAGGCACCTAAAGCTTGGGGTTGAGTGACACAAGCACCCCTGTGGCCACCACTACTGTGACTGCATTGGGTCAGACCTGAGGCCAGCACAGCACTGGGTCTTGCCCAAGACCTGCTGTAACCACTCCTTAGCTATTGCAGAAGTTTGCTGAAGGCCCTGGGGCTCTACAGTCATCACATGGTAAAAACAGCCAGGCCTGTGTCCTTCTCTTCAGGATGGATCCTAGCCTCCAGGTGGATCCAAAGGTGCTGTCTGGGAATCAGGGCCTAGATCAAAAACTTTAAAAGTCTACCTACTGTTTTATTGTGCTATGGCTGAGCTGTCACTCAAACCACAAGATGCAGTCCCTCCCACTCTTTCCATCCCTGTCCAAAGGCAGAGGAGCATCAATCCATGGCCACCTCAAACACAGGCCAAGGGGGGTACCTCCAGACTACCGCCAATGTTCTCATAAGGCCCAAAGGCTCTTAAGTCAGTTTGTGGTGAATGCTCCTGTCAATTATTTTAAAATGCTGCTTCTTATTTATTTATTTATTTATTTTGAGATGGAGTCTTGCCCTGTCACCCAGGCTAGAGTGCAATGGCGTGATCTCGGCTCAGTGCAACTTCTGCCTGTCGGGTTCAAACGATTCTCCTGCCTCAGCCTCCCAAGCAGCTGGGATTCCAGGCAACCACCACCATGCCCAGCTAATTTTTGTATTTTTAGTAGAGACGGGGTTTTACCATGTTGGCCAGGATTGTCTCGAACTCCTGACCTTGGGATCCTCCCACCTCAGCCTCCCAAAGTGCTTCTTATAAAAGTACAAAATAGCTTAATGCATTATAAAAATAATCAAACTTACCCTTCTATAAATACTCGAAGAAGAACATCCATGAGAAAAAATAAGGCAATAGTTAGAGAAATAGAACGATACTCCAAAGGAATATAAAGTTTGCTATCAGTGAAAATTAGGTCGGCAAGGAGGAGAGTGACATCCAGTAAGACCAGGAAAACTCCAAATATTCTAAAATAAATAAGTAAATAAATAAATAAATAAATAAATGCAAAGATAAAGGGGCGTTTGTCCCTATAGCTATACTATATTTAGGCCACTGATCGGGTACCAAAATATTATTATTTAGTATTAAGCTGCCCAGTGGCAGGAAAAACTGTAATGCCTTAGAATCTCAGAAAAATCACTCTTTTCACCCAACAGAAGCAGTTCTTAACAAACAAAATTCTCACCAAACCACTTCACAAGACATTATCATGCCCTTTTATAGTAGACACATCAGACCAACACCTCAAGACAGAAAAGTAAAACTGAATTAAAATCACCTGTGTCTATTTGCAAACTCTTCTTAAAATTTGAGAATTTCATAAGAAGTTTATACCAATTTCTCATAAAAAATAAACCCTCATTAATCTGGATAATTCTAAAGAATTTATTAATAAAAACCAAATGAAAGCATGAGTAACATAAGCTCTTAAAAGACCAAGATTTTTCATCAGTGACATTTTTTTTTTGAGACAGAGTCTCGCTCTGTCGCCTAGGCTGGAGTGCAGTGGCGCGATCTCGTCTCACTGCAAGCTCCGCCTCCTGGGTTCACGCCATTCTCCTGCCTCAGCCTCCTGAGTAGCTGGGACTACAGGCGCCCACCACCACGTCCAGCTAATTTTTTGTATTTTTAGTAGAGACGGGGTTTCACCGTGTTAGCCAGGATGGTCTTGATCTCCTGACCTCGTGATCCACCCGCCTCGGCCTCCCAAAGTGCTGGGATTACAGGCGTGAGCCACTGCGCCCAGCCCATCAGTGACATTTTCAACAAGTACATGATTCCATATTTATGGGTACTTCTAGCATAGTGATGGGCATATGAGTCTTGAACTCTAAAGTACCTCCTGCCACTTGCTGTTACATATTCTAAATACATTCTCCATAAACTGATTAGACCATTTGCCTAATCTATGAAGATGAATTAGTCTTCGAAATGCTTTTTTAAAAACTTGCAGCTCAAATTCAAATATTATTAATTCAAAGGGAAACAATTATATTGCGTAAATCTATATCATAGTATGAAATCTTACTCTTATGTAGAGAAGAGTCTAAGTAAATTGTTTCCAGAATTAAAGAGTAATTCTAGATGTATAAGGTACTTAATAAAACACTTTACTTATAATTATAGAATTTTAACATTTGATTTTCATTAACATTACTTTTGCAGATGGAAGAGAAACAATATTAATATGTTACTATTAATCTCAGGCAAAAGCCATTTATTTGTAAGTCTTAATGTCCAGTTTAAACCAAAATTCCATGATAAATTAGGTTCCATTGGATGGGGCACGTGGCTACTTAGCAACTGATGGAGGGTGGAAATGCTTTTTTGTTATTTGATTTCAGTGTTTCTCATTGAAGTATTAAGTCTCATATATATATATATGAGACTCATATATATATAACAAACATGTATATGAGACATATATGTATATATACATGTATACATGTATATACATATATACGTATATACATATGTATATATGTATATAACACATGAGACATATAACAAAATATATATAACATGTTATATATAACATATATTATTATATATAATATATAATATGTAATATATAATATATAATATATTATATATACAATATATTATATATTATATATATTATATATATTATATATACAATATATAATATATAACATTATATATTATATATGTTATATATAATATATATTATATATTATATATGTTATATATAATATATATTATATATTATATATGTTATATATAATATATATTATATATTATATATGTTATATATAATATATATTATATATTATATATGTTATATATAATATATATTATATATTATATATAACATATATAACATGTTATATATATAACAAAACAAAACATATATAACATGTTATATAACATATATAAGACATATATATATAACAAAAAATGCTTTTTTGTTATTTGATTTCAATGTTTCTCATCGAAGTATTAAGTCTCATATATATGAGACTCATATATATTTTTTTTCTTTTTTTTTTTTTTACATGGAGTCTTGCTCTGTCACCCAGGCTGCAGTGCAATGGTGCAATTTCAGCTCACTGCAACCTATGCCTCCTAGGTTCAAGCGATTCTTCTGCCCCAGCCTCCTGAGTAGCTGGGATTACAGGCACCCACCATTATGCTTGGCTAATTTTTGTATTTTTAGTAGAGATGTAGTTTCACCATGTTAGCCAGGCTGGTCTTGAACTCCTGACTTCAGGTGATCCACTCGCCTCAGCCTCCCAGAGTGCTAGGATTACAGGCGTAAGCCACTGCGCCCAGCCAAGTCTCAGATATATTTAATACATGGTGTTTTCTATGTCTCACATACCCAAATGCAAAGGATGATACAATTGAACGCACAATTTTCTTAATCTTGCTGCTGCAAAAAGAAGTAAAAGTAAAATTAATCAGATTTCTTCTAACATATATTGTAAATTTAACCAAAAAACAGAGGCCTTTATAAATATAATTTTAAAAGAAAATTATTCAGAAGTTGTACAACAAAATGCTTTTTACTAATAGCCAAAATTTTATTCTTCCTGCTCCATGAGTATTTTACTTTTTTACTTTGCTATCCAGAATATATGCAAATAAGGCAGTAAACTTTGGATGTTTAGCAACTTTTCCATTGCATGCAAAGCCCCAACCCCAGCTTTATGGCAATACTAAACTTAAACTTGTGGTCATCAACTCAAGGAGTATAGCATGAAGACAGAAAAGGGTGGTAGAAGAGAACTGTATTTTAATGCCAGCCTGGGCAAGTCATCAAACTTTGGCCAGATCTCAGTTTCCACTGCCATAAAATAAGGTGTTTCAGGAATGAGCATAGGGAGTAAATGATGCTCTTGCCATCTCCTCAAACTAGACGCCTAGTGAACAGATACACATTAGCAAGAGTCACATATGAGGTTGCAAATGAACTTCAGAGGTAAGACATTTTAGTAAGACATACTTCAAAAGAGAAACACCCGAAAGACTGGGCTCCTTCCATTAATCAAAGGAAGGAGAACCTGTTTGATGGAGCCTCCAATAATGCCTCATTTTACCTTATGGCTGGAGACAAGGTAGCTGATGAGGAACAATTTTTTTGTCCTACTGAAGCCTCCTGTGTTGGAGGCTCTTCAGGAGGAGAAGCCTCCAACACAGGAGGCTTCAGTAAGAGAAGTCTTCAGGAAGTTTCTGTCATACTGAAGTCTCCAACATAGGACTCAAATTCCATCCTGAGAGCCGTGAATCCTAAGACAATGCTCACAGCCTGTGCCTAAGACTGGAGAACAAAGACGGCAGATACTGAGCAGAACTGGGGCACTGACAAAATTGGCCTTTGACATGAACAGACATTTCTCAAAAGAAGACATACATGTGGCCAACAAGCATATGAAGAAAAGCTCAATATCACAGATTAGAGAAATGCAAATCAAAACCACGATGAGATACCATTTCACACCTGTCAGAATGGCTATTACTAAAAAGCCAAAAAATAACAGATGCTGGCAAGGTTGCAGAGAAAAGGGAACACTTATACATTGTTGGTGGGAGTGTAAATTAGTTCAACCACTGTAAAAAGCAGTATGGCAATACTTTGAAGAGCTAAAAGCAGAACTATTTGACTGAGCAATCCCATTACTGAGTAGATACCCAGAAGAATATAAATCATTCTACTATAAAGATACATGCATATGAATGTTCACTGCAGCAGTATTTACAATAGCAAAGACATGCAATCAACCTAGGTACCCATCAATGACAGATTGGATAAAGAAAATGTGGTACATATATACCATGGAATACCATGCAGCCATAAAAAAAGAATGAGATAATGTCTTTTGTGGGAACATGGATGGAGCTGGAGGCTATTATCCTTAGCAAACTAGTGCAGAAACAGAAAACCAAATACTGAATGTTCTCACCTCTCAGTGGTAGCTAAATCATAAGGACTTATGAACACAAAGAAGGAAATAGACACTGGGGTCTACTTAAGTGGGGAGGGTAGGAGGAGAGAGAGGAGCAGAAAAGATAACTATTTGGGTACTGAGCTTAATACCTGGATGATGAAATAATATGTAAAAAAAAAAAAAACCTGACACATGTTTACCTATGTAACAAACCTCACATGTACCTCCAAACCTAAAATAAAAGTTAAAAAAACAAAATTGGCCTTTGATGAATGATGTTAGAATAACCTGAGATAAGGGAAATCCCCAATCCTTCTAACCTTCCCCTCCTCCACCTGGACCCACCACCTCCGCCCAGGCTTGGAGAGTTAAGGCTGATGTAGATGGAGGATCAATTGGCCAAAAGAGGTGAATTCTCTCAAGTTGCCATTCTCTTACTACAAGAACCTCTGATCCCACAGTCTACTGGATCTCTGGGTATCAAGGAATTGTCATAAATCTGAACTCACTTGACAATGTCACCATACAGAACCAAGCCTGACAGATTATGAAGGCATGAAGGAGTGGCTTGGGTGGCTTTAGCCCCTTAATCTGTTTCAGTGTCCTCTGAAACTATACCAAGTAAATATACAATTGAGACTTTTTCGGTTAAAAAAAGTATATTATGTAAATGCAGCTTCAAGCAGTTATGTGCAGAGTTTGCAGGGAGGTAACTATGACTCAATAAATCCATTTCCAGGAAAAGTACTGTTCACACTCGGGAGCAACAGACAGACACTCCAACATGCAGCAACTCAAAGCATAGCCTCCATGTACCTTTCCTAAAAACAGTCACTCAAAGTGCTTGAGTCAGCTGAGCAATGAATCAAAATGAAGAACACAGAAATAAGGAAGATGACTTACAGAGAAAAGATGGTAAATAATAAAAACTCAGAATTAGGTAAGTCTAAATAATAATTGTTAATGTAGCATAAAAATGTAGCAGGTGAAAATGTAAATAAATGATTCTAAAAATAAAGATAAATAATATAAAATCATGAATAATAGTATTGATTTGAATTTTTAGGCATTCTTACACTAGGATTCAAGGTGTGGAAGAAGATAGAAGTAAAGGCAGGTCACATTTCTTATCCTTCACAGGTACAAGTCCAGTTTTATTCTCGATATTGATGGAGAAAAATGGTATAATTATGTTTTCTAAACATTTAAATATAAACATTGGTAGACTAGAAACGGGCTTCTGACTTGCATATCAATAAAAAATGCAAGGGATAAAAACAAATCAAGTAATAGCAAAATATAGACAAATTTAAAAAGAAAATATCAAAGTGTTTTTAATAAAGAAAAAGATGATAAAACGAAACTACCAAACATACCAGAAATCACAAATACAAACATATTACTCTCATATTGCATATTGAGAAATACTCTCAGATAACTTTGAAATTAAAGGCATTACATGCTATACATGAGAGACAAAATCTAAATTTAAATGACAATTTAAAAATAAAGAGATAGAGGCCAGGTGCGGTGGCTCACGCCTGTAATCCCAGAACTTTGGGTGGCCGAGGCGGGCGGATCACGAGGTCAAGAGATTGAGACCATCCTCGCCAACATGGTGAAACTCCGTCTCTACTAAAAATACAAAAAATTAGCTGGGCGTGGTGGTGCGTGCCTGTAGTCCCAGCTACTCAGGAGGCTGAGGCAGGAGAATCGCTTGAACCTGGGAGGCAGAGGTTGCAGTGAGCTGAGACCGTGCCACTGCACTCCAGCCTGGTGACAGAACGAGACTCCGGCTCAAAAAAAAAAGAGAGAGAGAAAAAGATATGAGATACTAAACCTTAAAACACTAAAAGTTCCAATATTAATATCAAAGTTGAATTAAAAGCACAAATATTAACTATGAACATGACTCATTTTTTATCAATAGAAGGTGGAAGCTACATGACACCAACAAGACCATGTTTAATGAAATGGGATTTGTATTGATGGCAGGTGCTATCTCTCCCACTGGACAGATTTCTGTCTTCTACAGACTCTGGGGGTAGGGAGGTGGCCATGATGCAAAGCATGAAAAACACTCTAGTGACTCTGGTCTTCCTGCTCACTCTAGATCACGAAAACAGGGTAAGGACAATACAGTGCGATGACATGTTCATGCTGAGAAAACTATGAGTCACTTAGGAGAAAAGTAAATTTCTACACTTTATACCTTAAAGTAAATTCAGGGCAGATATTTTATTTAAATGAAGAAAATAAATTCAAAACAGAAATTTTGGTGAATATATTTAAAATCTTGGGGTAAGAAGGACTTTCTGAGAATAACATTAAAGGCAAAATCACAAAGAAAAGTACAGATACATTTGATTACATGAAGATTACATAGTTTTATATGTGAAAAGCAAGACAACCTGAGAGAAATTACTTATATTACATAAAATAGAAAAAGGATCAACAGATTTAACTTTTTAGTCCAAAGACAGAAAAGGATAAATGAAAGTGTGTCAAAGAATGTGCATTAGAACAAATATATTTACTAATATCAAAGAAATCAATGATGGCTAGTGTAAAGTGTGGGAGGGGAGAAATGTACACTTTGCATCTTGATGTTAAAGCACATATCAATACCAATAGTGTCACAATCATTCCCTTTGACACAGAATTTCCACTTCTGAGAATTTATAACAAGCAAATAACCAACAATATACAGAGATTTAGCCTCAAATATATTCATTTTTTGTAACAGTTAAAAACTTGTAAAAAACTTAATTGTTCAGCAATATCTGACTATTAAATAAATTATGGCACATTTACATCATGAAGTATTACACAACAGTTACAAATAATGTTGTAAGTGCACATGAATATATATTAACAAAAAATATAGTCATGATGTGATTAAGTAATAAAGTTATTTACGAAAGAATAATAATAAGTATGGTATCATATCTGTAAACAAAACAAGTATATGCTTAAAGAACTTAGAAGTGCATGCATCAAAGTTTAAGAATGACTATATGTGGGTAGATTTGTTGATTGTATTTTCTGATTTTCTTTTAATGAACTCTTATGTTATTTTCAGTTTTTAGAATAAAACCTATTTACGGAGCTACAGAGTTTTCAAAGTACTTTTGCATGTTATTTTAGTTTTATTACTAATTTTTTACAATACAATATCCAGTACATAGATAGCATTATAACCAGTTTACATTTGAATAATCTGAAAGTTAAAGAGGGTTAGTGACTTGCTGAGTATCAGGTGAATGAATATATGATGTCAAAGCCAAGCACTGATTCCAGCTTTTACTATAAATCCAATATCATCCCCCTGGTATGAAACACCAGCATTTCTCACAGGGACTACTGCAAATTCCTCCGATACCTATGTAATGAGACTTTGTAACTTAAAAATAAAATAAAACGAAAACCTGCTTTATTTTGTTTGGAGTGGGGAAAGAAGGAAATGCTTGCCTTGCTTAATCTGTCTAATTTTGCTTCAGCCCTGGGCAGCTCCATTACAGAAAACGTATAGCTAATTTGCAGACACACAGTTTAATTCAGTGGCAAATTCAGGGTAATTTGAAGAACTATTTGTATTTGCCCTCTTTGCTTCCGATCTTTGTTTAGACACCAACAGCTTACAACCACGGTGAGTTAACTTCCTCTATGGCAGTACTTCCTCTCCAGCATTGACACAAGCTGGAGAATGGTTATACAACTGGGCAAGAAAGAAGCAGAAGAAAAATCTCCCGAATATGTCTGCAGTTCAGACACAAGCCAGTTTAAGAATGTATTGTTTCATTACAGTGAGTACATGATAAAATGCCTTCAGGTCAGTGCAACAGGAAGTACTCTAGTGAGATTAGAAACAAATAAGAATAAAATCCCAATGAGCATAAAGAGGTCTTTAGTCAGCAAAACATGTTTGCTTTTGCTATCAATACTATTTGCTCATAGGCAAAATCTACAAAATTGGGAATCACACAATATCCAGTAAAAATGAGAAATGTTCATTATTGATGAGTTAAGTAGCATTCTGCATTCCCGTTTTTTTAAGAAAAAACTTTTAATGGAATTAATTTCTTCTAAGAATACTTTTTACATTTTCAAACTAGAAGAACATTTATTTCTGAATGGATGGAATTTTTTTTCAAAATAATACTTGTCTAAGAATTCAACTGGAGTAAATAAGGTGTACCCTCCCACCCATATATTTTGATATCTTTCCATAGTTTCCCTTTGTCCTTCTTGTCTCAGTGTAAGCCCTGTTTAACTAAAGATAAGAGATCCATCAATGGCTCCCTCCTTTCAAACTTCAAACTGACTTACTCATACGAAGCAACATTTTCAGCATCTTCAACTTCAAACTTGGAAAGTTGTTCTAACATACTTTAGCCACCAGAAAAAAAAAAGCAAAAATATATCATTAGATATTTGCTACACAAAATAGTGATGAAAAATATATTTGAATAACAAGAATCCCATGAATCTAAAGGATATAGTAAACATGACTTAGCTCACTGGAAGACCTAAAATTTAAGAAAGAAAATTACAATCATTAACCAGAAACTCTTTCCTCATGGATACTCCTAACACTGAATTTTGCATATTTTTATCTTCTTTTCTCTCTCTGTCTCTTTCTATATATATGCATATAAAGATATATAAAAGAATATGTACACAGATATATAATACATAAATGTGTATAGACATATCTCAAAGACATTGTGGGTTTCATTCCAGACCACTGCAATAAAGCAAAAACTGCATTAAGCAACTCACACAAATGTTTTGGTTCCCCTGTGCATATAAAAGTTATGTTTACCCTACACTGTAGCCTGTTAAATTTGCAATGGCATTATGTTAAAAAAACTTATGTACATACCTTAATTAAAAATTACTTTATTGGTTAAAAAATGCTAATGATCACCTGAGCCTTTAGCAAGTCATAGTCTTTTTGCTGGTGGAGGGCGTTGCCTCCATGTTCATGGCTGCTGACTGATCAGAGTGGTGGTTGCCAATGGTTGGAGTGGCTGAGGCAATTTCTTAAAATAGGACAACAATGAAGTTTGCTGTAGCAAATGACTCTTCTTTTCACAAGTGAGAATTAAGTGGTGAAGCCATCAGGTCCTGGACTTTGTTGAAAGCCTTTTTATTACTGATTCAATCTCGTTACTTGTTTCTGGTCTGTTCAGGTTTTCTATTTCTTCTTGGTTTAGTCTTGGTAGGTCGTATGGGTCAAGGAGTTTGTCCACTTCCTCTAGGTTTTCAAATTTATTGTAGAGTTGTTCATAACAGTCTCTAATAATTCTTTTTATTTCTGTCATATCTGTTATGAGGTCTCTTTTTTTGTTTCTAATTTTACTTATTTGGGTCTCCTCTTTTTCTTAACTAGTCTAGCTAGTGGTTTGTTGATATTTTTAAACCTGCTTTTTGTTGTTAACCTCTTGTAATTTTTGCCTCAATTTGTTTATTTCTGTTTGGTCTTCATTATTTATTTCCTTTTACTAATTTGGGGTTTGGTTTGTCCTTACTATTCTACTTTCTTGAGGTAGAATTTTTATTTGAAAGTTTTCTAGTTTTTCTGATCCAGGCATTTATTGCTAAAAACATACTTCTTAATAACTGCTTTTGCTGTGTCCCTTATGTTTTGGTATGTTGTGTTTCCAGTTATATTTGTTTCAAGGAATTTTTAAATTTCATTCTTAATTTCTTTCTTCACTCATTGTAACTCAAGGGCATGTTGTTTAATTTCCATATGTCTGCATAGTTTTGAATGTTCCCCTCGTTATGAATGTCTAATTTTATTCCATTGTGGTAAGATAAGATACCAGATATAATTTCAATTTTTAAAAATTTGTTGAGACTTGTTTTGTAGCCTAACATATGGTCTATCTTGGATAATGTTTCATGTACTGATGAAAAGAATGTGCATTCTGTAGCTGTTAGGTGAGATCTTCTGTATATGTTTGTTATGTCCATTTGGTCTATGGTGGAGTTTAAGTCTGATGTTTCTTTGTTGATTTTCTGTCTAGATGATTTGTCCAATGCTGAGAGTGGGATACTGAAGTGCCCAACTCTTATTGTAATGGGGTCTGTCTCACTCTTTAGATCTAGTAATATTCGCTTCATATATCTAGGTGCTCTGGTGTTTGAGTGCGTACATATTTATAATTATACACATATTACAATTGTTATATTTCTTGAATTGAACCCTTTATTATTACATAATCATCTTGTTTGTCACTTTTTATGGTTTTTAACTTGCAGTCTGTTTTGTCTGATACAAGTATAGCTATTCTTGTTCACTTTTGGCTTCCATTTGCATGGAATATCTTTTTTCATCCCTTATCAGTCTATGTTTCTTCACAGGTAAGGTGAGTTTCTTTTAGATAAAATATAGTTGGGTCTTTTTTTTTAATCCACTCAGCAAGTCTATATCCTTCATGGGGTATTTAATCTATTAACATTCAAAGTTATTATTGGTAGGTGAGGAGTTACTTCTGACATTTTATTGTTTTCTGGTTGTTTTGTATATGTTTTGTTCCTTTCTTCCTCTCTGTTTACTTTTGAAGTTGGGTAGTTTTCTGCAGTGATAAGGTTTCATCTCTTTCTCTTTCTCCTTTAAATATTGACTCTAACAGTGACTTTTAAAGTTTTGCATGTTTTTATGATGGTGGTTATCATCTTTTTACTTCCAGATGTAAGACTCCCTTGGGCATTTCTTGTAAGGCTGGTCTAGTGGTGATGAATTATCTTGGTTTTTGTTTATCTGTGACAGATTTTATGTCTTCTTCATTTGTAAAGGATAGCTGTGTTGGGTATAATATTCTTGGCTGAAAGATTGTTTTTTCTTTCAGAACTTCGACTATATCATCCCATTCTCTTCTAGCCTAAGGTTTCTGCTGGGAAATCAGCTGTTAGTCTAATGGGGATTCCATTATAAGTGTGTTACTTTTCTCTTGCTATTTTAAAAAATTTTTGTCTTTGGTTTTTCACAATTTGACTATAATGTCTAGGTTGAATGTATTTGGGGTTCTTTGATCTTCCTGGAACTAGATGTCTAGCTCTCTCTCAAGAGTTAGGAAGTTTTATGTTCTCATTTTATTAAATATGTTTTCCTCACATTTTCTCTTCACTTTTCCTTCTGGAATGCCCATAATATGAATATTTGATCAAATTAATGGTGTTCCATAAATCCTGTAGGCTTTTTTCATTCTTTTTTATTCTTTTTTGCCTGCCTGTGTTATTTCAAAAGACTTGTCTTCAAGTTCAGAAATTATTTCTTCAGCTTGTTCTTGTCTGTAAAGTCATTGATTGCATTTTTTCCTTTCATCCATTGAACTGTTTAGCTCTTAGGGCTTCTGTTTGGTTCTTTTTATGATATCTGTATCTTTACTGAATTTCTCTTTCAAATCATGTTTTCCTGATTGACTTGTCTATCTGTATTACCTTACATCTCACTGAGTTTCCTTAAGACTATTCTTTTTTCTGTCATTTCCTATGTTTATGATTGGGGTCTATTACTGGATAATTATTATTTCCCTTTGTAGGTGACATATTTTCTTGCATTTTCATGGTTGATGTGTTTCTATGTTGAGTTCTATGCATCTGGTGAAAAAGTCACTTATGGAGTAGGTTTACTTGTATGAATTTATTTGTATGAATGGGTCTTGGGTGTCAGTTCACTGGGGTATGTTGGCCTTGCTTCTACATGGATGTAGTAAGTGTAGTCTCCATGTAGTTTATTCAGCTGTGATCCACACTAGTAACATTTGCAAGTTACTCAGTGGCCTAGGCTAAGGAAGTTTGTGGTGATGGTGGTGCAGCTTTGCCAGAGGTGGGCTCACTAGGCTGTTTCTCAGGGTAGGGGTGTGTGCAGGCATACAGTGGGTCAGAAAACTTGGAGTATGGCTTTATGCGGCTGGCCATGGTGCTGTCACTCTAGCCAGGAGCATGGGGATGCAGTTGCTCAACCAGGGCATGCCTGCCAGATGTGCCTTGCAGGACAGTTTCTCAGGCCCAGGATGCTGGCACACAGCTGTTTGCTTGGCCTGGAAGCATGCACTCCAGGAGTGGCCTGAAGGGCTGTTTCCCATACCTGGTATGTGGGTACACAGCTGCTCATCTGGCCCGGGGTCAATCTGCTGGGGGAATCTCATGGGCCAAATATATTGCCACATGGCTGCTAAGCTAGACTGAAGATCTCCTTGCCAGGGCTGGCCAAGAGGGGGTGTTTCTCAGGCCTGGGATATAGTCAAATGACTTCTCAGCTGTCCTGGATGTGTGACTGCTGGGGGTAGTCCATAGGGCTAGTCTAGCTCAGGATGTGGGCACACTGCTGCTCAGCTGGCCTGGGTGGTGCCTGCCAGGGGAAGCCCAGGGGACTGCTTCTATGAGCCAGGATGTGGGCACGAGGCTGCTCGGCTGGCCTAGGGGCATGTCTTCTGGGAGTAGCCCATGGGGCTCTTTCTTAGGTCCAGGACATGGGCATTCATGGCTGATTGGCTGGTCTGGAGGTGCATCTGCTGGGAATGGACACAGGACTGTTTCTCAGGCTCATGAAAGGTTGCACAGCTGCTTAGTTGGCCTGGGAGTGTTTCTGTTGGGGGTGGCCTATAGGGCTGTTCCTCAAGCTGGGATGTAGGTATGTGGCTGCTTAGTTGGCCTGACAGTCTGCTGGCCAGAGTAAACTCCCAGGGTTGTTTCTCGGCCCTGAGACTTGGGCATACACAGCTGCTTGTCTCTCAGGTCTGAGACACAGGTGCAAGGCCCACTCGGTGGTGTGCCTGCTGGGGACAGCCTGTGGGACTGTTGCTCAGGCCCTTATTAATGGCAGAGGGCTCCTGGGCAGGCCAGGAGCATGTCTGTGGTGGATGGGGCCTGCAGGGCTGTTTCTCAGGTCCTGAGCATGGGCTCATACTCTGCTGACCTGGGGGTGTATCAGCTGCTCAGAGGCTTAGGGGCCTCTCCCACTTGGGAGAGGGCATGTAGTGGTTTGGCTGGCTTAAGAGTGAGTTTACCCTGGATGGGACTGCAGATTATTCCTCTGTCTGGAAGTGTGGTGGTGGGGGTTGATTTCCCTGCTCTGCAGTACTTGAGTTACAGCCAGTCCTGGGACCAACCTCCACACAGCTGGGATTGTGGCTTTAACCCACCCATGTGGGCTTGGTGTACTGAAGATAAAGCTCCAGCGCTGGAGAGGCACGGTGGCTACTGGCCCCCAGAGGAGGGCACACTCAAGAGATGACTCTGGTCTCAAGATGGTGCTGTGTTGCTGCAGCTTACGTCTCTAGGGGTGGGAAGTCTTCACCTTGTACTCCTAGTCCAGTGCATGCAGCTGTGTCAATTCTTGGTAATACTCCAAATTGGCCTGAGGGCTTGCAAAGACTGTGAGATTCTCCTGTTGTAAAGACTTTGTGTTTGCGATGGCAGTAGGGCTGGTGGGGATCTTCTGCTTACCTTCACCCTGCAATGAGAAGTACCTCCTGTCTCTGGGCCAATTCAATCCAGATGGGGGAGAAGGGGCTGCAGAAGCTGAGTGCTTCCATTCTGTGGGGACTTCCAGTCACCAAAGGTGTGTCTCCACTCCTTTGCTGCACTCCAGGACTATGCCTTTGATACTCCAATCAAATGTTAGATGTGTATTTCTTGCCTCGGTTCTTTCTTGTAGGGGAGATGAGCACCAGGCATCTCTAGTCACCCATCTTGCTTGATTTAGCATAATTCGTAAGGGCCCTAGGATTTTCAGAATAGTCAATGATTGTTGGCGTCAACATAAAGTCACCAGCTTCATTAGCCCCTAACAAGAGAATTGGCCTGTGCTTTGAAGCTTTGAAACCATGCATTGACTTCTCCTCTCTAAATATAAAAGTCCTAGATGGCATCTTCTTCCAATAAAAGACTATCTTGTCTACACTGAAAATCCGTTGTTTAGTGTGGCCACCTTCATCAATTATCTCAGCTAGATCTTCTGGATAACTTGCTGCTGCTTCTGCATCAGCACTTGCTGTTTACCTTGCACTTTTATGTTATGGAGATGGCTTCTTTCCTTAAACCTCATGAACCACCCTTTTAGCTTCAAGCTTTTCTTCTGCAGCTTCCTTACCTCTCCCAGCTTTCATTGAATCGAAGAGAGTGAGGGCCTTGTCCTGGATTAGGCTTTGGCTTAAGGGAATGCTGTGGCTGGTTTGATCTTTTATCCAGACCACTAAAACATTCTCCATATTAGCAATCAGACTGTTTTGCTTTCTCAACATTTGTATGTTCACTGGAGTAGCAGTCTTAATTTTCCTCAAGAAGTTTTTTGGCTTTTTTGTTTTGTTTTTGTTTTACATTCACAACTTGGCTGAACTGGTGCAAGAAGTCTAGCCCTCCTCACAATCATTTCTAGCTTTTGGTTTAAAGTGAGAGCCATGTGACTCTTCCTTTCACTAGGACACTCAGAGACCATCATAGGCTTATTAAATGGCCTACTTTCAATATTGTTGTGTCTCAGGGAATAGGGAGGCCCAAGGAGAAGGAGAGAGATGGGGGAATGGCTAGTCAGTGGAGCAGTCGGAACAAACATGTCATTGATTAGGCTTGTCATCTTAATATGGACATGGTTTGTATTGCCCCAATACAATTACAATAGCAACATCAAAGATCACTGATCACAGATCACCACAACAGATATGATAATAAAAAGTTTGGAATATTGCAAGAATTATTAAAATGTGACAGAGACACAAAGTGAGAACATGCTGTTGGAAAAATAATACCAGGAGACTTGCTCAATGCAGGGTTGCTACAAACCTTCAGTTTATAAAAAAGTAATATCTGAGGGGCAATAAAGTAAAGCATAATAAAACAAGATATACCTGCATACATACACACATATGTATATATAAACTATATATGTATATATACACATATATATGCTAAAGGATATATACATATATGTTTACATATATACATACACACATGCTCATATATATTAAAGGATATATATATGACTACCGATGTTATTAATTTGGGTCAGTGCTAAAGAATATATCTATATATATAGATATGTATATATAGATCTATATATACACATTTAAATATGCACATATATAGACATATGTATATAGATATGTGTATATATATACACAAATACATATTTATGTATCTCTATATACTACATATATAGATAAAAGATATATCTGTATATATATACACACAGACACATTTATACGTGTGTGTTATATGTGTCTGTGTGTGTAAACATATCCTTTAGCACTGACCCAAATTAATAACATCAGTAGTTTTCAGTGACACCACCATTGAAAGGTGAGTTGTATCAGAGAAAAATCGAAGTCGTGAAAGACTACTGATGTCATTTTATCTGGGCCAGTGCTAAGGATTAAAAATGTACACGTCAGGTCAAGTGACTTCAGAGACATACTTTTCTAGTTGAAGTTATGTACAATTGCTCTACATTTATAAACTGGTTGAACTCTGAAAATATATATGTCAATGATTTGGAATCTACTATTAATATACCATTTTTTCCTACGAGAAAACCTTATATTATGTAAAGGTGCTCTTGGGCCTTAACAAACAGTCTAATGAATCACAATTTAAGTGCAGTTGTTTATTACTTCATTTGTGAGTGAATTTTACCAATCTCAATATATCCCTCTCTTCTTTCTCTCTATATTTTGAAATCTCACCCATCATTGATGTCTCTAGCACATATTACTCTTTTTGATTCAATGGGGTAATAGCTAAAGGATTAAAAATGAAGATAGCAAGACTCCACATGTCATTTTAGACTTAATTTTCTGATACAAATTAGCAAAAATTATTCTACAATTCATAATCTAGTTACCCTGAAAAATTGACATTAATGAGTTATTTATTTGAAACCTGGTATTTAATTTTTCTCTGCAAATGAGGTTTTAGATGTTTGTAATTAAATTTTTTGGCCTGTGGAAAAAACTTAATGAATCAAGTTTGCATACATTTCTTTACTCCTAAACCTAATCCCCAAGTTACTGTTTCTGGCAAAATTTACATAAATTCAACTTCAGTTTGTAAATACCCACCTTGCTTGAACTTGTAATTTTCTGCCTTCTCATATTCAAATACCACCAGTAACTCTTCACCAATCATGGATGTCTCTCCTGCCCCTCAGATAGGGTTAAGTAACTACAGACCCAAGGCAGGGCCTCCATACAATCTGAGGGTGGATTTACCTTTGGGGCAGTAGCCTCATGTGGTAACAGATGGAGAGACCAGGGGTTTCCAAGGCATTTGACTGCTACTAACAAATGGTGAAAAGACAGTAACAGAAGCCTCTCTCTATAGTCTGTTTGTTTTTTTCTAAACAACTGTAAAAATGTGGAAGTTATCTCTACGTGATACAGTGAGATGATAAAGAAACTGTGTCAAGACACTGTATTATTGTGAACACTTCTGAGAGTGAATTCCACTAATCTCAGTCTCTTTCTCTGTCACTGTTTTCTGTGTGGTGTGTGTGTGTGTGTGTGTGTGCGTGTGTGTACATGTTTTTTGTTTTTTTTTTCATGTGACAAAGTTTCGCTCCAGCTGTCCCGGGTGGAATGCAGTGGCATGGTCTCGGCTCACTGCAACCTCCACCTCCCCAAGTTCAAGCAATTCTCTGGCCTCAGCCTCTCGAGTAGCTGGGATAAGAGGCGCCTGCCACCACACCTAGCTAGTTGTTGTAGTTTTAGTAGAGAGAGGGTTTCACCATGTTTGCCGACCTGGTCTCGAACTCCTGACCTCAGAGTATCTGCCTGCCTTGACCTCCCAAAGTGCTCAGATTACAGGTGTGAACCATTTTACCTGGCCATATTTACATATTTTATATGTGTGCATGTGTACCTATTTTATAACTCACCTATCACTGGGGCCGCGCTCAATGATGACTCCCGCCAGGTCATTTGGATTGGGACTAAAGGACAAATATGGTCAGAGTCAGACACATTGTGTTTTGCAACAAATAGCTACAGTTAGTCTATGTGTTATTCCCCAGTAACACTTTAATTATTCACAAGTATGTACATCACTAAATTGACCTGGGATGGCGTTTGTTTTTTATTAGAAATGAGGTTTCCTATGCCAACAGTGAGTATCTTAGGCTGTGGACATAGCGATGCATACAGATCAAGTAAGGGTATCTACACCTCAATGTGTATCAGCATTCTTGGAGAGCATTTAATTCCAGTTCAAATTGACTTTCTAAGTCCCCCTTCCTATAATCCCATCTGAGTTCCTCATTCTCTATCACCTCCAATCACCTCTTCACTTTTCACCCATCCTAGTTGTCTTTCCTGCCCAAGAGATGCGGCCAAGTAGCTGGAGGACTCAAGCAAGGGCTCCATCCCATGTGAGGATGGGTATGGGCAAAGGCAGTCAGCCTCACATAACGGCAGAGCTCTGGAGGGGGTGAAATAATTCCAGGGTTATTAGCTCTATTCTTTGTTTTGGCTGGGATTTCTCTGATCCTGTCCACTCCTATCTCCTTCTCGCTGCAAGCAGGATTCACTTCTCCCTTGGTCCACACTACTAGCACATTCTCATTCTCACAGAAAGGTAATGTGACAAACACTAACATAAAAAGCCTCCCTCTATGAGTTCCTCCCCATTTTCCTACCTCTATCCAAAAAACAAAAGAATATTGCATACAAAGCTCATTCTGAGAGGACTCTAGAAATAGTTTCAAGGGAACTCCTTGTTCCCATGGATGCTTGTCACACTCAATAGCCCAACTCTCTCTTGTGTGTATGAATGCATGTATGCATGTGTTTGTATATGCATAGATACATGTATAACTGTATTCCTTTATACCACAGATTGCATTGGCCAGCCTATTAGAAGGTGCTCTCAATTCAACACAGGGCCGTACCAAACAACTTAAAATGTATATAGTAAGACAACACGTAACTTCCTAGATGTAATAATTTCAGTTAAAAATAGTTCCAATTGCTTTTGTTTCTATTTGGTTTTGTTTGTTTGTTTTTTGTTATTGTTATTGTTGGTTTTTTGAGACAGAGTCTCACTCTGTCACCCAAGCTGGAGTGCAGTGGCATCATCTCGGCTCACTGCAACCTCTGCCTCCCAGGTTCAAGCAATTCTCCTGCCTCAGCCTCCCGAGTAGCAGGGACTACAGGCGCCCAGCACCACGCCTGGCTAGTTTGGTATTTTTAGTATTGACGGGGTTTCACCATGTTGGCCAGGCTGGCCTTGAACTCCTGATCTCGTTATCCACCCGCCCTGGCCTCCCAAAGTGCTGAGCCACCGTGAGCCACCGTGAGCCACCGTGCCTGACCTTCCAACTACTTTTCAACCTGTAAGCTGCCTTACCCTTACACAAGTCATGTGTGTATTTGGTTCTTTGGAATCTGCCATGCCATTTACCCTACACAGCATACTTTATATGATTGCAGCACATATTTTACACCTATCTGTGACCCACTGACTCAAGAGTTCACTCAAACTCTCTAACACTGGAGCTGGCCAATACATGACAGCCTTTTGTGGGTGAATTTCTTTTACATTCAACTCCACTGTGTAGGCATTCCTCCCTCTAATCCCATCTATGGCCCACTTCCTGGATCTCTCCATCACGTCTTTTCCTTCACCCATCATGCTCGTCTTTCCTGTCCATGAGACACAGGCAAGTAGCTGTGGGCCTGAGGAAGGGCTGCATCCAATGAGGTGCTGTGCTTGTGTTTGTGTTTTAGCACCAACCTCCTATGTTGACAGAGCTCTGGAGTGTGAGGGACAAGTCCATGTTCCATTAGCTCCATTCTTTTCTGCCCAGGGCTTCCCTGCTCCTTGTCAGCTGCTATCTCCTCCATGTTGCAAATAGGATTTTCTCCTCCCTTCTGTCAGTCTGGTAGGCTCTCAAACTCAGGAAATCTGAGTCCTTTAAGAAGCTGCTTACTAGGAACTAAGGGTGACAAATACACTAACAGGAAGCAGCAGCTCTCCTGTGACTTGCTCCTTTTTATATCACTCCATTAGAAAAGGATGCAATGTTACCTACACAGGCTACGTGGAGAAGAATTGGAAACCCTGTTAAAAACCACTCTCTATGGCCATGCAGGCTTCTCAGAATAAACTCCACAAATGTCTGTCCATCTGTCTCCTTGTTGTATGTTTCCACTGTGTGCATGGGTTTGTTAGTGGATGTGTTTGAGAGAAGTGTGTACGGATGGATGCATGGATGGATGGATGGATATATTTGTTTACGTGCCTGTGTGTGTGAATACTTGTATGCTCAGTTATAGTTAGATAAATAAAGACACAGGTATGCACAACTCACCTTTCATTGATACGCGCCTCCATGTTCTTGCCTGATAACTCAGTTGTGGGTGGACTAGAGAATGATAAATGAATACAGTCAGACAGGAGACACAATTCAAAATTTACTTTTCTTGTAAAACTAGCTTTCATTACTCTGCACATAAACCAGTTAAGTTCTGACTATTCATGTGTACAGCACTACTTGGTTCTGAAATGTCATTTTTTTTAATTAGAAAGCAGGATTGATATGATGGCAACCAACATCTTAGGCTGGGGAAAATAGTAATGCTTCCAGATTTCAATAAACCTCTTTATTATGACCTCAGTCCCAATGCGTGACAACCTTTGTGGTGGCAGTTATTTCAAACTAAACTCTTGTGTGGAGGTAGTCAGCCCTCTTATTTCATTGAATGTCCTGTTCCCAAGGCCCTCCATTACCTCCTTACTTTCACCCAGAATGGGTGGCTCCCCAGCCCCACAAAAAGAGTCAAGTAACTAGAGGTCTGACACAGAAGCACAATCCAATAGGATGGTTATTTGAGGTTTGGAGCACCAGCCTCCATTGTGGCAGAGTTCTGGAGGGTGGAGAACACCTCCAAGGCTCTTAGCTCTGTTGCTTTCTGCTGAAGGCTGCACAGTTCCCAGAGCACTCCTACCTCCTCCTCGCTCCAAACAGGATTCCCTCTTCCCTCAGCCCACACTAGTAGGTCTCATACACAGAAAATCAGAGTTTCCAAGGCATTTGACTGTTACTAACAAATGGTGAAAACACAGTAATAGACAGAAGCCTCTCTCTACACTCTGTTTCTTTTTTCATAAACAACTGTAAAACTGTGGAAGTTATTTATACGTGATACAGTGAGATGACAAAGAAACTGTGTCAAAGATACTGTATTATCGTGAACACTTCTGAGAGAGAATCCCACTAATCTCAGACTCTTTCTCAGTCACTGTTTTGTGTTGTGTGTTTGTGTGTGTGTGTGTGTGTGCACATCTTTTTATTTATTTATTTATTTATTATTGCGACAAAATTTCGCTCCTGCTGCCCCAGGTGGAATGCAGTGACATGGTCTCGGCTCACTGTAACCTCCACCTCCCCAGGTTCAAGCAATTATCCTGCTCAGCCTCCCGAGTAGCTGGGATTAGAGACGCCTGCCACCATACCTGGCTAGTTGTTGTAGTTTTAGTAGAGACGGGGTTTCACCATGTTTGCCAGCCTGGTCTCGAACTCCTGACCTCAGGGTATCTGCCTGCCTCGGCCTCCCCAAGTGCTCAGATTACAGGTATGAGCCATTGCACCTGGCCATGTATACATCTTTTATAACTCACCTGTCACTGGGGCCTCTCTCAGTGATGACTCCCGCCAGGTCATTCAGATCGGGACTAAAGGACAAATGTTGTCAGAGTAAGATAAAATGTGTAATTCTAATGTTTTGCAACAAATAGCTACAGTTAGTCTATGCGTTATTCCCCAGTTACACTTTAATTATCCACATGTATGTGTATCACTAAATTGACATGGGATGGTATTTGTTTTTTATTAGAAATGAAGTTTTTATGCCAACAGTGAGTATCTTAGGCTGTGAACATAGAGATGCATCCAGATTAAGTTAGGGTATCTACACCTCAATGTGTATCAGCATTCTTGGAGAGCATTTAATTCCAGTTCAAATTGACTTTCTAAGTCCCCCTTCCTATAATCCCATCTGAGTTCCTCATTCTCTATCACCTCCAATCACTTCCTCACTTTTCACCCATCCTAGTTATCTTTCCTGCCCAAGAGTTGTGGCCAAGTAGCTGGAGGACTCAAGCAAGGGCTCCATCCCATGTGAGGGTGGGTATGGGCAAAGGCAGTCAGCCTCACATAACCGCAGAGCTCTGGAGGGGGTAAAATAATTCCAGGATTATTAGCTCTATTCTTTGTTTTGGCTGGGATTTCTCTGATCCTGTCCACTCCTATCTCCTTCTCACTGCAAGCAGGATTCACTTCTCCCTTGGTCCACACTACTAGCACATTCTCATTCTCACAGAAAGGTAATGTGACAAACACTAACATAAAAAGCCTCCCTCTATGAGTTCCTCCCCATTTTCCTACCTCCATCCAAAAAACAAAAGAATATTGCATACAAAGCTCATTCTGAGAGGACTCTAGAAATAGTTTCAAGGGAACTCCCTGTTCCCATGGATGTTTGTCACACTGAATAGCCCTACTCAGTCTCTCTTGTTTGTATGAATGCATGTATGTTGTTGTATATGCATAGATACATGTATAACTGTATTCCTTGATATCACATGTTGCATTGGACAGCCTCCTAAAAGGTACTCTCAATTCAACATAGGGCAGTGCCAAAGAACTTAAAATGTACATAGTAAGACAACACATAGCTTCCTAGATGTAATATTTTCAGTTAAAAATAGTTCCAATTGCTTTTGTTTTGTTTTTTTTTTGTTTCTTTCTGTTGTTGTTGTTTGTTTTTTGAGACAGCATGTCCCTCTGTCACCCAAGCTGGAGTGCAGTGGCACGATCTTGGCTCACTGCAACCTCTGCCTCCCAGGTTCTAGCAATTCTCCTGCGTCAGCTTCCCAAGTAGCAGAGACTACAGGCGCCACCAACATGCCCGGCTAATTTTGAATTTTTAGTAGAGATGTGGTTTCATAACGTTGGCTAGGCTGGCCTTGAACTCCTGATCTCGTTATCCACCCATCCTGGCCTCCCAAAGTGCTGGGATTACAGGCGTGAGCCACCGCGCCCGACATTCCAACTACTTTTCAACCTGTAAGCTGCCTTACCCTTACACAAGTCATGTGTGTATTTGGTTCTTTGGAATCTGCCATGCCATTTACCCTACACATCATACTTTATATGATTGCAGCACATATTTTACACCTATCTATGACTCACTGACTCAAGAGTTCACCGAAACTCTCTACCACTGGAGCTGGCCAATGCATGATAGCCTTTTGTGGGTGAATTTCTTTTAAATTCAGCTCCGCTGTGTAGGCATTCCTCCTTCTAATCCCATCTATGGCCCACTTCCTGGATCTCTCCATCACGTCTTTTCCTTTCACCCATCATGCTAGACTTTCCTGTCCATGAGGCACAGGCAAGTAGCTGTGGGCCTAAGGAAAGGCTGCATCCAATGAGGTGCTGTGCTTGTGTTTGTGTTTTAGCATCAATCTCCTATGTCGACAGAGCTCTGGAGTGTGAGGGACAAGTCCATGTTCCATTAGCTCCATTCTTTTCTGCCCAGGGCTTCCCTGCTCCTTGTCAGCTGCTATCTCCTCCATGTTGCAAATAGGATTTTCTCCTCCCTTCTGTCAGTCTGGTAGGCTCTCAAACTCAGGAAATCTGAGTCCTTTAAGAAGCTGCTTACTAGGAACTAAGGGTGACAAATACACTAACAGGAAGCAGCAGCTCTCCTGTGACTTGCTCCTTTTCACGACTCCATTAGAAAAAAATGCAATGTTACCTACACAGGCTACGTGGAGAAGAATTGGAAACCCTGTTAAAAACCACTCTCTATGGCCATGCAGGCTTCTCAGAATAAACTCCACAAATGTCCGTCCATCTGTCTCCTTGTTGTATGTTTCCACTGTGTGCATGGGTTCGTTAGTGGATGTGTTTGAGAGAAGTGTGTACGGATGGATGCATGGATGGATGGATGGATATATTTGTTTACGTGCCTGTGTGTGTGAATACTTGTATGCTCAGTTATAGTTAGATAAATAAAGACACAGGTATGCATAACTCACCTTTCATCGATACGTGCCTCCAGGTTCTTGCCCGATAACTCAGTTGTGGGTGGACTAGAGGATGATAAATGAATACAGTCAGACAGGAGACACAATTCAAAATTTACTTTTCTCGTAAAACTAGCTTTCATTACTCTGCACATAAACCAGTTAAGTTCTGACTATTCATGTGTATAGCACTATTTGGTTCTGAAATGTCATTTTTTTATTAGAGAGGAGGATTTATATGATGGCAACCAACGTCTTAGCCTGGGGAAAATAGTAATGCTTCCAGATTTCAATAAACCTCTTTATTATGACCTCAGTCCCAATGCGTGACAGCCTTTGTGGTGGCTGTTATTTCTAAAACTAAACTTTTGTATGGAGGTCATCAGCCCTCTTATTCCACTAAATGTGCTGCCTGTAAGGTCGTCCATTACTTCTTTTCTTGGTCGTCTCTCTTGGTCCACAAGTAGGGTAAAGTCACTGCAGGTCTGAGTCAAAGACACAATCCAATATGATGGTATTTGAGGTTTGGAGTACCACCCTGTATTGTGGCAGAGTTCTGCAGGGTCGAAAACATTTCTAAGGTTGTTAGCTTTTTTCTCTTCTCCTGAGGACTTCACTACTTTCTGTCCCCTGCTGTCCTTTCCTGTTTCCAAAGAGGATTCTCTGCTGTCCTCAGCCATTGTCATAAAGTCTCACACATAGGGAGTCTGAAAATTATTTTTGATTGTTACTCAGAGTATCAAACAGACTAGTTAGAAAAGTCATTCTTATTTTGTGGTCTTCTTTTATCTAAATTCATTCAACAAGACATAAAGGCACCTTCATATCCTATAGTGAGATCACGGAGATAGATGTGTCAAAGTTTTTTGTTTTTCTACTAATGCCCTTGAATGGGAACGTCCCTAATCTCAACTTTTACATTTCTCTGCAGTACCTGTGGGTGCATGCCTTGATTTAATATGAGTGCCTATAGGTATATATAAATGGTATATAATTGTTTCCTCCTGTGCTCATATATCCTTATATCCATATTGATTTATTTGTCTCACAGTTCACTAATAGCTCCATTCCAAGGTACTGATTTGAATTTAGACTTGGCAGTGCTACCGAATTTAAATATATATATGTACAGTCCAACACCAATATGACATCCTAGACTTCACGTTCTGGTTTGAGTTACTCACAAGTGATGTTTAGTTCTTTACAACTGAATGAAGCACAAAGTAAGCATTTGGTGGTTTACTTTATTTCAAATTCAGCTGCAGTTTCTATATACAAATCCCCTTGATCTCATCTCATTTCCTGACACTAAAATCCCTTCATCAGTGCCTTGTTTTCGCCATTATAGGTGTCTTCTCTGCTCTCATACAGGGTCAAGAAACTGCCCCATACAATGTGATGATGGGTGTGGGCTTGTAGTGTTAGCCTCACATGGTGGTAGAGCTCTGGGTGTGAGGAACCCTGCCAGGGCCATTAGCTCTTTTTTTTTCCCTAAGGGCTCCACTGCTCCTTGTCCACTGCTACTCGCTTGTTGCTCTGCATAGGGTTTTCTTCCCTTGGTCCACTCTAGTATGTCTCATACACAGGAAATCTGACTTTCCTAAGTATGTGCCTGCTACTAAGGGTGACAAGACAATAACAAGAAGTTTCCCTTTTTTGACCTGTTCCTTTTTATCCAATTAATCAAAAAGTTGGATAAGGGGCCTGCAGGGCCTATAGTGAGGAGATTTATAAATGGAGTAAAAGACATTCTGTATGGCCATGGATGATCCTGAGAGTAAGCACATAATCTTCATCTTTCTGTTGTTTCTCTCTCTCTCTTTTCTCTCTCCCTCTTTCTCTCTCTCTCTCCCTGTGTTTGTGTGTCTAGATAGACAGAAGTATGTATATCTGCATATATATTTCTTTAAATATTTGTGTATATATATTTTGTAATTCACATTTCACTGGTGGTTCTATCATAGGTCACTGATGTCAATTGTGTATGCAGGGTAAAGGAATATAAAAGTAGATAGTTCGACACACATGTAATTCTAAACTTACTTTTTGGATCAAACAGCTACAGTTACTCTGTAATGTACTATCTGGTTGATATTTAAATATTCATGTGTATATCACTAATTCGAACTACGTGTATCTTTTTTTTTTTTTTTTTTTTTTGGCGGAGTCTCAATGTCACCGAGGCTGGAGTGCAGTGGTGCGATCTTGGCTCACTGCAACCTCCGCCTCCCGGGTTCAAGCAATTCTCCTGCCTCAGCCTCCTGAGTAGATGGGATTACAGGCGTGCACCACCACACCTGGCTAATTTTTGTATTTTTAGTAGTGACAGGGTTTTGCCATGTTGGTCAGGCTGGTCTCAAATTCCCAGCCTCAAGTGATCTAGCTGTCTTGGCCGCCCAAAGTGCTGGGATTATAGATATGAGCCACCATGCCTGGCCAGTGGCATTTATTTCTAATGTAACTGCAGTCTGTAAGGAAACATGCCTCTTACCCCCTCTAAATTCTTGATTCCTAAGTCCCTCTGTCACTTCCTTACTTTCACCCATCATGGCTGTCTGTCCTGCCCAGAAGATATGACCATGTAGCTGTAGGCCTGAGTCAGGAACTCCCCCTACAAAATGATTGTGAGTTTGGGTTTGGTTTGGGGCACCAGCCCCACATGATGGTAGAACTGTAGAGGGTGAGGAACCCCTTACGGTTTCATGAACTCTGTTCTTTTCGCTGAGTGCTTCACTCCTCCTTGTCGCCTGTTACCTCCCCATTGCTCCAAATAGGATTCTCTCTCCCTTTGACCCACTCTAGTAGTAGTAGTCTCATATTTATGAAATGTCTCACAGGGAAACCTGAGAGGTTCCTAAGGGATTGGATACTACTAACTTAGAGTGACAAATATACTAAGAGGAAGAAGCATCTCTTTTATGACTTCTTCCTCTTTTATCCAATATGGTCTGAAAAAAAATAGAAAGTTATCTATAGATCCTACGGTGAGAAGATTTTGACATAGTGTCAAAGATACTCTGTATTTCCAAGGATATGCCTGACAGTGAATTTTACAAATATCAACTTCTCTTTCTCCTTCATTGTTTTATGTTTCTGTGTGTGTATGTGTATGCATGTGTGTATGTTGACAGAAGTATGTATTTATGTGTATATATGTATAAATACACTGACGTGTATATAAATCTTTGTTTTTAACTCACATTTCATGGGTGGCTCTATCAGAGGTTAGTACCATCAAATCAATTGGCTGTGGGCTGAGGAATTATAAAAGCATATTATTCAGATACAAACATAATTTGGACTTACATTTTTGGTCAAATAGCTGCAGTTACTCTAGACATAAGCTTGCTGATCTTAACATATTCCTGTATAGATCACTATTTGAACCTGGCATGTCATTTTTCATTAAGTATGAGGTTTTCCATGCCGGTAGTGAATATCTTAGGCCTGTGAAAATAGCAGTGCTTCCAGATTGAGGTTAAAGCTCTTTATTACCCTAGTTCTAATGTGTGATAGCCTTTTGTGGTGGCCTTTATTTAAAATTCCACTTCAGTTGTAGGTACATATTGCACTCACCCCTCTAAATTCCTGAATCTCAAGTCCCTCCATCACCTCTTTACTTTCACCCATCATAAGAGTCGTCCTTTTGCCCATCAAATACAGTCACGTAGCTGCAGGCCTGAGTCAGGGGCTTCAACCAGCATAAGAGTGGCTGTGGGTTTGGGACACCAGTCTTACGTGGTAGCAGAGCTCACTGGTGAGGGACATATCCAGAGGTGTTAGCTTCATCTTTTCTGTGTAGGTCTTCACTGCTCCATTTCTGCTTTTACCTCCTCCTTTATTCCAAATAGCACTTTTCCTCGCTTGTTCCTTGTTATAGATTGAATGGCTTCTGAAAATCCAGTATTTGAAGTTTTAATTCCTGTAACTCATGATGTGACAGTATTTTGAAATGAAGTCACTGCCACCAATGTGATTAAGATGAGGTCATACTGGTGTAGGCATAATCCGATATAACTGTTACCATTATAAAAAGGAAAAACTTGCACACAGCAACACACACAGGAAGAAAGCTATGGTAAGAAGAAGGCAGAGATCTGGGTGATGAGTCTATCTGCCAAGGAATGCCAAAGATTACCAGCAACCAGCAAAAGCTAGCAAAGAGGTATCAAACAGATTCTCTTACAGCCCTCATAAAAAGCCAACCCTACTGACAATCTCAATTTCAGATTTCTAGTCTCTAGGACTATGAGATGATTAATTTTTGCTTAAGCCACTTGGTTTGTGATACTTTGTTAAAGCAGCCCTAGAAACTAATATAGCCCAACCTGGTACAGTCTCATACACAGGCAATCCAACAGTTTTCTAAAAGTTTTGGCTACTAGTCAACTCAGCTAGGAAGAAGTAGACTTCTCGTGACCTATTTATTTTGTATCCAACTAGACCCAGAAAGAACAGGATGTTACATACAGAAGCTGAGACTACCAGTACTTTAGAAACAGTGTCCAAGAAACTCTATAGTTAACATTTGTGTGTATCTTTATGAACACACACACGCACAATGCCTTTTACTGATGACTCCATTATAGGCTAGTGATATCATTTCACTTTCACTGATGATCATGGGTTAGTGATATCCCATGGGGTCGAGCTAAAGAACTAAACTAAGTTGTATACAATCAAATACCATGTGAATGTGTAGGCTTGATTTTTATTCAAATTAGCTACAATAACCCTACAACTAACAAATTAGCCATTCTGAAGAAAACAAACAAACAAACAAACATGAAATTTAGCCATTTGGAAACAATAGTAACCATCCTTGCCTGTCTCCGTAGACGACAACAGCAACTAACCAAGAGTAGTTACGGTAAAATTAGGAGAGCATTAGGCTGGCTGATGAAAACAGGGAAGGGCTGAAGAGCCATCCTTGGGCCTTCACTCCTCCATCTGCCTCCATCTCCAAAGCCCAGGTTACAAACCAGAGAGACTGTCTCCTCCAATGCTGCTTTGTTCAGGCGCTTCAAGGTGATATAGTTGTTTAATTAAACGAAATTTTCCCTGAGTACTTGAGTCCTTATGCAACAAACTGCAAGCTAACCTAGTGTGTAAACTAACAGCATAATTATGAATAGAATATACACTTGTAACAGATAGCTGTGTCTCAGTCAATTACAGCAGCTGAGCTTCAGTCAATTGCAGGTGGCTGACAGATTCGAACAAGACAAAACATCCAGCTGTAACCAGTTGTAACCAACAAAGCTGTTTCTGGACCTCACTTCCGTTTTCTGTCCATAATGCTGTCTGGCCACATTGCCAGCTTGCAAGTTCTTCCAACTTGTTCTGGTTCTAAAAGCTTCCCAACTCACGAATCATTCTTGCACTATTAAACTCTGTTAAATTTACCTTGTCTAAAGTTTTTCCTTTTCACAACCCAGAGGAGTTGCCTGGTCAGTGTTTCATGGTTCCTGAGACTCTCTACCCTGGGGCACATCACTTCCCTTCATTTTAAACGTACTGACAATGACACAGCTTACGTCCTAGATTTCAGTGAGACTGACTATATAATTCCTGCTCAAACCAGGACACTTTTGAAAACAAAAAGTAGGTGCTATTTATAATTATGTTGCCAGAACAGCAGCAGACTGAGATTGTCCTTCAGTCCTTCTCCGATACAAATGACCAGAGTAGTTAACAGCCACAAGAAATCTGAGTTCACAAGCCAACATGACTAGATACCTGAGTAATACAACTACTGAAAAAGAAACACAACAAGCTGAACAACAGCATACCAACTGTAGCAAAACTACTGGAACACACTGACCGAGATTTTAAAGTAAGCATGACAAATATTCTTAAGGATATGAGGACACAAAGGAAGATGATGAAACATGAAATGAGAATGGGAGTCATAAGAAAGAATAAAAGAGAAAGCCTTAACTGTAAAAGTATAACTGCCAAAACATATAAATTGTTGAGGGAAAAATAGTAGTTTGGATACATGTGAAAAGCTAATTAATTTAGTGTTAGAAGATTAGAAACTTACCCAGAAAATAGTAGAAAAGAATAAAGAGAACATACTAAAGAAAAGACAAATGTTATGGAGGATAAAAACAGCCATCTAACATCTAGAATATGGAAATCTAAGAAGAAATGAAAACTAAAAATGCAAAATAAAATGTGAAAATTTATGATGATGAATTTCTCAGAATTCAAGAAAGAAGAAATAAATCAACTTTAAGTAACTAATGGAGATAAAGAGAAAATTCTAACACCTTCTAGAAAGAGCAAAAGACCTATGAAGGCACAACGACAGACCAACATCATAGCTCTCTATCCCATAAAGAAAGCTTCCACAGGATAAAGTCCACAGGATCAATATCATATTGGTGTTCTCTGAATATACTGTAATATGATTATTTTTAAAAAATCCACATTTGAAACTAAATTACACATTACTGAATAACTGTTGTGTTAAAAGGGAAATCACAAAATATTTTAAATACTAAGATAACTGATTGGCCGGGCACGGTGGCTCACGCCTGTAATCCCAGCACTTTGGGAGACCGAGGCGGGTGGATCGCCAGGTCAGGAGATCGATACTGTGCTGGTTAACACAGTGAAACCCCGTCCCTACTAAAAATACAAAAAAGTTAGCTGGGCATGGTGGCGGGCGCCTGTAGTCCCAGCTACTCAGGAGGCTGAGGCAGGAGAATGGCGTGAACCCAGGGGGCAGAGCTTGCAGTGAACCGAGATCACACCGCTGCACTCCAGGCTGGGTGACCGAGCGAGACTCTGTCTCAGAAAAAAAAAAAAAAAAAAAAAAAAAGAACTGATTGATAATAACATGACAAAGTTTGTAGGATACAATGAAGCAATATTTAGAAGAACATTTACTGATATATAAACATAAATAAGAAGTCGAGATGGTTAAAAGCAAAGAGTACACATTTAAGTACAGAGGTTGGAAAAGGGGCACAGGGCAAACCCTATGAAGTAACAAAGAAGCAAAACATAAGGTAAGCATAAATCAGTGAACTGGAGAAGAAAAAACCATGGAGAAGATTAAGAAAACAAAAATATGTCTCTTTGAAAAGATTACTACAATAGAGCTGTGGCAATAATAATCAAGAACAAAAAGAGTGAATATCCAAATAAAATGTACAAGAAGGGAGCATAACTAGAACACAACTAAAATTTTTTAAAATGAGATTATTCAATTATATGCTAATAAACGTGAAAACTTAGATGGAATGGAAAAATTCCTAGACAAATATAAAACACTAACATTAGTGCAAGAAAAGATATTTACATAGAAGTAGAATACTCAAGTAAGTAACAAAGAAATCAACCTAGAATTTAAAGTCCTTCCCTCTCCCAAACACCACAGGGCCCACATAGGTATTTTTCAAAATTTTTTAGAATATTGACATACTTACTACAAAATCTATGTCAACATATAAAGGCTCCATTAATAACTTAACTAATCATGGTAATAAAAAAAGGTGTAGGGATGCCATAAGTATCAATGGAGGAAAATATTGAGCTCAGAGATAAACCTATGTAGATGTATGTCATTGATGATGATTATATAAACAAGGAAAAAGGATGAACTGTTTCATAGATGGTATTTGGAAAATCGTCCTACCATTGGGAGAAAAATGAAACCAAATCCCTACCTAACACCATATTTAAGGGTAGACTCTAAGTAGATTAAAGCATTAAATGTGTAAATTAAAACTATGAGGATTAGAAATTACTTTTGTAGACTGAAAGTGGGAAAATTTCAAACTTCAAAAGTAAAATAATAAGGCAAAAAGTTCCGTCATGAAGAGAATGAAGAACAACAATGCCAAAGCTAACAGGCAGATGACCTATTGGAGAACATAACTTCAATGTCTAAAACTGACATGAAGGATGATTTGAATACATAAAGCGATAGTCCAAACTTTTGAATAGGATTGCATGCATCTGAGTCTGTTTAGTGTTGCCATAAGGGATACCTGAGGCTGGGTAATTTATAAAGAAGAGAGGTTTCTTTGGCTCACAGTTGTGTGCTGCACAAGAAGCCTGACACCAACATCTGCTTCTGAGGCTGCTCCCATTTACGGTGAAAGATGAAGGGGAACTGACATGTGCAGAGATCAAATGGCAAGTGGGGAAGTGACGTGGGGGAAGCTGCCGGTCTCTTTTTAAACCACCAGCTCTTGCAAGAACTAATAGAGTGAGTACTCACTCACCCTCACTCCCAGGGAGGGAATTAATCTATTCATCTTCCAAACACCTTCCATTAGGCCCCACCTCCAACACTGGGGATCGAATTTTAACATGAGGTTTGGGGGTACAAACCTCCAAACAATAGCACCATGTTTTGTTACTTGCTAAATTGTTTACAAATGTAATATAATCACTTTGAAAATTAAACATAATTTTAAAATAAATTTGATTAACTTATTCTAAAATATAAAATATTCAAAAAGAGCACATGTAAATTAACAAGACAAAGATAGGAACACTAGTGGAAAAATGGGCTAAGTTCATGAATGGACCATTACAGAAGAAATCCCAAATGCTATAAGAACATAAAATGATGCTCAAACTCATGAGTTATCACATAAATGCAAAGTAAAACATAATGCAATATGTTACCATCTATTTGATTATATAAATTAGAAAGTTTGATTATGTCAAGTGTTGTTGTGAATGTGTATGTGTAGGAACCATCATGCATTGTTGATGACATGCAGACTGGTATAACCATTGTGAGAGCAATAGGCAGTATTCAGTCAAATTCAAAATATGCAGTCCCATGGCCCATCAAGTCCTGTTTCATGTTCCCACAGAAATACTCAAACAGGCTTGTAGGGGTCTGGCATAAGGATAATCATTTGGCGGCAGTCTTTGTGAAGGCAAATGGTAGGAAGCAATATATGTGTTCCTCACTAGGGGATGCATGCTGTGGAATTTTTCATACCAGTTAAAAGCAACAACTAAAGGTATACACAAGAAGAATAATCTTATGTTCCTGAGCAAAAAACTAATAAAATGAGATACCGCTTAATACCATTTAAGTAAATTTAAAAACAAACACACATTGTCCAGGCAAAACAACAATACATAGTTTACCAGAACACATATAAATGTATATACTGTATATTAAACATATTAAAATTGTTGCATATATGCATATATCTGTATATGTCAATATGTATATCTGTACTCTCATCTATGTATTAAAAAGGCCTACAAGTAGCAATGAGCCAATGGCAATGAGCATACCAAATGCAAAATATTGGTTTCTAAAGGGCATCAGGTTCTTTGGGTAAATGGCTGATTCCAGGGCTGGGGAAATGCTCAAAAAGTGATGGGAACATGTCAAGTCAAAAGGACACAGGGGCGAGCTTTTAGGGAGTCCCACTGGCCAAATATGGGACCATTTAAACAACAAAATAAATAATGACAGAAAGGATTGTAATTCATTGAAATAATGTAAGAATTTATAAGTTCATAGTAATAGTGAATAAATAGGGGTAGGAATAGTTCTCCTTATAATAGAATGATACTTATTAAACACAGAAAAACTACTTTTTTTAAAAAAAAATCACCATTTTGTAACAATCAGTTATAACTGATTCACATAAAAATCAATGAATGCTAAAACTAGTGCATGAAAGTTTTATGTGGAACAGGATACTGAACATTGAAGATAGTTTTAACATAGACTGAAAGTATCTCCCCCTAAAGTGGATACTAATTATAAACTGAATAATATTTACTTGTCAGTGAATAAATCTGGCAATACCTCTCAACCACAATAGAGATATGAACCATAAAACAGTGTAATATTCAACAGAGGAGTTACTTAATCTGAAAGTGGTATTCAAATCCCTCATCTATCCTTTAAAAGGCCAAGAAATTATTTCCTGCCATCTCATATAAAAGAAGTTGTAATATTCTACGAGCTTGCATTTAGGTTGTCTCTGAAAAGAGTCTGATGAATAACTTGACAATAAGAAAGTGAATGCTGAGATTTTAGAGTGAATAGACATTTTAATCTCATAGTCTACTTTTTGTTAACTAACTCACCCCTCTCACATTTCAAAAATATCTAAAAATAGCTGTTAGACATTCTATTAAGTCCTCCTGGTGAAAATGGAAATATTTGGAGATTCCATCTTTGCATCATCTTCCTATATCCCACTTTTAAACATTTTTGGCATTGAAAATTATTCTTCAAATGAATTTTAGATATCACATATGCTTAGTAAACTTCAAATCTGCAAGTGGTGAATAGATAATCTGCACGGGAAACACTTTTTTTTTTTTTTGAGACAGAGTTTCACTCTGTCGCCCAGGCTGCAGTGCAGTGGTGCTGTCTCAGCTCAGTGCAACTTCTGCTTCCCGGATTCAAGTGATTCTTCTGCCTCAGCCTCCTGAGTAGCTGGGATTACAGGCGTGCACCACCATGCCCAGCTAATTTTTGTATTTTTAGTAGAGACGGGGTTTTACCATATTGGCCAGGCTGGTCTCAAACTCGTGACCTCGTGGTCCTCCTGACTCAGCCTCCCAAAGTGCTGGGATTACAGGCTTGAGCCATCATGCCCAGTCGGAAAACACTTTTGACAAACACACAAGCATTTCCTTTTGTAGAATCCTTGGGCCATATTAAGGGTATTGTTAAGCTGGCATCTCATAAAGTGTATAGAATAAAACACTAATTTGGGGAGATGTTAAAAGGGAATAGTAACAACAGCAGCAGCACTTATATTATTTAAATGTAGAAAATTAATTCAAAATATAAAAGAAATTTTGGTGACTATATTTGTAATCTTACGATAAGAAATAACTTTCTGAGTATAACACAAACAGCATTGGTTATAAAAGTACCAATTATATTTGAACACTCGAAGCTTGCTATAAAGCTCTATGTAAGGTTGCTGTATTTTACTTTAAACATCAAATGCAAAAATATATTAGAGATTTGCCACATGGAGTGGTGATATGACAATTTATTTGAACAACAAAATTCCTTGAATCTAAAAGATATGGTAAATATGACTTACTGAAGACCTAACTTTTTAGAAAGAATTTTAGAATCAGTGTCCAGAAAACTATTTTCCCATGAATAATTCTGAGACTGAATTTCACAAACCTGAATTCCTCCCATCTCCAATATATATTATGACATCACCTTTCATTGTTGACTCCAGCACAGATTTCTGATGCCAATTCATTGGGGTCAGTGCAAAGGATTGAAAGGTAAATAGTAAGAAACAACATAAATGCATACACGACTTTTTTTTTTGGTTCAAATTGGCTATGATTGCACTACAAATTACAATGTGTTGTCCCTAAAAATTCTCATGTAAATCTGTTATTTGGCACCTGGTACTTCATTTTTCTCTAGAAAGAAGTCTTTATGTGTTGGTAATAAAAATTGTTTAGGACTCTCAAAAAAGTTTAATGAATCAAGATTTAAATACAGCTCTTTATTACTGAACCTGATCATCATGTGTGGCAGCAAATTTAACTTAAATTTGCTTCAAATTCATGTTCCATTTGCAGGCACACATTATTCTTGCCCATTTTGATTTCCTAATTATCAAGTCCCTGCACTACCTTTATGCTCTTCATGAGTCACAGATATCTTTGCTTCCCCTCAAATAGGATCAAGTGACAAACCTGAGGCAGGGGCTCCATCCAATATGATGATGGCTTTGAGTTTGGGGCACCAGCTCTGAAGGGTGAGGGACAGATACAGGGTCTCTTAGTTCCTTTCTTTCTGCTGAGGGCTCCTCTGGTGCCTGTCCAATGCTACCACCTTCTTTCTCCAAGTAGGATTCTCTCCTCTTTTGGATCACTCTTCAGAGAATCTCATACACAGGCATTCTGATAGTTTTCTAAGGTTTTGGCTGCTAATTACTTGGGGTCACAAACAATCTTTGAGTACCAAGCATCCCTCTTCTGACCTGATCTTATTTTTTCCACTCTGGTTCAAAAACAATGTTACCTAAAGATGCTTAAAGTCTCTGATAGAAAGCTGTTATTGCCATTGATGCTCCCAGTATTTGTCACCACTTAGATCACTCAACTCATCCATTGTGGTCATAGTTGTCAGAGCATACAGTAGAATCTGTTAGTGAATCCATAACTCTACCAAAGAGTAAAAAGCACATACAAAAAATAAAGTCAGATATTTTGGAAGGCAATCAGGATGTTAATCTCAACAGTATTTCAGGACACAAAAAATAAAATCAGAGGAATTTTGAACTAAAGAAACAATTTCAGGATATAGCACTAGTACTTCTGAGACTGTGTGTGTGTGTGTGTGTGTGAGAGAGAGAGAGAGAGAGAGAGAGAGACAGACAGAGAGAAAAGACACAGAAAAAAGAAAGAAAATGTAAGAATAATGAATGTTTCCATATCAATGGCTAGTTCCTGGTCATCCTTGGTAGGAAATAAACAAGTAGGTAAGTCAAGCATAGCCTTAATTACGTTTAAAACATTTTGTGAACTTAAAGTGGATTATGTGTTTACAATGATTTTGTTTTCTTTTTGTCTGGATTCATTTTTTTAAAGTTATATGGCTATATTTTACAATATCAAGACTTCCTAGCACCGAAACCCCTGGCTTGGCTAATTTAATCTCTCTGCAACTTCATTTCCTCATCTGTAAGTCAAGACACATGCAAAATACACTCCACATCTGTCAACTTCATAAAACCATGCTGAATATTCAGCATTTTGCAAATATTGGTTTTTAGACGACCTGCTCTCTACACCATATATTATGCCATAAAAATCAGTATGTGGCAATATAAACGGATACATATTTTCAGTTTCAAATACACAAACATTCTCATCAAGGTAATACACTCCCAAGATTCAAGAATTAATGCTCTTCGCCACAATTTTCTAACTTTTCAAACGTTTAAATAAGTTTAAGAAACTGATCACACACATTTTTTTGCTGCTGCTAAAAATTGGGATTCTCTAAGAGTGTGCTGAGGTTTCTTAACTTATTTGACCACAGAACCTCTTTCTCACAGTGGAAATGTGTGAGAAACACATTTTGGAAACAATATATTAAATGGTATCTTTTTATGTCTTTAAGAAAAGTTTTCCTACACACACTAATTTTGGACTCTGATCAATAGCTCAAACCTTTAAGCACAGATAGACATTAATATTGTGCTATTCTTTCAGCCTGTGAGGAAAGGAATGCCAGAGTTCAAATTATCAAATCTCGTTAGCCTGGTCTGAGGGCCATGAGGGGAACCTTTCAAGTTCAAAGTGGGTGTTCTCATGTCCTTGAATGGCTCCCGGAAATTCATCCAGGTCTCAGGAAAAACAATACCTTTTACAAAAAGAAAGGCATCTACAGGCATCCGCTACTTTTCAGCAGGATGAATAATTGGATTGTCTATGCAGAATACACTAATAAATCATAACGGGAAAATGTTCAAAACACCAAAAAGATAAGAATTTGAGTTTCTGACATAAGCAGCCTTATTAAATGATTACTGGATTTTTCAGACATCCTCTAATGAGGAAGAGAACTGGAAGACACTCAAATTACTCCAGATTCAGGTGACAAGCCAGGATTGCTAAGCAAGTTCCTTGGGAAACTAATCTCCAAAAAGGGCACGAGGCATCCATAGATGTTACCTGAACTCCTTTCAGGGAGAGTATTGCATGAAGTCTGAAATAATACTTTGATAAGCTGCTTTGGGGCACAGAATGACTTCCCTCATGGGACATGAATAAGTAGCTAGCTAAATTGCCCTCTAAGGAAGGGGAGAATTGCAAACTGTCCTAAACTAAAGTGGTCATGCAGAATTCTTAAATGCTTTTTGGTAGATAGGAGCAACCACAGAAGTTTGAGTTAGGTGAAGGTTAGCTACACCTTTATAATCATGCTAGAAGTTATAATGAAAAGTAGGTCTCTGACCAAATCTGCCACACATACAGATATTCATTTAACAAAACATTCAGTAGCAAGCAGGCACAGTACATAAGCTTTTGTAAGCTTTCTGTACTTTAGGTGCTCCAAGCATGAAAGCTTCATTCTCAACAGATTCCTAATGTTCCAGAGGCCAAAATCTTCCTAAACCTTCCTGGAGATAGGACCATATGAGGATCAAGCCTTGGGTGTCGTCTCCAGATATACACTACAGGCCACCCTCATACACCTGTATCCTGTTTATGCGAGGGTGGGCTGTCTCCAAAACACGTTAGTTGATTCACAGATCTTAAAATGTCATATAATTGTAACATCCATCATGCTGCTTTGTAAGCCACCAATCTCACTAATAATAACCCATTTGTGACCTTCACTGTAATAATTGACAATGTTTCAGGTGTTAATTGAGATGGGACCACTGAAGCCCTTTTGGTGGCCATCTCTGTGGAGTGGCTTCCTGAGCTGAACACTAGCTCACCATCCTTGAACACAGCATCCACCATTAGGGCAACCAGCTGCCCCTGTAGGAAAGATTAAAGTGACCAGTATATGCATATTATCACACTGCCTAAAATGTCATATTTTTAAGGACATTAACAGGCATAGAATGAGGCTTGGTTTGTTTTTTAAATTTTTTCTATTTCTATTATTTTTCTATCTAATTATTTTTCTATTTCTATTTGCTGGGTCACAGACAACAGCAAATTCCATACCTTCGGAGTTATACCAGCTCATCTGCAGTAGGAGTAGAAATATCAAAGCTCTCAGTCTACCACCTTGTGCTCCAGAGATGTGGCCTAAGCACGTCTTTGGACGTGAACCAGGGCAACCCAAGGCAGAGCTGGATTTCTGGGAGTTTCTCCCTGTAAGCCCTGGACCTGCTTACCTACAGATCAGACTGCTTCCAGTGCCATTGCCAGTCAGAAGAGCCTGGGGTCTGTTCAGCTGCTAGAATAACACAAGTCTGAGGTCTTGTGTCTTCAGCACAACATTCTCTAAGAGGGAGAAATTTAATCAAGATCCTGTTAGCAGTTTTCTCTCTTGTTGCCTTTCAAGATTATGGCTTTTCTTTTTTCATTTTTTAGTTCCCAAAACCAAGCTTGTTAAATCAAATCTTGACCCAATTCCTGGCAAGTAACAAGGTTGTTGCTGTTTGGCCTTACACCCACTGGTTGTCCCCCAGTACCCTGAGGATGAGGGGACTCTGTAAGGTCCCTGGGAGGGGAAAGGAATGTCAATTAGTGGTCCCCCCAGCTGGGTATAAGCAAACTTTCCTGTCTATGGGCCCCAGAGACCACCTTCTAGTTCCCCCGCCAAAACTTTACATGATTTTAATTCTCCTGATGAGGATGAGAGGACAGCATTAGCCAACAGAGAGGGCAGGGGATGGGATGGGACTCCCCTGATCAGAGACCTCACCTCTAGGTCTTTACCTTGTATTGAGAATAAGTCAGTTCTGTAATAAGAACTCTGTGTCCATGGCAACCCCAAACAGAATCCTGGTGCTCTTGTGATTCTTGTAGAGTGGGGAATAGAACGAGCTTGGCCCCAGACTGCAGAGACTTAAAAACATGCTCTTCTGCCATACATACAGATACTCATTAAAGATGAGGGAGAAGGGCATGGGGTGAGGGAGAATGTACCAAAACCAAAGACCACAGGATAATAACCTCAGAGCAGAGACTATCTCTCCAGTTATTTTTTCTTTTGTATGTAATGGAGGGGATTCTTCCTGTTTACTCTGATGAAGAAGTTTACATCAAGTGCTCAGCTTCCTTTGTGGGTTAGAAAGAATAACCAGAGGGCTCAGGTATCCTCTCTGAATAACTATGTTTGTCTAGTGTTGTCTAGACAATATTAAATTTCACTAAAATAGACAAGGTTGATAGGACTTGGGGGGATACTTCATTGACTCAAGCTATCATTTTATAGGATTGTGAGAAAACAAATAGTTGTACATTTAAAATACATTCATATTCTAGCTAGAAGAGAGGATTTTGAATGTTCTTACATCAAAGAAATGGTAAATGTTTAAGGCGATGGATATGCTAATTACCATGATTTGATCATTATACAATGTAAAATGTACTGAAACATCACATTATACTTCATAAATATGTACAATTTATTATGTGTCAATTAAAATTTTGAGTATAAGAAAAAATAAACTTCAATTGTAAGAAAACAACCCAACTTTTTAAAAATGGGCAAAACGTGCACAGATACTTCACTAATAAAGATTTGCAACTGGCAAATAAGCAAATGAAAAAATGGTCATCATCACTAGCTATTAGAGAACTGCACATTAAAACTACAATAAGAAACCACTAGATACCTATTAGAATATCTAAAATTAGAAAGATGGCGTGTTGACAAAGATAGAGAGAAACTGAAACTCTCATACAATGCCACGAATGTAAAGTGCTAGATCCACTGTGGAAAACAGTTTGTTTCTTAAGAAGTTAATTAGGTCTTCCATTTCCCACTCCAACACGTAGAGAACTTGGAAGTCATCACTCTCATCTTCACAACAGAAAAAAAGATAATCAAACTGAAAATCAACAACTTTTCTTAGATCTGTCGGAGAATACAGGTCACAGGGAAACCACTTCCTCAAAAACTAGAGAGATGGGTGACTATAGAAAATCACAGTTTACCTGAGAGCAGAAGCCACAGAGCCAGTAATTGGTAGGAACACTTCAATGGTAATCAATAAATTACTGGTGGCTGAGTGTGGACTCGCTTGAGAGTTAAAAGCTTGTTGGAGTCCCGTCTTGGGAGCCCCTTAGACTTTCATGAATTTTACTTCCAGAAACCCCACCAGGTTCTCATGATGAAGGCTGAAGAAAATTTCCTCAGGCTCTTTACACAAGGAAAAGGGAAAAGCAACCATTTCAAAATATGCCCTAATTGGGGGATAGAGAGAGTGAGTGGGTATAGCAACCATTTTGAAATATGCCCAGAGCATTCTATTCTCTGTGTGAAAGACCTGCTCTAAAGAAAAACTGCTTTATCAGGGCCTTGTCTGACATAGGGGAAAAGCAATAAGACAACTCTAAACCCCTCTAGCTTTCCTGTTCCACATAAAAGGAGAGGAAGAAAAAGAAATCATTACTAATATCATAAAAAAATGTATACCTATGTTTTTGTCTAAGAGCATAGTTTGGGATCTTACATTTAGATACTTCTTCCATTTGAGGTTAATTTTTCTGTATGATGTGAGAAAGAGATCTAACTTCATTCATTTGTATGTGGATATCCAGTTGTTCCAGCACCATTTGCTGAAGAGACTGTTCTTTTCCACTCAATAGTCTTGGTACCCTTGTGGAAAATCAATTGACCTTAAATGTATGGATTTACTTCTGGACTCTCAATTCTATTCCATTGATCTACATGTCTATCCTTATTCTAGTACTATGCAACTTTAACCACTATAGCTTTATAGTAAGTTTTGAAATAATAAAGTGTGGACTCTGCAACTTCATTGTTCTTCTTCAAGATTGTTTTGGTTATTCAGAGTCCCTTGCATTTTCCAACGAATCTTAGATCAGCAAGTCAATTTCTGCAAAAAGAGAGGCTAGGATTTTGATAGGAACTGAGTTGAATATGTATATCAATTTGTGGAGTACTGTCATCTTAATAGTAATGTCTTCCATTCAATAAATACAGAATGTGTATCCATTTATTTAGGTCTTAATCACTTTCAATAATGTTTTGTAGTCTTACATTTCTTTTGTTTTTGTCTTATTTTTTAATGCTATTGTAAATAAAATTACTTTCTGAATTTCATTTTGAGCCTACTCATTGCTAATGTTTCTAAATATAACTGATTTTTTTGCACACTGATCTTATATCTTTTGTGAACTCAGTTGTTGCTCCAGCAGGTTTGTTGTTGTTGTGGGTTCCTTAGATTTTCTATATACAACATTATTTATCTGCAAAAAATAGAGTTTCCCTTTTTCCATTCCAATCTAGATGTTTTTTATTTTTTTTTTATTTCTTTTTTGTTGTTGGTTTTTTTTTTTTTTTTGTCTACTTGTCCTGGGCTAGAATCTCCAGTACAAAGTTGAATAGAGAAAGCATGTCTTGAGGAAGACCTCCGGTCTACAGCTCCCAGCGTGAGCGACGCAGAAGATGGGTGATTTCTGCATTTCCATCTGAGGTACCCGGTTCATCTCACTAGGGAGTGCCAGACAGTGGGCACAGGACAGTGGGTGCAGCGCACCGGGCGCCAGCCGAAGCAGGGCGAGGCATTGCCTCACTTGGGAAGCGCAAGGGGTCAGGGAGTTCCCTTTCCTGCTCAAGGAAAGGGGTGACAGACGGCAACTAAAAAATCGGGCCACTCCCACCCGAATACTGTGCTTTCCTGACGGGCTTAGGAAACGGCCTACCAGGAGATTATATCCGGCACCTGGCGCGGAGGGTCCTACGCCCACGGAGTCTGGCTGATTGCTAGCACAGCAGTCTGAGATCAAACTGCAAGGCGGCAGCGAGGCTGGGGGAGGGGCGCCCGCCATTGCCCAGGCTCACTTAGGTAAACAAAGCAACCAGGAAGCTGGAACTGGGTGGAGCCCACCACAGCTCAAGGAGGCCTGCCTGCCTCTGTAGGCTCCACCTCTGGGGGCAGGGCACAGACAAACAAAAAGACAGCAGTAACCTCTGCAGACTTAAATGTCCCTGTCTGACAGCTTTGAGGAGAGCAGTGGTTCTCCCAGCACGCAGCTGGAGATGTGAGAACAGGCAGAATGCCTCTTCAAGAGGGTCCCTGACCCCTGACCCCCGAGCAGCCTAACTGGGAGGCACCCCCCAGTAGGGGCAGACTGACACCTCACACAGCCTGGTACTCCTCTGAGACAAAACTTCCAGAGGAACAATCAGACAGCAGCATTCGCAGATCATGAAAATCCGTGGTTCTGCAGACACCGCTGCTGATACCCAGGCAAACAGGGTCTGGAGTGGACCTCTAGCAAACTCCAACAGACCTGCAGCTGAGGGTCCTGTCTGTTAGAAGGAAAACTAACAAACAGAAAGGACATCCACACCAAGAACCCATCTGTACAACACCATCATCAAAGACGAAAAGTAGATAAAACCACAAAGATGGGGAAAAAACAGAGCAGAAAAACTGGAAACTCTAAAAAGCAGAGCGCCTCTCTTCCTCCAAAGGAACGCAGTTCCTCACCAGCAATGGAACAAAGCTGGACGGAGAATGACTTTGATGAGTTGAGAGAAGAAGGCTTCAGACGATCAAACTACTCCGAGCTACAGGAGGAAATTCAAACCAAAGGCAAAGAAGTTGAAAACTTTGAAAAAACTTTAGACAAATGTATAACTAGAATAACCAATACAGAGAAGCGCTTAAAGGAGCTGACGGAGCTGAAAGCCAAGGCTCGAGAACTATGTGAAGAATGCAGAAGCCTCAAGAGCCGATGTGACCAACTGGAAGAAAGGGTATCAGTGATGGAAGATGAAATGAATGAAATGAAGCAAGAAGGGAAGTTTAGAGAAAAAAAGAATAAAAAGAAACGAACACAGCCTCCAAGAAATATGGGACTATGTGAAAAGACCAAATCTGCATCTGATTGGTGTACCTGAAAGTGACGGGGAGAATGGAACCAAGTTGGAAAACACTCTGCAAGATATTATCCAGGAGAACTTCCGCAATCTAGCAAGGCAGGCCAACATTCAGATTCAGGAAATACAGAGAACACCACAAAGATACTCCTCGAGAAGAGCAACTCCAAGACACATAATTGTCAGATTCACCAAAGTTGAAATGAAGGAAAAAATGTTAAGGGCAGCCAGAGAGAAAGATCGGGTTACCCACAAAGGGAAGCCCATCAGACTAACAGCGGATCTCTCGGCAGAAACTCTACAAGCCAGAAGAGAGTGGGGGCCAATATTCAACATTCTTAAAGAAAAGAATTTTCAAGCCAGAATTTCATATCCAGCCAAACTAAGCTTCATAAGTGAAGGAGAAATAAAATACTTTACAGACAAGCAAATGCTGAGAGATTTTGTCACCACCAGGCCTGCCCTAAAAGAGCTCCCGAAGGAAACCCTAAACATGGAAAGGCACAACCGGTACCAGCCGCTGCAAAATCATGCCAAAATGTAAAGACCGTGGAGACTAGGAAGAAACTGCATCAACTAACGAGCAAAATAACCAGCTAACATCATAATGACACAATCAAATTCACACATAAGAATATTAACTTTAAATGTAAATGGACTAAATGCTCCAATTAAAAGACACAGAATGGCAAATTGGATAAAGACTCAAGACCCATCAGTGTGCTGTATTCAGGAAACCCATCTCATGTGCAGAGACACACATAGGCTCAAAACAAAAGGATGGAGGAAGATCTACCAAGCAAATGGAAAACAAAAAAAGGCAGGGGTTGCAATCCTAGTCTCTGATAAAGCAGACTTTAAACCAACAAAGATCAAAAGAGACAAAGAAGGCCATTACATAATGGTAAAGGGATCAATTTGACAAGAGCTAACTATCCTAAATATATATGCACCCAATACAGGAGCACCCAGATTCATAAAGCAAGTCCTGAGTGACCTACAAAGAGACTTAGACTCCCACACAATAATAATGGGAGAGTTTAACACCCCACTGTCAACATTAGACAGATCAACGAGACAGAAAGTTAACAAGGATACCCAGGAATTGAACTCAGCTCTGCACCAAGCGGATCTAATAGACATCTACAGAACTCTTCACCCCAAATCAACAGAATATACATTTTTTTCAGCACCACACCACACCTACTCCAAAATTGACCACATAGTTGGAAGTAAAGCTCTCCTCAGCAAATGTAAAAGAACAGAAATTATAACAAACTGTCTCTCAGACCACAGTGCAATCAAACTAGAACTCAGGATTAAGAAACTCACTCAAAACTGCTCAACTACATGGAAACAGAACAACCTGCTCCTGAATGACTACTGGGTACATAACGAAATGAAGGCAGAAATAAAGATGTTCTTTGAAACCAACGAGAACCAAGACACAACATACCAGAATCTCTGGGACACATTCAAAGCAGTGTGTAGAGGGAAATTTATAGCACTAAATGCCCACAAGAGAAAGCAGGAAAGATCCAAAATTGACACCCTAACATCACAATTAAAAGAACTAGAAAAGCAAGAGCAAACACATTCAAAAGCTAGCAGAAGGCAAGAAATAACTAAAATCAGAGCAGAACTGAAGGAAATAGAGACACAAAAAACCCTTCAAAAAATTAATGAATCCAGGAGCTGGTTTTTTGAAAGGATCAAGAAAATTGATAGATCGCTAGCAAGACTAATAAAGAAAAAAAGAGAGAAGAATCAAATAGACACAATAAAAAATGATAAAGGGGATATCACCACCGATCCCACAGAAATACAAACCACCATCAGAGAATACTACAAACACCTCTATGCAAATAAACTAGAAAATCTAGAAGAAATGGATAAATTCCTGGACACATACACTCTCCCAAGACTAAACCAGGAAGAAGTTGAATCTCTGAATAGACCAATAACAGGATCTGAAATTGTGGCAATAATCAATAGCTTACTAACAAAAAAGAGTCCAGGACCAGATGGATTCACAGCCAAATTCTACCAGAGGTACAAGGAGGAGCTGGTACCATTCCTTCTGAAACTATTCCAATCAATAGAAAAAGAGGGAATCCTCCCTAACTCATTTTATGAGGCCAGCATCATCCTGATACCAAAGCCTGGCAGAGACACAACCAAAAAAGAGAATTTTAGACCAATATCCTTGATGAACATCGATGCAAAAATCCTCAATAAAATACTGGCAAACCGAATCCAGCAGCACATCAAAAAGCTTATCCACCATGATCAAGTGGGCTACATCCCTGGGATGCAAGGCTGGTTCAACATATGCAAATCAATAAACGTAATCCAGCATATAAACAGAACCAAAGACAAAACCATGTGATTATCTCAATTGATGCAGAAAAGGCCTTTGACAAAATTCAACAACACTTCATGCTAAAAACTCTCAATAAATTAAGTATTGATGGGACATATCTCAAAATAATAAGAGCTATCTATGACAAACCCAGAGCCAATATCATACTGAATGGGCAAAAACTGGAAGCATTCCCTTTGAAAACTGGCACAAGATGGGGATGCCCTCTCTCACCACTCCTATTCAACATAGTGTTGGAAGTTCTGGCCAGGGCAATTAGGCAGGAGAAGGAAATAAAGGGTATTCAATTAGGAAAAGAGGAAATCAAATTGTCCCTGTTTGCAGATGACATGATGTATATCTAGAAAACCCCATTGTCTCAGCCCAAAATCTCCTTAAGCTGATAAGCAACTTCAGCAAAGTCTCAGGATACAAAATCAATGTACAAAAATCACAAGCATTTTTATACACCAATAACAGACAAACAGAGAGCCAAATCATGAGTGAACTCCCATTCACAATTGCTTCAAAGAGAATAAAATACTTAGGAATCCAACTTACAAGGGACGTGAAGGACCTCTTCAAGGAGAACTATAAACCACTGCTCAAGGAAATAAAAGAGGATACAAACAAATGGAAGAACGTTCCATGCTCATGGGTAGGAAGAATCAATATCATGAAAATGGCCATACTGCCCAAGGTAATTTATAGATTCAATGCCATCCCCATCAAGCTACCAATGACTTTCTTCACAGAATTGGAAAAAACTACTTTAAAGTTCATATGGAACAAAAAAAGAGCCTGCATCACCAAGTCAATCCTAAGCCAAAAGAACAAAGCTGGAGGCATCACGCTACCTGACTTCAAACTATACTACAAAGCTACAGTAACCAAAACAGCATGGTACTGGTACCAAAACAGAGATATAGATCAATGGAACAGAACAGAGCCCTCAGAAATAAGGCCGCATATCTACAACTATCTGATCTTTGACAAACCTGAGAAAAACAAGCAATGGGGAAAGGATTCCCTATTTAATAAATGGTGCTGGGAAAACTGGCTAGCCATATGTAGAAAGCTGAACCTGGATCCCTTCCTTACACCTTATACAAAAATTAATTCAAGATGGATTAAAGACTTAAATGTTAGAACTAAAACCATAAAAACCCTAGAAGAAAACCTAGGCATTACCATTCAGGACATAGGCATGGGCAAGGACTTCATGTCTAAAACACCAAAAGCAATGGCAACAAAAGCCAAAATTGACAAATGGGATCTAATTCAACTAAAGAGCTTCTGCACAGCAAAAGAAACTACCATCAGAGTGAACAGGCAACCTACAAAATGGGAGAAAATTTTCTCAACCTACTCATCTGACAAAGGGCCAATATCCAGAATCTACAATTAACTCAAACAAATTTACAAGAAAAAAAAAAAACCCATCAAAAAGTGGGCGAAGGATATGAACAGACACTTCTCAAAAGAAGACATTTATGCAGCCAAAAGACACATGAAAAAATGCTCATCATCACTGGCCATCAGAGAAATGCAAATCAAAACCACAATGAGATAATATCTCACACCAGTTAGAATGGCAATCATTAAAAAGTCAGGGAACAACAGGTGCTGGAGAGGATGTGGAGAAATAGGAACACTTTTACACTGTTGGTGGGACTGTAAACTAGTTCATCCCTTGTGGAAGTCAGTGTGGCGATTCCTCAGGGATCTAGAACTAGAAATACCATTTGACCCAGCCATCCCATTAGTGGGTATATACCCAAAGGACTATAAATCATGCTGCTATAAAGACACATGCACACGTATGTTTATTGCGGCACTATTCACAATAGCAAAGACTTGGAACCAACCCAAATGTCCAACAATGATAGACTGGATTAAGAAAATGTGGCACATATACACCATGGAATACTATGCAGCCATAAAAAATGATGAGTTCATGTTTTTTGTAGGGACATGGATGAAATTGGAAATCATCATTCTCAGTAAACTATCACAAGGAGAAAAAACCAAACACCGCATGTTCTCACTCATAGATGGGAACTGAACAATGAGAACACATGGACACAGGAAGGGGAACATCACACTCTTGGGGACTGTTGTGGGGTCGGGGGAGGGGGGAGGGATAGCATTAGGAGATATACCTAATGCTAAATGGCAAGTTAATGGGTGCAGCACACCAGCATGGCACATGTATACATATGTAACTAACCTGCACATTGTGCACATGTACCCTAAAACTTAAAGTATAATAATTAAAAAAAAAAAAACTTAAAAAAAAAAAGAAAAAGCATGTCTTGTTCCTCATCTTAGGAGAAAAGCTTTAAGACTTTCACCACTAAGTTTAATGTTAGCTGTTGGTTTTTCGTAATTTTTACTAGATTATCTAAGGGTTTAGGGTTTTTATGGTTATTATGTACCTAACCTATTTACCACATTTTTGGGTTCTTTTCTTTTTTTTCTTGATCCGGCTAGCTAAGCTATCAATTTTGTTGATCTTTTCAAATAACTTTTGGTTTTGTTTATTTTCTCTATTGTTTTTCTGCTTGCTATTTTATTTATTTTCACTCTAAAATTTATTATATCCTTGCTTTATTTGCTTTGGTTTCAGTTTGCTCTTCTTTTTCTAGTTTCTTTAGGTGGAAAGTTGAATTATTCATTGATATCTTTCTTCCACTCTAATGTAAGAATTTACACCTATAATTTTGCGTTTAAGCATGGAATTAGCTGCATTCCACAAATTTTGAGATGTGGAATCATTGTTTTCATTCATCTCAAAATATGTTCTGATTTCTCTTGGATTTCTCCTATGACCAATTGATTAAGAGTACATTGTTTCATTTCCATATATTTGTGAACTTCCCAAATTTCCTTCTCTTACTATTCTAACTTCATTTTATTGCAGTTGAGAACATGTTTTGTATGATTTAAATCTTTTATTGAGAGTTGTTTTATTGCCCAGCATATGGTCTTTCCTGGAGAATGTTCCATGTGCACTTATAGAGACTGTATACTCTGTTGTTGGATGGAGAATGCTACAGATATCTGTTAAATCTAGTTGGTTTATAGTATTATTCAAGTCTTATATTTTCTTTTTGATTTTCTGCCCAATTGTCTAGCTGTTAACGAAAGTGGGGAATTGAAGTCCTCAACTATGATTGCTGAATTGTTTCTCCCTTCAATTCTGTCATTTTTTTCTTCATGGACACTTTGGGGCTCTGTTATGTATTTTTGATGGATTGATTCTCATTATTATAAAATCTCCTTTGTTGTTAATTAAAATTTTTCCCTTTAAGTCTGTTTTTTTTTCTAATTTTGTATCATGATTCCATCTCCTTATTTATTTATTTAGTTTTTTGGTTACTGTTTGCTTGTTATATCTTTTTCTATATTTTTACTTTCAATCTATTTGAGTCTTGGTCTAAAGCATGTCTCTTATAGACAGCGTGTAGTAGGATCATATCCTTGAATTCATTCTGCAAATTTCTTCCTTTTAAATTGAGAGAAATTTCCATTTAATACAATCATTGATAAAGTAAGATTTATGCTAAATAGTTTTAGAGTGTACAATTTTTATTTCTTTGTCATTTCCTTTACTACATTTTTGAGTTGTTTTCTTAGTTGTTGCCCTGGATATTGCAATTAACATGTTGATTTATAACTATGTAGTTCATATTAATACCAACTTAATTACAATAGTATACATAAACTTTTTCCTATGTCAATCCATTCCCTCTCTCTTCCATTGTGCTGTTAATGTCATATAAAACATATCTTCATATGCTTTATGTTCATCAACCCATTTATGAGAACTGCTTTATGCTTATACTGCCTTTTATACTTACTCATATAGTTATCTTTCTCAGCTCTTTATTTCCTCATGTGGATTTGAGTTACTACGTAGTATTCTTTCATTTCAGCCTAAATGACTCCCATTAGTATTTCTCATAGAGATGTCTTCAAGCAACAAATTTTTTTAGTTTTGTTTACCAAGGAATGTCTTAAATGTCTTAAGATGCTTAATGTCTTACATTTCTCCTTCAACATTGAAGGATATTTTTGCTACATGTAGAACTCTTGATTAATAAGTCTCATTAGACCCTTAGTAGCCATCCTGATTATCACACCAACTATCATGGCATCACAGGGGTTGTATACAAGTAACCTTTATTTCACTTCATATTTGCCCCAATATGCAGTGGTAATTATCCTGGCAATTTGGATATGCCAGAGAGAAGCCACAATGTGCTTCCTTTAAGTGAAAAGATGAAAGTCTCTGACATCATAAGAAAAGAAAAATATTATAGGCTGAGGTTGCTAAGATTTACAGTAAGGACAAATCCTCTACCTATAAAATTGTGAAGAAGAACAAAGAAATTTGTGTCAGTTTTGCTGTCAAACCTCAAGCTACAAAAGTTACAGCTACAGTGCATGATAAGTACTTAGTTGAGATGGAAAAGATGTTAAATTTGTAGGTGGAAGACATGAACAGAAATGTCTTCTGACAGCAATTAGGTTTAGTACTCTCAGCATTTGTTTTTTTCTGTTTTCTTTTGTTTACTTTTCTTTTTTTTTTTGAGATAGAGTCTCGCTCTGTCATCCAGGCTGGACTGCAGTGGTGTGATCTTGGCTCACTGCAAGCTCCACCTCCTGGGTTCATGCCATTCTCCTGCCTCAGCCTCCCTAGTAGCTGGGACTACAGGCGCCCGCCACTACGTCTGGCTAATTTTTTTTTATTTTTTTTTAGTAGAGACAGGGTTTCACCATGTTAGCCAGGATGGTCTCAATCTCCTGAACTCATGACCTGCCCGCCTTGGCCTCCCAAAGTGCTGGGATTACAGGCATGAGCCACCGCACCCGGCCTTTGTTTACATTTTTGTTAGCATATTGTGTATCTCAACTTATCTGTACCACAGGTAGCCATGATGTTCAAAAATTGCCTCTGATTGTCTTTAACAAATATCCCCTGAACAAAGGCTGGGGGAGCCTAAGTCAGGCCAAACAAAGATAGTTTTGTGCGTGGGGTCTTCCTGGGACCTCCTAGTCAGGTCACATAATGACGTTTCTCTGGGAATAAGGCTTTGAATGAGTCCCAACCCCCTTTTGTTCCTTTCTATGGTTCCCAGGAGCTTGTTTTTCACCAAGATTGTAGGATGTTGGTTTTCAAGGCTACCATGGAGGTGGGAGGATGTGCTGAGCATAAAGTAACAACACTACAAAGTGCAGTATTCTCACCAAAATTCAGCCTACATTCTTCAATAAATGCTCCCAAGATTGAGGCAACCCTTTGGATATTTTCCAGAGTTCTGAAAAAGTTGCTTCCTTTGTTCCCAGCTGCTTTTATGAATAAGAAATTTTTGAAGGTTCCTAGCTTGCCATTTTTACTGACATCACTTCCAAATACACTTTTATTTTTTTATTTTGTATTCATTTTTTTGAAACAGAGTCTCACTCTGTTGTCCAGGCTGGAGTGCAGTGATGTGATCTTGGCTCACGGCAACCTCCACCTCCCAAGTTCAAGTGATTCTCCTGCCTCAGCCTCCCTAATAGCTGGGATTACAGGTGCATGCCACCATGCCCGGCTAACTTATGTATTTTTAGTAGAGACGGGTTTCGCCATGTTAGCCAGGCTAGTCTCGAAATCCTGACCTCAGGTTATCCTTCCACCTCGGCCTCCCAAAGGGATTACAGGCATGAGCCACTGTGCCCAGCTCCAAATACACTTTTAAATATATTTCTGAACTCACAAAATGTAAAGGAAGTACAAAATGATTACACACACGCACACACAATCCAGAGGTGAAACTAAAGTCATCAGTCAACACAGAAGCCAGAGATGCCATGGAAGTGTGCCAAAACCAAAAACCTAGAGCTTTGTTAGTTAACATCGTGGCTGCCTGAGGTAGTAAATAGGAATTGCAGCAATCAATAGGAAAATCAAAATATTTTCTTTTTTAAAAAGCTGGGAATGAGATGTCAATAGGGGACTGTGAAATGCTCTGACACATTCCTGGGAATCTGTTCAGCAATCCTGGGGATCTAGAATTTTTCTGGTTAACTGACTAATAGGATTTGAACCTGACAAAGTAGGGAACTGAGTCTGAGACCTTCACATAAACCCAGGCACCAAAATGGGTTATAGATTTAGTAGAAAAGACAAAGTTGGAAGGATATGACAAGTGAACCAATAAGCAAATCAGTCTGCAGGCAGTGGATTTTAAAACATTAATAATTTTAAGTCTTCCCTAATGTTTTCTAACCAGCTTTACTCTTACGCTGGAATTTGAATTTACACCATACTCATAGTCCAAGAAACCTCAAACCAATAAATCTAACTAGAATGGTTCCTGATTGGTACTACTTCCAGAACCAAGCACAAACCAGGCAAATCATCTCAATTCCGGTCTCTCAGGATACCCAAAGTTAAAGTTTAGACAAATATGAGCTATTTCTAAAATTTAACAAAGACGTGAAGAGTCAAACTACCTTAAGCAGGAGTTAACAGAAACCACAAAGGGAAGAAAAAGACATAGAAAAATACAAATATTAAAATTATAACAAACTTTATACTCAGGAAGCAGGTTTAAAGTATGTTTAAAGTGAAAAGATAGAGATTAACACTATGGGGAGCATTAAAAGTGGCCATTGGTCCACTCTGGAACTTCAAAGTAGGTTTTCTGAAAAAGATAATGCTTGAGCTTGGGCGTGAAGGACAATAAATAATAAACCAGGAGAAAAAGTGGTGAGGGAGTTTCAGAGAAAAAGATCATAATGAATAAATACATGGAAGCATTGAATAGCACAGGGACTTCAGGGGAAATTATAAACATTTACCTATTACTGCTGTAACAAATGTAGAGCAGGGAGTAACAGGAGATGCCTGCACAGTATATTAAGAAGTACAGACATTATTTCATAGGCAATAGGGAGTCAAAAAGGGATTTTAAGAAGGGAAGTCTCAGGATAATTTTGTTTCAGGTAGGCTGTCTTTCAGTGGTGAGGAGAGAGGGCAACATTGAAGTGTCAGGGATCAGTCAGGAGGCTACTACACAGCTTGGGAGAGAGGGCAACATTGAAGTGTCAGGGATCAGTCAGGAGGCTACTACACAGCTTGGGTGAGAGGGCAACATTGAAGTGTCAGGGATCAGTCAGGAGGCTACTACACAGCTTGGGAGAGAGGGCAACATTGAAGTGTCGGGGATCAGTTAGGAGGCTACTACACAGCTTAGGAGAGAGGGCAACATTGAAGTGTCAGGGATCAGTTAGGAGGCTACTACACAGCTTAGGACAGAGGGCAACATTGAAGTGTCGGGGATCGGTTAGGAGGCTAACACACAGCTTAGGAGAGAGGGCAACATTGAAGTGTCGGGGATCAGTTAGGAGGCTACTACACAGCTTAGGAGAGAGGGTAACATTGAAGTGTCAGGGATCAGTTCGGAGGCTACTACACAGCTTAGGAGAGAGGGCAACATTGAAGTGTCGGGGATCAGTTAGGAGGCTACTACACAGCTTAGGAGAGAGGGCAACATTGAAGTGTCGGGGATCGGTTAGGAGGCTACTACACAGCTTAGGAGAGAGGGCAACATTGAAGTGTCGGGGATCAGTCAGGAGGCTACTACACAGCTTAGGAGAGAGGGTAACATTGAAGTGTCGGGGATCAGTCAGGAGGCTACTACACAGCTTGGGTGAGAGACGTTGAGGGCCTGGAAAACCAGGGTGGTAGTGAGAATTGAGAGGAGAGACAGATTGGAGAAACAGCAGAAAAAATTAGCACAACTTGTGATTGACTAGCTATGTGGAGGATAGCAAAAGCAGTCCTACACAAAAAGAACGAAGCTGGAGATGCCACACTACCCAACTTCAAACCATCTACAAGGCTACAGTGAGCAAAACAGCATGCACTGGTACAAAAACAGACACACAGGCCAATGGAACAGGTTAGAGAACTCAGAAATAAAGCTGCACAGCTACAACTGTCTGATCTTCGACAAAGCCAACAAAAACAAGCAATGGAGAAAGGACTTGCTACTCAACAAATGGTGATGGGATAACTGACTAGCCATATGCAGAAGATTGAAACTGGACCCCTTCCTTTCACCACAAACAAAAATCAACCCATGATGGTTAAAAGACTTAAATGTAAAACCTAAAACCATAAAATCCCTGGAAGATAACCTAGGAAATACCATTCTGACGTAGGACCTTGTGGAGATTTCATGATGAAGATGCCAAAAGCAATTGCAACAAAACCAAAAACAGACAAGTGGAACCTAATTAGAGTTTCTACACAGCAAAAGAAACTATCAGCAGACTAAACAGACAGCCTACAGAATGGGAAAAAATATTTGCAAATTATGCATCTGACAAAGGTCTAATATCCAGAATGTATAAGGAACTTAAAGAAATTTACAAGCAAAAAACAAACAACCTCATTAAAAAAAAAGGGAGGGGCAAAGGACATGAACAGACACTTCTCAAAAGAAGACATACACACAGCTAACAAACATGAAAAAGTGCTCAACATCACTGATCCTAGAGAAATGCAAATCAAAACTACAATGTGATACCATCTCATACCAGTCACAATGGCTATTATTAAAAAGCCAAAAAATAGATGCTGGCAAAGTTGCAGAGGAAAGGGAATGCTTATACACTACTGCTGGGTATGTAAATTAGTTCAGCCATTATGGAAAGCAGTTTGGTGATTTCTGAAAGAACTTGAGAATTACCCTGTGACCCAGCAATCCTATTACTGAGTATATACCCACAGGAATATCAATATCATTCTACCATGAAGACACACGCACACGTATGTCCATCGCAGCACTATTCACAGTAGCAAAGACACAGAATTGACCTAGGTGCCCATCAATGGTGAACTGAATAAAAAAAATGTGGCACACATATACCGTGGAATACTACGCAGCCATAAAACAAAAACAAGATCGTGCGCTTTGCAGCAATACGGATGGAGCTGGAGGCCATCCAGCTCCAGCTTAAAAATTATTCTAAGCAAACTAACACAGGAACAGGAAACCAAATACCACATGTTCTCACTTATAAGTGGGAGTTAAACATTGAGTACACATGGACACAAATATGGGAACAACAGACATTGGGTCCTACTTGAGGGTTGGAGGCTGGGAGGATGGTGAGTATCAAAAAGCTACCTATCAGGTGCTATGCTTATCACCTGAGTGACAAAATAATCTGTGCATCAAACCCCCATGACACAAAATTTACATATATAACAAACCTCCATATGTACGCTTGAACCTAAAATAAAAGTTAAAAATTAAATAAATGTGCATACAAAAAAATAAACGGGATTTAGGCATGTCTATTTGTATATAAAAATGGAGCTACTGGCATAGTCATGAACCAACTGAATTATATCTCAGTATGTCAAAATGGTTAATATTTATGTAAAGATAATAAGAGAAGAGAAAATATTTCAGATCAGATTTGGGATTTTACATGAAATTATCACTGCTGGAAAACGAACAGATTACATATCAGACGGATCCCAGGAGACATGTGAGGACTGACACAATGTGGAGTAAACATTAAAAAAAGGCCAGGCATGGTGTCTCATGCCTGTAATCTCAGCACTTTGGGAGGCTTAGGCAGGCAGATTGTCTGAGGTCAGGAGTTCGAAACCAGCCTGGCCTACATGGCAAAACCCCATCTCTACAAAAATACAAAAATTAGCTGGCTATGGTGGTGTGTGCCTGTAATCCCAGCCAATCGGGAGGCTGAGGGATGAGAATTGCTTGAATCCAGGAGGCAGAGGTTGCAGTGAGCCAAGATGGCACCACTGTACTCCAGCCTGGGTGACAGAGACAGACTCTGTCTCAAAAAAAAAAAAAAAAAAAAAAAAAAAAAAAAAAAAAAATTCAGCAACAGACTAGGTCAAGCAGTATAACAAATTTCAGAACTTGAAGACAGATCTTTTAAAATAACCCTATCATACAAAAATTAAAAAAAAAGAAGAAAGGAATGAACAAAGCCTACATGACACATGGGACACCATAAAGCAACCAAACATTTGAATTTTCAGTGTCTCAGAAGGCAAAGAACAAACCAAGGGAATAGAAAAGCTATTTAACAAAGTAACAAAACTTTCCAAGTCTAGCAAGAGATTTAGACTTGCAGATACAGGAAGCACACAGATCCCCAAACAGATATAATTCAAAAAGATCTTCTCCATGGCCCATTATCATCAAATTGTCAAAAATTGAAGACAGAGAAAATTCTAAAAACAGCAGGAGAAAATAAGGGAACTCCTATCAGACTAACAGTTGATTTCTCAGCATAAGCCTTACAGGTCAAGAAAGAATGGCATGATATATTCTAAGTTCAGAAAGAAAAAAACCATCAGCCACAGAAACTACATCCAGCAAAGTTATCTTTCATAAATGAAGGTGAAATAATGTCTTCCCAGACAAGCAAAAGCGGAGGGAATTTATCACCACTAGACCAGTTATATAAGAAATATGTAAGGGAGTCTTATACCCAGAAGCAAAAGGATGGTATCTACCATCATGGAAACACAGGAAAGTATAAAACCCACTGGTAGAGCAAGCACACAAATAAGAAAAACAATTCAAAGGTTATCACTAAAGAAAACCACCAATCCACAGTGATAAACAATAAGAGAGAAAGAAAGAGACAAAAGACAAATAAACCAACAGAAATCAATTAATAAAATGACAGGAATAACCCTCACATGTCAAAAATACTCTTCAATGTAAATGGATTAAACTTTCCACTGAAAAGACATAGACAGGCTGAATGGATTTTAAAAATAAAAATGACCCAAATATATGCTTCCTACAAGAAACTCACCTCACCTGTGGAGACATATAGACTGAAAGGAAAGGAGTGGAAAAAGATATTCTGTGCAAAGGGAAACCAAAAGTGATCAGGAGTAGCTATACTTATATCAGATAAAACAGACTTTAAGTCAAAAACAGTAAAAGAGGCTGGGCACAGTGGCTCACACTTGTAATGCCAGCACTTTTGGAGGCCGTGGCGGGCAGATCACAAGGTCAGGAACTCAAGACCAGCCTGGCTAATATGGTGAAACCCCATTTCTACTAAAAATACAAACAATTAGCTGGGCATGGTGGCAGGTGCCTATAATCCCAGCTACTCGGGAGGCTGAGGCAGGAAAATCACTTGAACCCAGGAGGCGGAGGTTGCAGTGAGCCGAGACCATGCCACTGCACTCCAGCCTGGGCAACAGAGCAAAACCCTGACTCCAAAACATACATACATACATACATACATACATACATCATACACAAATAGTGGGCAAAGGACATAAACAGATATTTCTCCAAAGAAGACATACAGGTATATAAAAAATGCTCAATGTCTCTAATCATAAAGGAAATGCAAATTAAAACCACAATGAGCTATCATCTTCACCCAGTGAGAATGGCTATGATTAAAAAGACAAAATAATAATGGATGTGGGTGAGGATGCAGAGAAAGGGGAACTCATACACTGCTGAGTAAGAATGTAAATTAGTATAATTACTATGGAAAACAGTATGGAGATTTCTCAGGAAACTGAAAATAGAACTACCACACAATCCAGCAATGCCACTACTGGGTGTTTATACAAAGGAAACAAAACCAGTACATCAAAGAGATGATACTTGTACTTCCATGTTTACCGCAGCACCATTCACAATAGCAAAAATATAGAATCAACCTAAGTGTCCATCAACAAACAAATGAATAAAGAAAATGTGGGCTGGGCACGGTGGCTCAGGCCTGTAATCCCAGCACTTTGGGAGGCTGAGGCAGGTGGATCATGAGGTCAGGAGTTCAAGAGCAGCCTGCCCAAGATGGTGAAACCCTGTCTCTACTAAAAATACAAAAATTAGCCAGGCATGGTGGCGGGTGCCTGTAATCCCAGCTACTCGGGATTACTCGGGAGGCTGAGGCAGAGAATTGCTTGAACCCGGGAGGTGGAGGTTGCAGTGAGCCGAGATTGCACCACTGCAATCCAGCCTGGCCAACAGGGTGAGACTCTGTCTCAAAAAAGAAAAAAAGAAAAGAAAGGAAAGGAGAGGAGAGGGGAGGGGAGGGGAGGGGAGGCGAGGGGAGGGGAGGAGAGGAGAGGAAGAAAGAAAGAAAGAAAGAGAAAGAAAGAAAGAAGGAGAAAGAAAGAAAGAAAGAAAGAAGCAGAAAGAAAGAAAATGTGATATATATATATATTTTTTTTCAAGTACTATTCAACCATAAAAAAGAATAAAATCATGTCGTGTGCAGCAACATGGATGGAACTGGAAGTCATTGTTACGTCAAGTAAGCCAGGCACAGAGAGACAAATATTGCATGTTATCACATATGTAGGAGCTAAAAAAGTTGATGGTGGATAGATAGATACCAGAGGCTGGGAAGCATGGGAGGGTTGGCAGAAAAAAGTGGTGGTTGGTTAATACAGTTAGACAGAAGGAATAAGTTCGAATGTTCTATAGCAGAGTAGGGTGACTACAGTTAACAACAACGTATTGTGTATTTCAAAATAGCTATAAGAGAGGACTTGAAATGTTCCCAACCTATAGAAATGGCAAATACTCAAAGTGACAGATACCTTTAACACCCTGATTGATCATTACGCATTCTATGCATGTAACAACATATCATCTGTTCCCCATAAATATGTACAAATATTTATTGTGTATCAATGAAAAATAAACAAAATTAAAAAATAAAAATACAGTATGTCTACACAATGGAATATTATTCAGCATTAATACACTGCAAGTTGGATAAACCTTGAAAACATGCTACATGAAAGAAACAATGCATAAAAGATCACAAACTGGGCTGTGGGTGGTGGCTCACGCCTGTAATCCCAGCACTTTGGGAAACCGAGGTAGGTGCATCACTTAAGCTCAGGAGTTCCAGACCACCCTGGGCAACATGACGAAATCCGTCTCTACAAAAAAAATTAAGCAGGCGTGGTGGCGCACGCCTGTGGTCCCAGTTACTGACTACTCACAAGGCTGATACAGGATGAAGATATCAGTGCAGTTTCATGGCTGGGATCAACTCTTCTGGAAGCAGGTCCTAGCAGGACTGGGTGTCCACATCCAGGATACGGGTCCTGCAGAGAGCTTAGAATACTTACCCCTCAATCTGTGGGGAGGAGCATGGGCTGGCGCCTTGAGGACTTACTGTCCTTCTGACCAGCCCTGATGTTTCCAAGGCACTGGGATTTCAGGACTGGATAAGACTCTTCTAAGGCCACAGTGTGGAAACTGCAGTGTGGCAACTGCAGTAAGTTGCAGGCCAAATCCTCAACTCTGACACCGTCTAAAGTGTCTTTCTTGGCCGGGTGCGGTGGCTCATGCGTGTAATCCCAGCACTTTGGGAGGCCAAGGAGGGTGGATTACCTGAGGTCAGGAGTTCGAAATTAGCCTAGCTTACTTGGTGAAACCCCTTCTCTACTAAAAAAAAATACAAAAAATTAGCTGGGCATGGTGGTGGACACCTGTAATCCCAGCTACTGAGGAGGCTGAGGCAGGAGAATCACTTGAATCCAGGAGGTGGAGGTTGCAGTGCGGTGAGATTGTGTCACTGCATTCCAGCCTGGGCAACAAGAGCAAAACTCCGTCTCAACAAAAAAGGCCAATTTATGTACTTATTTACTTATAAAATTTGGCTTTTTGGAATATCACTCTTAGGATTTGCATAACAAATAGTGTGTGTATAAATTTACTTATTTTTATTTTATTTATAAGAACAACTCACTCTTAGCAGATAGGGCCATGAACACGTCCTTATAACATAATAGGTACAGACAAGACTGTTTAAATCATGACCACTTTACTCCTATAGCAAGTAGGTAGAGCAGGAATTCCTACAGAGGGAAATTGTTCCTCCAGTTCTTGCTAGCTCAGACTTCCTCCCATGCCGAATCATTGCTATGGCTCCTCCTTAAGTCTGCATGATTATCTGTCCATCTCAGTCCCCAAAAGAAAGAACAGACTTTGAATCTCAGAGACAATTGGTGGCCACAAGTCCCTGAACTGCTACTTGGCTTTCTCAATAAAAACTCAGACTTGGCCAGGCATGGTGGCTCACACCTGTAATCCCAGCACTTTGGGAGGCCGAGGTGGGCGGAGCACCTGAGGTCAGGAGTTCAAGACCAGCCTGGCCAAAATGGCGAAACTCCGTCTCTACTAAAAATAAAAAGATTAGCCCGGTGTGGTGGCATGTGCGTATAGTCCCAGCTACTCAGGAGGTTGAGGCAGGAGAATCACTTGAACTAGGGAGGCAGAGGTTGCAGTGAGCCGAGATCGTGCCACTGTACTCCAGCCCCTGGGTGACACAGCAAGAGTCTGTCTCAAAATAATTAATTAATTAATTAATTAAAACTTGTTCTTGTAACCCAAGGCAACCGATAGGCTCATTTATGCTTTGGCCTCCAGTGACAATGAGTTCTAGATGACAAGTCTCAAAGAGAAGAGCCCCTCTCATTGTCTGGGCCCCTGCCCTAAGCCTGCAGACTCAGGTTTGGTTCTCATTGATAATCACTGCCATTCACCATTGGTGATTAATTCAATCATCACTCTGGAGATTCCAAGGACTTTAGGAACTGTGTGTCAGGAACTAAGGACAAGGACCAAATATTTATTTTTTATTATATCGTAATATTAATAGCCAAAAATTTCATCACCCTTTATTGAATACTCTCATCTTTTACCACTGAGTTCTGATGTCATGTCTGTCATTTATATTTCCATATATTATTTGTGCACTTTCTAGGCTCTCTTTCATTTCATTAGCTTATACATCTATCTCTGCACCAATACCACACTGTTTAACTTAACTTTTTAATAATTATTTAAATCTGGTAGAATAAGTTTACCACTTCGACGCTTTGTTTTTAAACATATGCTCTTCCTCATGAATTGTAAGATTAGCTTGTTCAGTATTGTAAAAAATCCTCTTGAATTTTTATTGGAATTGCATCAAATTTATGGATTAATTTTGGGAGAACTGACATCTTTATGATTCCACAGCAATTATGTCCTGGGACTAGATAGCTGTAGTCCCAGCTACCCAGGAGGCTGAGGCAGGAGAATGGCGTGAACCCGGAAGGCAGAGCTTGCAGTGAGCTGAGAGTGCGCCACTGCACTCCAGCCTGGGCAACAGAGACAGACTCCGTCTCAAAAAATAAATAAATAAATAAATAAACAAATAAATAAATAAATAAATAAATAATAAAAAAATAAAATAAAAACATTTACTGACACTTTGGGAGGCTGAGGAAGGTGGATCATGAGGTCAGGAGTTCAAGACCAGTCTGGCCAAATGATGAAACCCCGTCTCTACTAAAAATACAAAAAAATTAGCTGGGCGTGGTGGTGGGCGCCTGTAATCCCAGCTACTCGGGAGGCTGAGGCAGAGAATTGCTTGAACCCAGGAGGCGGAGGTTGCAGTGAGCTGAGATCGCGCCACTGCACTCCAGCCAGGGTGACAGAGCGAGACTCTCTCTCAAAAAAAAAAAAAAAAAAAAAATTTACTGAAAACTCTGTGTTCATACATATTGGACTTTGTCCCCATCAAACATAAGGAGTCCACACAGGAAAAGAACACCATCATAAAATTCTTGAACATTAGAATGCTGGTAAATGATGAATGCAAATTAAAAGCACAGAAAAATAACTGTAATTAGCATATGTATTTGCTATATACTGAGGTACCACAGCATGCCACGGACAGTAATCCTAATTCTTGGACTACTTAAAAACTATCTCTAATAAATCAACATATGATGTCACAAAATTTTCTTCTTCATTGGATGCCAAAACAAATGATACCAAATTATATTAAGTGTGAAGTTATCCTTGATGCAGAAGTGTACATTACTGAATATAATCAAAATAATGTTTATGATACATTACCACTGCTCCATTATCTGGCATCATTGGAGTTCCCATATTTGCGGCTCCTTCTGGTCCCATGGCAGGACCAGGACCCATTGGTGGGCCAGGTATAATTGCTCTGTTGTTCATATTCATACCCATCATTGGAGGAGGACCTTGGTTACCAGCAGGTGCTGGGTTAAACGCATCTATGTAAAACAATCTATACTTAGAGCTGTCCTATCTTAGTTTAGTAAACATTTAAAATTTAACAATATTTATGCAATCTATATACCAAGACCGTTATTAAAATTATTTTCATTCCTTGAGAATGCAATATGCATTATCTAATCTCTAATAGGGCATTACCTACACTCTAGAATTAGAATTTTCATCCCCAAGCCAAACGTACATAAAATCAACGAGGAGACTATCAATTATTTTAGGGCATTTAAGACTGTAACAGTTGGCAAGCTTTGAGACATCACTATTATTTGTTATAGTTGGCTTTTAAACCAAATAATCCCTAACAATGGGGACTACATTTTACCAGTTTAAATGAGTAACAAAGGATTAGCACTTACAAAACCACTTAATTTTTTTAAGCCATGGCTAAAAATATTAGCATATAAATTATGCTAAGTTGCCAGAGAGGAAATCATTTCCTGCAATATATACATAAAGATGATTATAACTAGCCTCTTATCTTAGTTTTTTTTTCCTCCTTGAGTTTATGGAATACCTTGCTAAATTACAAGAGGTACTCTTTTTTTAACTTTTTATATTGAAATATGGAATCTAAACAAAAAAATTGAAATGACTTATAACAAAACTTATTTTTAAAAGCTACCTCAACCAAATGCAGATAAAATATATAGCTATCTGGATCTTTCTGACAAGCTTAAATTCCGTAAATGGGGACAATCTGATATATTTCAAGTTTTTTCATTAAAAAAATCCACCTACCTCGTATTAATTTTAATAGTGTCTGTGCTCTAATACTACATATATGATGATCTCAAATACAACACATTTTTAGGTATTTTCTTTGAAAATTTTTTTCCCTTTTAAGTGGTAGCACTTGTTTATCATTAAAAATTCGTAACAAAGCCATTCTAATTTAGGGTTTTCTTCTAGTATTTCATTACATAGGTCAATTTTCTGACAAAAAGAACTCAATTTCTCAAAGATACATTATAATGCAGCTGAAATCTCTACATGGCTGAGTCCCTACCAGCCCCTGCATCATACTTCTGCTCTTCGAATCCAATCCCCAGGAACCTAGCAACTTCGTGGGAAGGAATTGTTTCCTTCACCCCAAATGCTCTTGCCAATAAATATATTTTATCCAAGAATATTTTCACTCCCTCAGTATAGCCCTAAATAGCTATTTTAATAATTTCTACAATCTAGAAATGAAGAGAGTACAAGAACAATATCTAAGAGGGGTCTTACCTCAACTATCCCCCAAGAAACAAATTAAGTTTCTTTTTCCTCTCTTTCTCTTTAATAGAATGTAATTTTACAATGGTGGCTTTGGAAAATAACTATACATCTATGGGTATAAAAAAATCAAAAATAATATTTTCAACTAACAGCAGTTAACTTAGAACCTTACTTTTAGTACTCACATCTTTCACCACATAGCTATAAATAAATTTAAAGATCTAAGAAATGTCAGCATTATCTGGTTACTAGAAACGTAGCATTATAATGTAGGTTTCACTTGGTTATACACACTAGTGATACACCAGAAAATCTGCTGCCACTTTCCATCAATGTAACTTGATTAGCTATGACAGTTTTAACTCCCCAACAACCCAACTGGATGATAATGATTAATAGCTCTACAAAACAAGTATGATGAAGTCTCACATTGAATAAAGACGGAAGAGAAAATTAGATAAACTGGACTTTAGGAGAGTAAGTGCTAAAATGTAAATAGGTCCTCTGGTGAATAAAATGTCACAAAAATTTTTAATTCTCCTCAATTCCTAACTAAATAAGGACTCTAAAGGCATATTCTTATATTTCTTCTCATAAAATTGCAGAGTATCTCTATACCATCAGAAACGGTTTTAAGTTTTATACTATTTTAAAGTTTAGCTTTGATGTTAATGTCACTCTAATAATTATAATGGCCTATTAAACTGCCTATAATCTATAATAATCTTATTCCTAAAATCCTTAAAATTACATGGATTATATTAAATACCATCCCAAAATTTACTCTAAAAAAGACATAAATATTGGACCACTTGGACATCATTATACTCAATTATGCTTCATAGTTTGGAATGTAGACACTCTTGGTTCATTAATTATTTCACATATCCACTGTAGTAATTTCACAATTAAGTTCTTTATGGGCAAGGGCCATGTTTCTTGCTTCCTGCATATACCAGAGATATTCACTAACTACTTGTTGGTAAAAAGTGACCAAGTAAACAGCAATATATGACTCTACATCATCTGATTAGTAGTCCTGAAAAACTGGCAACAGAAGTTTAAGAAAAAAAGCTGATCACGGAAAATGTTCATTCCACACATGACTTGTTTTAAGTTTCATTTGATAGACTATACATGCTAAGAACATACTTGATTTTGTAAATGGGTGTGCATGTTAAGAATATTGTTTGCCATGGTAGTGTAATCTTTAAAACAATATGCACATTTAAGTTATATAAAGATTTTTAGCTTCATAACACCTTTTGTGGGACAATTTAAGGTGGGACAGCTTTTGTGGGACGACTAATTTAATAAAATTTAATTCCGTATCCAACTTTTAAATGTATGACATTTCAAATTTCAAATTTAGTAAGGCCTACAATATGCCACACTTGTTTTTCCTTCAGGTTATTTACTTGGCATTATTTCCCTCGCAACTTGGCTATACGAGCAAATCCAAACTAAAGTTGCTAATATACTTTCTTAAAAGCTTAGTCAACTCTAAAACATGCATTGGCAACACGCATGTAATTCGCTTGACGAGTCATAGTCTACAAAGACTGAGTGCACTTCTGTGCACAATACTGTAGGTTAAAGGAAAAAAGTTCAATATTCATTAAAGTGAAGGAAAACAGCTTCAAAGTTACACGAAGAGCTAGTTTAAGATAGAAATCTATAAAATGCTCTCTAAAAGCCTAAAAACACAACTCAGAAACTATCAATTTCCAACTCAGAAACTATCAATTTCCAGTGTTCAATTAGGACAGGTGAGGTGGCTCACACCTGTAATATCAGCACTTTGGGAAGCTAACGCCAGCAAACTGCTTGAGCCCAGGAGCTCAAGATTAGCCTGGGCAACATGGTGAAATCCTGTCTCTACTAAAAATACAAAAAATAAGCCGGGTATGGTGGCGCGTGCCTGTAGTCCCAGCTACTTGGTAAGATGGAAGGATCTCTTGAGCCCTGGAAGTCGAGGTTTCAGGGAGCAGAGATTGCACCACTGTACTCCAGCATGCACAACAGAGTGAGGTCTTGCCAAAAAAAAAAAAAAAGCCAATTAGAAGGCATAAATTTGATTTTAAAACTGCAGAAACAGAGCTGTATTACACCATGCAATGACTAAACTCCTTTCAGGCTGTATTACAACCTGGTTTATATGTTTCTTTCATTAAGCTTATGAATGTATAACACCTCTTTTAGCCTTCAAACAAAAACAAAATGAGAATTTTCTTCCCAGGTATATATTTTTAATATAATTGTATTGCATTCCAGTTTAATGGATGTAAGAGATTTCACCTTTAGAAATGTTGGTTCCGTATTTTAGTTTCTTACTGATATGTAGATACCACAAACAGCGTATACAGTCCCCCCAAAAATGATAAGTTACAAAAGCCTTTTGCTTCAAATCCCTACCTCCGATGTTTATTGCTCCACGGGGACCCATATCACCCATTCTCATTTCCTGTTCTCTCTGTAAGTAAACATAGTTGTCACAGTCAACCTATTGATCTTATGACTTTACATTTCCCATCTAAAATCAAAAAGAAAAGAGTGAATTGGGACATCATTTTCCATTAAAAATTTTGAAAAATTTCCATCATCATATACTTAATAGGAACACTGAAAAGAAACTTCAGTCTCTCAGGCTTAATATATACTACAAGTGCTTAATGCACCCCGTTTATACTGCAAGATTAGATTACCAATGAATCAGATTATATAAAATATACGACAGATTATTTTTAATGTTTTTATTCCAATAGATGAAAGACACATGCCTAGATTCAAGCAAAGGAAAATCTAGTAATAATAACCATCGGGCCCAATTATTTTCTCCTCCCATGTCACTGAAGTCTAAAAATAGAAATGACTGTTACCAAGTTCATATTGAAATGCATTCAAACATATAACACAAATAACTTTAGGGAATTATGCTAAAAATAAGGTTATAGGCAATCTTCATTGTCAAAATATTATAATTCATTCATGTATTTTTATTCATCTACTCAAGCATTATTTCATCCAGGGACTATAGATAGCCCATACAAGCAATTACTGAAAGCTGGACATAACATGGCTTTCTTTAACTGCACAGTAATTGTATTTGAAAACCTCAATAAAAGTATTACACAGTTAACTATAAAACAGAAATATTCAAAACATCTGAAATTTCATTACAGAAATTGCTTCCTAAAAACTCTTAATTTACCAACAATAGTGACAAAGAATTAATTCAATGAAATCTCTAAGTGAAATTACTCAAGATAACGTATGAAAATTGCAATTTTCCCTTTGGCTTGATGACCATTTCCAATCACAGAAAACTGTGTAATTAGTAATAGTGAATTTAAATGTTCTACATTATTTCAGCATTTTCTTTTTTTGAGACATAGAACCTAAATAGCATATGGTGATTCCTAGACAATCCTTAAAGCTTCTTTTGAGATAAACATGAGAGGTCTTTATCAATAAAGTATTTTGACTGTGACCTAAAAAAGAATATTGATTGTGGCCATTAAGATTGCATTCACTCAAACTCCAGTGTGGGTGACACAGTGACAGCCTGTCTTAAAAAAATTTTCAGCTGGGTGAGGTGGCTCAAGCCGCTAAATTTTGTATTTTTAGTAGAGATGGGGTTTCACCATGTTAACCAGGCTGATCTTGAACTCCTGACCTCAGGTGATCTGCCTGCCTCAGCATCCCAAAATGCTGGGATTACAGGCATAAGCCACCACGCCTGGTCCAGTAGTGCCATTCTTAACAACACATTATGCCTATGATCAATGATTTCCAAAATTACTGTAACTGTTTATACTTTACCAGTGTACATCCTGTTCTCGATATCAGAAATGTTTTCCTCTACTATTCTAACCATTTCTTTTTCATCACTCACATTGCTGTGTGAAGTATTCCTTGATTCTTGCTATCTTTCCTCAGATAAACAGGCGTCACTTTCCTTGGGGCTGCCTTAGTACTGCATTGATTTTCCTAGTGTATCTTTACCACCTGAAATGTACATTCTTTCTATGCATGTCTATCCCTTTTGTCCTAAACTGTATGGGACAATCTTTCAAATCATCTTTTCTTTTGTGTCATTTTTTTGAGACAAGGTCTTGCTCAGTAGCCCCAGGCTGGAGCACAGTGGTGCGATCTCAGCTAACTACAACCTCTGCCTCCCGGACTCTAGAGATTCTCCCACCTCAGCCTCTGAGTATCTGGGACCACACGCATGTGCTGCCATGCTCGGCTAATTTTGTATTTTTTCTAGAGACTGGGTTTTGCCATGTAAAAAATGAAATGAAACTATTGGGGTGCAAAAATATTTTATGATTTATTACTATATAGATCTGATCGTATACCTGATTAAAGACAATGAATTTAACTGGGACATAAAGTAGAACACATATTAGATGCAGTTATTCAACAGATTATGTGTCCTAGTAAAATTAAAATGTATTTTCACGTTCTTTTTAATGACACCACCTTCCTTCAAACTAGTATTCCTAGTAAATTGTTATTCATTAAAACAAGGTGATAAACTGTGTGAACACAGCCGAAAAGACACCATCTAGCAAATTCTCAAGGATACCCATTCATACTGGGAAAGACAATTCTATACTACATAAAGTCACAGAAGTTGCTAAAAATAACTTAATTTTGGGGTTTGGAAGGTGCTTTAGGGGCAACATTTTATGTAGTTACAACTGATACAAATTCAGAGCTATGAAAATAAAGCAAAGAAACCACATTGTGTTTGAGCAGGCAATCTTTACATCCTTGCCTACATTTCCCCCCCAGTCCCAAAGTTCTACATGTAATCCTTGGACTCACATTCAAGTTTATGTTAAATACTAGCCTAAACAAAATTACTCATCCTTCTCATTCTCTTTGTTATTTTTATGTTGCTTTGGTTAAAGAACACAAATGCCCTGCTGATAGGTCCTCTGTTTGGTTATAGCTTATATAAGGGGGGTGTAAACACAATACACACTTTGCCACAAAATGATTCTTTGAAAGTCACAACTATGGTATTATGAAGCCAAGCACAGCTACGCTGGGACTGAATTCTCCATGCTTCTTTATTACCTTCTTTGCTCTCTTTGTTTTCTAGTAGCTGTAACTCAACACAGGTCACGGAGAGTGTGATTCCAAAATAGAAACGCACCTGCAGTGGTCATCTTTTCTTGATCTATTAAGTTCATCTGTCCCAAGTCTGTGGATCCCAACACAGTGTTGGTCATTGGTGGAGATACAAATGGACGTAGACCACCAACTTTCAAATTCTCAGATCTTTCATGAATTTCATTACTGAAGGTCAAACTATTAAAATCCAAATCTGAAAAAGCTGAAAAGAAAGTTTTCATTATTAGAATGTAAATCATAATACAATTTGACTAACGTGGAGAAATTCCTTCTAAAACAGAAGCAGTCCCATGTCCTCCACTCCCCCAGAAACACACCACTCCTGCATGGCTTATTGTATTCTACATGTCCCGTACTTGCCATTCACTCACATAGGTTTTATTAACCATAATCTTTGACATTTTTATTTTTTAGTGTTACTTACTTTGATTCACTCAGCGATATTATATATTTTGTTTTCCATGAGAGCTTTGTTTATTAATAATAAAGATTCTTCAGGAATATGAACTTTCTTTTAATAACAAGACTTATGTTTAACCATTAGACACATGATGTGTCATAAGATCATGGGTGCTTAATGGGCCAGAGTTATAATGGCTATTGGAATGCATGGCGGTGCATGCTTATATTTTAAATTATTCAGCTTCAGTTTCTGATACAGTAAATATCAATAGATACAATCCACTTAAACAAAAGCTCTTTGGGGTATGCCATCATTTTTTAATGTTTTTATCTTTTTTCCACCACAAAAGAGAGTTGAATTAAATGTGGTACTTTCATAGCATGAAATACTATAGGAAATTTAAACTCAACTAGAACTACTTCTGAAAATAGCAATGGATCTCTTTGGACAAATCAATGGGTGTGAACAAAACATATCAACTGATCTCAAAACTATAACGCTGAGTAAGCAAAAGAAAGCTGCTGAATAATATATTTATAATGTACAATCATTTATATGATTGAAATTTTAGGACAGAAACACCAATTCTACATATGATTTATGACCATACACATATATGGTAAAATGTATGAAAAGTGCATTACAATGACAAACACCTAATTCAGGGTGTTGGTTACTTCTATGCAATAATTATCAATTACACAAAAAACCCTAAGCCTATAAAGTTTCAGAATCACTCTTTGAAATGAGTGTGTCTGCCAAATAGCCATGAAAAAAAGATTACTTTCCTCATTTTTGTACTCCAAGATATTCCCTGCACACACACACACACACACACACACACACATTAATCAAAACATCCAATTTGCTTCAGATAATCAGTCTAACACTAGGATGAAGTAACTAAACTTTATACAAAATTGACATGTTAGCAAGGAAAGCTTTCCTCTAGGTAAAGATCAGAATTCCGACAAGCATTTCTGACACGGGAAAAAATTGTAGTCTCATAATTCACCTCTGTGAAACCCAAATGAGTATAGGTATTCCCAACTGAGAACTTCAGCGTAGCAATACATAATAGAAGATACATCTAAGTTAGAGCTTACATTTTAAAAATTTATCTTATGCTTCTAAATATAATGCTTTTCAAACATAGATACCAACACTAATGTCTGCATTATATATATCAAATCTATCCATCAAATTTGAAAAAAAAGACAGGAATATGAAGACTGCTAGCATTTAAAATATTTTAATGTGCTTCTTTCCAGAGTTAAATTTGTATTGCAAAAATTTTTACCTGATGTGCATGCTTGTACATCTTTCATTCCGACTGCCTGGTTCGAAACATACTCTTTCATTTCAATCTTAGGCTGAAAGGGTTTTGAGACAAAATGATTAATAAGTAATATATATTTCATATACTATGTGGTTAATAATTAAAGATAAATATAGAAAAGTTATTACCTTCAAGTGATGATATTGCTCAAGAGAATCTGGAAGGCAAAATGGACATATAATCAATTATATATAAATATGATCAATCTAACCATACACTCAGAGTTAGTATCAAGCTTAATCTTAGTGCTTCGCTTTAAAAATAATGAGTTTAGATTTAGGGGTGCATCTCTTTTGTCAGGACAACAACATAACAGAAATATCCTGAAGAAAACTAAGAAGATAGGTTGAATAAAACATGCAGTTAACATTTCAAAGGGAAGATTCTGATTCGAATATCTGTAACTGAGAGAAAAGTATGCACACAACCATGTGTACATGCTGAGGAGGAGAAAAACGATCTTTAACCAGAGGAGCAAATCATGACCCTGGGCAGATAAATGTCCAAGCTGATGGTAGAACGCTATAGTGTGTCTTTAATGTGACACATCAGAATCATTTATACCATTCTACTACAAGCATTTATCATGTCCTTCAACTGGTCCTAGAATGCAGAAAGCACACAGTTGTCATGACAGTTCATTTGAATGTTTAATTCATTTCTCATCAGAGAAAGTGTTCTGAAGTGATTGCTTTGGATCCACACTTACACAAAATAGTTCATAAAAATCTTCATTTTTTTTTCATACCTACTTGGGCTTACTGATAGGTCTACATTTCTTATATCCTCTAGTTTAGCCATCTTAAGTTTTTTGATCCACTCATGCAAGAAGGTATATAAAACATGTCTAAAAATAATGTGTAAGAAGCTTTCAACATTGAAATATTAATAAAAAATGCATTGCTACATAATTATTAGTTACTACTGACCTTTTATATACCAAAATGGGTGTAATATTTATGTAAAGTAATGCCTTTTGTATTTGAGGAATAAACTTTGTAATTTTTTTGTTTCTAAACTTAGTTTGGGTTGGCATATCATGTCATCCATGATAAACTTTTACAAAACAGTTATCCTATTTAAAAAACCGGCTGCCTTAAAGAAAAAGCAGCCAAAGCTCCTACATTTAACTTTACCTCAGTTGATTAACTCATATGGACAAAACATGCATCTTTGATGTCTGATAGTTACAGAGAGAAGAAATTAGTTCCTGTGGTTTACCCCCATTCTAGCACTCCCTCCTTCCAGTAATTCCTGGAACAGCAATCACCTAATCTTCCGTTTGAGTGCCAATATACTGCAGCCATCAGAAGTGAGAGCTCTCAAGTTTCCCTATTATGAAATCCAAAATGATCTAGCCAACTTCTTTCTTTCCTCCCTCCTCCTCTACTCACAATTCCTCTTCCTGTGCAAAAGTAATCTGTACATCTGTTGTCCTGATTCTGACCCTTCTGCCTTCTTTTGATGGACTATTCCCATGACTTCTCTTCTCTTCATTTAGCAGTGGGATCTTCCAGTGATGATTTCTATTTCTTCATCTCTTTCTCCTTCCCCTCTGGCCAGAGACACGCTCAGAAATAAAAGGAAAATCATGCTTTCCCTTAATCCTGTTATGTCTTGAGTGGTTATCCAAGGACTCTTCTTCCAGATTTCTCTAAAGGCACAGCTATACCCTTGCTACTCAGAGTGTGGTCCTAGGACAACAAGGGTCGGCATCACCTGAGATCTTATTAGAAATGCAGAATCGCAGACTTGTGGAATCAGAATGTGCACTTCTAACAAGGTCCTCAGCTGATTTGTTAAAATTTGGGAAGCTCTGATCTATACTCAGTGTGCTCCCACATTCCTTAACCTCAACTTGCCCTTTTGGAATCCAGCCTCAAGCTCCACCGTATCACATCCTCCAAATCTAAGCTGCATTACAAGTCGTAAGGTTCCTAATGAACTTTTTATCAGGCTATAGCTTCCTTGATCTCTCCATAACTAATCCTACCCTCTTCTTTCCAATGCTCTTCTTTTGGCCCCTAAGATACTGTCCCATGAATAAAAACATTTTATAGCACATTAAATTATAGACATGTAATTTATGCATGGCTGACCATGCGTTACATTCCTCTATCGCAGATAAAACATAGCTCTGCGTGGTCAGGTACCTCCATCCTTAATGCATTCCCAAAAGTAAGGAAAACAGCAAGAGTGGCAACATTTTGCTTGACTTCTCTGACAAGTTTCAGTACTGGAAGCTCACTTTATATTCTCCTCAAATAATTATCTTACTCTATCGCCCTTCATTGCATATATCTGTTTTTTTTCCCCTCATTTACTCCCTGTACTCTCTGCCTTTTCACTCTTCATTCCTTCATTTACTCTTTTCTTCTTCCTTATTTTCTGACTTTCCTCAGGTCTTAGAGTATCTTGAATTGGAACTAATGATTCAGCTCCTTTAGGCACTCTCAATTAAATCGGTTGCTAATGTCTTACAAAATATACCACATATCACTATTTCACTTCTCTTTTTTTTGACTATGCACTTAATACCTTATTTTCCTTGGCTACTAGAACATAACAGAGCTCATGTTTTTAAACATTCTGTCAAATTTTTAAATAAAATACAGTTCTTACCTTCTTGTTCCTTTATTGTAATTTTTCCTCTTTGACCATCAGCTCCAGTTAAGCGACTATCATATTTCTGTGGAACATTCTCAAAGGTAGTCTGTTGAAATTATAATGAATAATGAGTTTCAGTGAAAAAACAATGAATTTCTCAATATTTCCTAAACATGTTCTGAATTTCCTGATTTAAAAGCAATGAGACCTAGAAGGAAAGCATGTGTTGAAAACCAAAATATTTCAATAGAGAAACTCATACACGCTCTCCAGATCAAGCAAAACTTTTATCTCCATATGGCTATTGACACTGTAAACTGAACATAGAAAGCCAAAGGAAACACAGTGACAGACACAATATTAACTCTTGTGTATATTTCAACAAGGAACTAACTTCAAATACCTAACTCAACTTTGTGTTCACTACCAACAATAAGAGGGCATTTAAAAAAAATACACAATTGGTATAATACTTACAACATTCATATTTAAAATATTTCTAATTACATAAATGATCTTAGTGTTAAAATAAGATACTCGGCATGATAGGTAACTTCAGGGTATGTTATGTTGAGTGTAAGCAGAACATTGTCAAAGCTGCTTTATTTAGGTAAGGAAGGGCTTGGAAAAATCAAAATATTTTTGGCAAAATTTTTACTGACAGGAAAAATGGCAAAATAGTAAGAAGCCTTTTCTTTATGCCTTGTTTAAATAAAAGCAAGCAAATATTAGATATAGTATGCCATTCTTTCCCAATTAAGAAATAACTTCAAGAAAGTATAGCAAGAGTTAGTAAAAAGGGAAGGAGAAGAACATTTATTATGAAGCATCTAAACAGTCCCAGGCTCTTATTTACACATTCTCTTTTCTACACATTCTAATAATACACATGAGGACGAGGATGTTTACCATACTTCCTGCTTTTTGGATGTTGAGAACAAAATGAAAAACAGATGTGACCCATTGTTCTCTCTGTCCAGAATATCCTCCTTCTAGACTTTCACATGGCTCGCTGCTTCTTGTCCTCTAGTTGGCAGCTTAAATGTCACACTCAGAAAGATCTTCTCTGAGAACACAGTTCTACTCCCATTCCGGCCCCCATCCTAACTACGCACTTCTTCAATGTGCCGTAACCTAACATTCTCTGTTTTCTTTATAGGAAGCACTTATAGTGACTTAGAAGTGTTTGTTCTTTACTTGATTTTCTGCTCTTACTACTCTATCATAAGCCTCATCTTGTACATTCAGTGTCTCACTGCCTAGCACACAGTCAGTAGTCAAGAACAGAAATTCCTTCAAGGTCAAAAACACTTACAATCTCATCGGAAAGGTCTCAAGTGCCAAATCACTAGATTCCCTTAGGATATTCCCAGTCATAGTCTGCTGAAACTTAACATAAACCAAAGTAGAAATCGACATGCCTGTTCTAAATTTCTTTTTTTTTTTCGGCACTACTGCCATTTCATCGTTCAGGTTTACAAAAAGAATCCTCAATATTTACTAAATCACTGAATCCCACCGTGATCATTTTGTCCCACATTTGTATACATACTTCACAGTTTACAAAGGGATTTCACATTTCTTCCCAAATTTGTTCATTAGACCTACTTAGGAGGTAATATTTATGAGTGTCATTCTTATGATGTTAACTACAGTAAGGTACATGGAGAAGTACAGATCTATATGGAGACTTTTGGTCATAGGACACCCTTAAAAATACTGATTAGAATTTATAATTTTTTTGTAAGTATTCTGTAATAAAGACTTCAATTTTCTTTCTACAAAATAAGACATTCATTCAGGTAAACATGGTCATCTACCACTATGTGAAAGCTGGAACATTATTACTACAGAGAGATAAAAGAGAAAAGAAATGTTTCATCAATATTCCACCAGGAGAAAGCATAGGAAATCAAAATTATAAAGAGTAATGTTCAACCTTTAAAGATATATTTAAAAGAGCGTAGGTTGGGGCTAAAAGAAAGCTTAAGAAATTTTCATGTAAAATCCAAATCTGAGCTTACAGTTAGAGAATATTAGAAAATATACTGTAATCTGCTTTCCTACTGATGACATATTTCTAATTTATTTCCTTCTTATTTATAACATATTTGCATAATTCATGTGCACTTATATCCTAAACTTTAATTTAAGCCATATTTTGGAAATGCAATAGATGTTATTATTAGATATCCTGTGCATGTTATACTACCTATAACATTCTATTATATAGAAATTTACTTGTCTGTTCATTTCTTCATGTTCAAAAATGATTAAAACGCTTCTTACATGCAAGACTTTAGGTACTTTAGGATACACAAGAATATGTTTCGTAACATTCAGTAGCTCACAGTAGTGCAGGACCTTTAAAATGATTATGTAAACAATGAAATACAAAAGCTTCTGAAATTTGAAACTTTAAACTATGATACAAAGATGGTCTGTGAATATTTTTTACAACTACAGGGCAAAAAGTGTTTGAAATTAAAGTATTACCACATGGTTATTAACAGTCTCTGCTTCTGGAGCTGGTTGTCACTTGAGGAAAAACATGTATGCTCAATTAGATGAAGAGTTTTAAATATATTCTTCATAGAATGGCTTAGGAAACACGTGGGAATCTCTTTGTAATACAGATTTTGAGACAGAAATTTTAAATTTCTGAATTTCCACATTAAAAGAAAAACTAGCGGGGTGGAGCCTGTGGGCGGCAAGCCACCCAGGTGCTGAGGCAAAAGACCGAGGACACGAGCTTTTCCAGTGTAATAAAATATAAAACAAGAATAGTTATACCAGATATAGATCTTAGATATGATTATATATGAATATCATTAATCATTAGTTGGTAGCAATTACTCTTTATGCCAATATTATAATAATCCTTGCTCTATAACTATAACCTAGGAAAAGCCAGGCCATACAGAGATAGGAGCTGAGGAGACATAGTGAGAAGTGACCAGAAGACAAGAGTGCGAGCCTTCTGTTATGCCCAGACAGGGCCACCAGAGGGCTCCTTGGTCTAGCGGTGACGCCAGCGTCTGGGAAGACGCCCGTTGCCAAGCAGACCATGGTCTAGCGGTAGGATTAGTGTCAAGGAAAAACACCCACTACTTAGCAGACCGGGAAAGGGAGTCTCCCTTTCCCTGGGGGAGTTTAGAGAAGACTCTACTCCTCCACCTCTTGTGGAGGGCCTAACATTAGTCAGGCCCACCCGCAGTTATCTGGAAGCCTAACAGTCTCCCTGTGATGCTGTGCTTCATTGGTCATGCTCCTAGTTCGCCTTCATGTTCCATCTTGTACACCTGGCTCTGCCATTTAGTTAGCAGTAGCAAATTAGTGAAAGTACTAAAAGTCTCTGATAAGCAGAAATAATAAAGTAAACTGTTTCTCTCTGTCTCCTCTCTCTCTCTGACTGGGCTGCCGGGCAGGGAAGGGCCCCCTGTCCAGTGGACACGTGATCCACATGACCTTACCTATCATTGGAGATGGCTCACACTCCTTATCCTGCCCCTTTGTCTTGTATCCAATAAATATCAGTGCAGGCTGGCATTCAGGGCCACTACTGGTCTCTGCGTCTTGGTGGTAGTGGTCCCCCGGGCCCCGCTGGCTTTTCTTTTATCTCTTTGTCTTGTGTCTTTATTTCTACGCTCTCTCGTCTCCACAAACGGGGAGAAACCCACCGACCCTGTGGGGCTAGACCCTACAGAGCTAAGATGGCCAAATAGGAACAGCTCCAGTCTACAGCTCCCAGCGTGAGCGACGCAGAAGATGGGTGATTTCTGCATTTCCAACTGAGGTACTGGGTTCATCTCACTGGGGAGTGTTGGAAAGTGGGTGCAGGACAGTGGGTGCAGTGCACCGAGCATGAGCCGAAGCAGGGTGAGGCATCGCCTCACCTGAGAAGTGCAAGGGGTCAGGGAATTCCCTTTCCTAGTCAAAGAAAGGGGTGACAGACGGCACCTGGAAAATCGGGTCACTCCCACCCGAATACTGCGCTTTTCCAGCGGTCTTAACAAACAGCACACCAGGACATTATATCCTGCACCCGGCTTGGAGGGTCCTATGCCCACGGCGCCTTGCTCACTGCTAGCACAACAGTCTGAAATCAAACTGCAAGGTGGCAGCGAGGCTGGGGGAGAGGCGCCCGCCACTGCTGAGGCTTGAGTAGGTAAACAAAGCAGCTGGGAAGCTCGAACTGGGTGGAGCCCACCACAGCTCACGGAGGCCTGCCTGCCTGCCTCTGTAGACTCCACCTCTGGGGGCATGGCATTGCCAAACAAAACGCAGCAGAATCCTCTGCAGACTTAAATGTCCCTGTCTGACAGCTTTGAAGAGAGTAGTGGTTCTCCCAGCATGCAGCTGGAGATCTGAGAATGGACAGACTGCCTCCTCAAGTGGGTCCCTGACCCCCGAGTAGCCTAACTGGGAGGCACCCCCCAGTAGGGGCAGACTGACACCTCACACGGCCGGGTACTCCTCTGAGACAAAACTTCTAGAGGAATGATCCGGCAGTAACATTTGCTGTTCACCAACATCCGCTGTTCTGCAGCCTCCGCTGCTGATACCCAGGCAAACAGGGTCTGGAGTGGACCTCTAGCAAACTCCAACAGACCTGCAGCTGAGGGTCCTGACTCTTAGAAGGAAAACTAACAACAGAAAGGACAGCCACACCAAAACCCCATCTGTACGTCACCATCATCAACGACCAAAGGTAGATAAAACCACAAAGATGGGGAAAAAACGGAGCAGAAAAACTGGAAGCTCTAAAAATCAGAGTGCCTCTCCTCCTCCAAAGGAACGCAGCTCCTCACCAGCAATGGAACAAAGCTGGATGGAGAATGACTTTGACGAGTTGAGAGAAGAAGGCTTCAGACAATCAAACTACTCCAAGCTAAAGGAAGAAGTTCGAATCCATGGCAAAGAAGTTAAAAACCTTGAAAAAAAATTGGACGAATGGCTAACTAGAATAACCAATGTAGAGAAGTCCTTAAAGGACCTGATGGAGCTGAAAACCAAGACACGAGAACTACTTGACGAATGCACAAGCCTCAGCAGCCAATTCGATCAACTGGAAGAAAGGATATCAGTGATGGAAGATCAAATGAATGAAATGAAGAGAGAAGGGAAGTTTAGAGAAAAAAGAATAAAAAGAAAGGAACAAAGCCTCCAAGAAATATGGGACTATGTGAAAAGACCAAATCTACATCTGATTGGTGGACTTGAAAGTGACGGGGAGAATGGAAACAAGTTGGAAAACACTCTGCAGGATATTATCCAGGAGAACTTCCCCAATCTCACAAGGCAGGCCAACATTCAAATTCAGGAAATACAGAGAACGCCACAAAGATGCTCCTCGAGGAGAGCAACTCCAAGACACATAATTGTCAGATTCACCAAAGTTGAAATGAAGGAAAAAATGTTAAGGGCAGCCAGAGAGAAAGGTCGGGTTACCCACAAAGGGAAGCCCATCAGACTAACAGTTGATCTCTTGGCAGAAACTCTACAAGCCAGAAGAGAGAGGGGGCCAATATTCAACATTCTTAAAGAAAAGAATTTTCAAGCCAGAATTTCATATCCAGCCAAACTAAGCTTCAGAAGTGAAGGAGAAATAAAATACTTTACAGACAAGCAAATGCTGAGAGATTTTGTCACCACCAGGCCTGCCCTAAAAGAGCTCCTGAAGGAAGCACTAAACATGGAAAGGAAAAACTGGTACCAGCCATTGCAAAAACATGCCAAATTGTAAAGCTCATTGAGGCTAGGAAGAAACTGCATCAACGAACGAGCAAAATAACCAGCTAACATCATAATGACACAATCAAATTCACACATAACAATATTAACCTTAAATGTAAATGGACTAAATGCTCCAATTAAAAGACACAGACTGGCAAATTGGATAAAGAGTCAAGACACATCAGTGTGCTGTATTCAGGAAACCCATCTCACGTGCAGAGACACACACAGGCTCAAAATAAAAGGATGGAGGAAGATCTACCAAGCAAATGGAAAACAGAAAAAGGCAGGGGTTGCCATCCTAGTCTCTGATAAAACAGACTTTAAACCAACAAAGATCAAAAGAGACAAAGAAGGCCATTACATGATGGTAAAGGGATCAATTAAACAAGAAGAGCTAACTATCCAAAATATATATGCAGCCAATACAGGAGCACTCAGATTCATAAAGCAAGTCCTTAGAGATCTACAAAGAGACTTAGATTCCCACACAATAATAATGGGAGAGTTTAACACCCCACTGTCAACATTAGACAGATCAACAAGACAGAAAGTTAACAAGGATACCCAGGAATTGAACTCAGCTCTAAACCAAGTGGACCTAATAGACATCTGACATCTACAGAACTCTCCACCCCAAATCAACAGAATATACATTCTTCTCAGCACCACACTGCACTTATTCCAAAATTGACCACATAGTTGGAAGTAATGCACTCCTCAGAAATTATAACAAACTGTCTCTCAGACCACAGTGCAATCAAACTAGAACTCAGGATTAAGAAACTCACTCAAAACCGCTCAATTACATGGAAACTGAACAACCTGCTCCTGAATGACTACTGGGTACACAACGAAATGAAGGCAGAAATAAAGATGTTCTTTGAAACCAACGAGAACAAAGACACAACATACCAGAATCTCTGGGACACATTCAAAGCAGTGTGTAGAGGGAAATTTATAGCACTAAATGCCCACAAGAGAAAGCAGGAAAGAACCAAAATTGACACCCTAACATCACAATTAAAAGAACTAGAGAAGCAAGAGCAAACACATTCAAAAGCTAGCAGAAGACAAGAAATAACTAAGATCAGAGCAGAACTGAAGGAAATAGAGACACAAAAAACCCTTCAAAAAATTAATGAATCCAGGAGCTGGTTTTTTGAAAAGATCAACAAAATTAAGAGACCACTAGAAGACTAATAAAGAAGAAAAGAGAGAAGAATCAAATAGACGCAATAAAAAATGATAAAGGGGATATCACCACCGATCCCACAGAAATACAAACTACCATCAGAGAATGCTATAAACACCTCTACGCAAATAAACTAGAAAATCTAGAAGAAATGGATAAATTCCTCGACACATACACCCTCCCAAGACTAAACCAGGAAGAAGTTGAATCTCTGAATAGACCAATAACAGGCTCTGAAATGGAGGCAATAATTAATAGCTTACCAACCAAGAAAAGTCCAGGACCAGATGGATTCACAGCCGAATTCTACCAGAGGTACAAGGAGGAGCTGGTACCATTCCTTCTGAAACTGTTCCAATCAATAGAAAAAGAGGGAATCCTCCCTAACTCATTTTATGAGGCCAGCATCATCCTGATACCAAAGCCTGGCAGAGACACAGCAAAAAAAGAGAATTTTAGACCAATATCCCTGATGAACATCGATGCAAAAATCCTCAATAAAATACTGGCAAACAGAATCCAGCAGCACATCAAAAAGCTTATCCACCATGATCAAGTGGGCTTCATCCCTGGGATGGAAGGCTGGTCCAACATATGCAAATCAATAAACGTAATCCAGTATATAAACAGAATCAAAGACAAAACCATGTGATTATCTCAATTGATGCAGAAAAGGCCTTTGACAAAATTCAACAACACTTCATGCTAAAAACTCTCAATAAATTAGGTATTGATGGGACGTATCTCAAAATAATAAGAGCTATCTATGACAAACCCACAGCCAATATCATACTGAATGGGCAAAAACTGGAAGCATTCCCTTTGAAAACTGGCACAAGACAGGGATGCCCTCTCTCACCACTCCTATTCAACATAGTGTTGGAAGTTCTGGCCAGGGCAATCAGGCAGGAGAAGGAAATAAAGGGTATTCAATTAGGAAAAGAGGAAATCAAATTGTCCCTGTTTGCAGATGACATGATTGTGTATCTAGAAAACCCCATTGTCTCAGCCCAAAATCTCCTTAAGCTGATAGGCAACCTCAGCAAAGTCTCAGGATACAAAATGAATGTACAAAAATCACAAGCATTCTTATACACCAATAATAGACAAACAGAGAGCCAAATCATGAGTGAACTCCCATTCACAATTGCTTCAAAGAGAATAAAATACTTAGGAATCCAACTTACGAGGGATGTGAAGGACCTCTTCAAGGAGAACTATAAACCACTGCTCAATGAAGTAAAAGAGGATACAAACAAATGGAAGAACGTTCCATGCTCATGGGTAGGAAGAATTGATATCATGAAAATAGTCATACTGCCCAAGGTAATTTATAGATTCAATGCCATCCCCATCAAGCTACCAATGACTTTCTTCACAGAATTGGAAAAAACTACTTTAAAGTTCATATGGAATCGAAAAAGAGCCCACATTGCCAAGACAATCCTAAGCCAAAAGAACAAAGCTGGAGGCATCACGCTACCTGATTTCAAACTATACTACAAGGCTGTAGTAACCAAAACAGCATGGTACTGGTACCAAAACAGAGATATAGACCAATGGAACAGAACAGAGCCCTCAGAAATAATGTCACATATCTACAACCATCTGATCTTTGACAAACCTGAAAAAAACAAGAAATGGGGAAAGGATTCCCTATTTAATAAATGGTGCTGGGAAAACTGGCTAGCCATATGCAGAAAGCTGAAACTGGATCCCTTCCTTACACCTTATACAAAAATTAATTCAAGATGGATTAAAGACTTAAATGTTAGACCTAAAACCATAAAAACCCTAGAAGAAAACCTAGGCAATACCATTCAGGACATAGGCATGGGCAAGGACTTCATGTCTAAAACACCAAAAGCAATGGCAACAAAAGCCAAAATTGACTAATGGAATCTAATTAAACTAAAGAGCTTCTGCACAGCAAAAGAAACTACCATCAGAGTGAACAGGCAACCTACAGAATGGGAGAAAATTTTCACAACCTACTCATCTGACAAAGGGCTAATATCCAGAATCTACACTGAACTCAAACAAATTTACAAGAAAAAAACAACCCCATCAAAAAGTGGGCAAAGGATATGAACAGACACTTCTCAAAAGAAGACATTTATGCAGCCAAAAGACACATGAAAAAATGCTCATCATCACTGGCCATCAGAGAAATGCAAATCAAAACCACAATGAGGTAACATCTCACACCAGTTAGAATGGCGATCATTAAAAAGTCAGGAAACAACAGGTGCTGGAGAGGATGTGGAGAAATAGGAACACTTTTACACTGTTGGTGGGACTGTAAACTAGTTCAACCATTGTGGAAGTCAGTGTGGTGATTCCTTAGGGATCTAGAACTAGAAATACCATTTGACCCAGCCATTCCATTACTGGGTATATAGCCAGAGGATTATAAATCATGCTACTATAAAGACACATGCACACGTATGTTTATTTCGGCACTATTCACAATAGCAAAGACTTGGAACCAACCCAAATGTCCAAAAACGATAGACTGGATTAAGAAAGTGTGGCACATATACACCATGGAATATTATACAGCCATAAAACATGATGAGTTCATGTCCTTTGTAGGGACATGGATGAAGCTGGAAACCATCATTCTCAGCAAACTATCATAAGGACAAAAAACCAAACACCGCATGTTCTCACTCATAGGTGGGAATTGAACAATGAGAACACTTGGACACAGGAAGGGGAACATCACACTCTTGGGGCCTGTTGAGGGGTGGGGGTAGGGGGGAGGGATAGCATTTGGAGATATACCTAATGTTAAATGACGAATTACTGGGTGCAGCACACCAACATGGCACATGTATACATATGTAACTAACCTGCACGTTGTGCACATGTACCCTAAAACTTAAAGTATAATAAATATATATATATATATAAAAGAAAAACTAGAGGTGAGGTCTTCTTATGTTGCCCAGGCTGGTCTGGAACTCCTGGACTCAAGTGATCCTACTGCCTCAGCCTTCCAAGGAGCTGGGACTGCAGGCATGTGCCAACATGCCCAGCTACATTTCCACAATGTTATTGGAGTCTAATTACAGAACCAAGGACCAAAGAGAGAAAAAGTTTCCTACTAAAAACTGTGTCATCCCACAATAAGCATCCAAGAAAGTAAAAGGAAACCATATGATATGTGCTTTACAGTTTTGGAACTGAAAGACACCAGGGACATTCTATGGTTACTATAATGAGTAATTGAACCCATTAAAAGTATTCAGGCACAAGGATTATAAAGATCACAATAGTATGACTGAAAAGTTCCTGTGAGAATACTCACCAAATAAACGCTGACCATATTTTAAGTTTCCTCTACTGTGGGAAAGCTTTTCCACATACAGTTTTCCTGTCACCATGTATTTCGCAGTTCATGCCATTTTTCAGCCCCCAATTCCTCTAAGTATTTAGCACCCTTTCCCATTTTCCAAAGAAAAAAAGTAAAGGCAATTCAAATAGTCATATTTCTATAATACGTTTTTTTTCTGACCAACTATTCCCCAAGACCATAAAACTATTATAGGTAGACCGCAGCCACAGTTGAAGAGTAAATACTATGCAAAACTAGATTCAGAGCAAGAAAATTTATTTCACAAAAGAGCACTTTACCTTGGTACTATCCAGAGTTCATCTTCTATTGCACTTTACCTTGGTACTATTCAAAGAGTTCATCATCTATTGAAAGCCATGAGTCACCAGAACTCTGTTCGTTGCACAGTCTAAAGAGAAAAACATACAAGAAAAATGAGTGAGTTCATTTCTCTTAAAAAAAAAAATTATTTGTTTTGTGTCTGGGTATCACCCCCCCAAACAAAAACAAAAACAAAAACAAAATCTGGGGAAAGGTCAGCTATCTATACAATAAATAATATTTCTTAATATAATTAAAATTGGCCTCTTTTTCAAAAAGATTTTAGTTACCTATTTCTGCCTCCACCTTTCCCAACCTATGAAATGTTCGATGAAGACTCACCGTTAGTTCCTTAACAAATAGTGACCGGCAATATATTGGCAGAGCCTGAGAATAATTTGTCTTCAGAAGTGTCTGTCCTGAAGGCTGAATTCAATATCCAATTAACGAGTGACGTAACCTTTGTTACCTGAACTGGAACCAACTGATCGCTTAAAACAAGGTAGAAAGAGACACTGTGTCTTCTCCATTACCTGTCTCTGGTTCAAAGGCTAATCTGTGCCACTAAAAAATGGCAGTCTTGGTTCTTCAGCATGGAAACCACTTAAGTAGGCCCTATTGCTGCCCTTTACCCTAAAACAGTGTAGACAGTTCCCTGAAATGTCTGAAATGCTTGACAGCTCAATGTACGAAAGTTAAAGGAACAAGTGTCTATGTCATTATTGGAAATATGCTTTGCAGAAAGATTAAAACCTTAACAAAGATAAACTTTAATTATGTTCCCTGCGTAGGTCCTGCCTAGTTCAGCTCCACACCAACTAGCAAGCCCTTGAGAATCTTCATAGGTGCTCTGAAACCCAAGGAGAGAGACTGCTGGAAAAATAGAGTCCTGAAAGCTGTATCTCTGTTTTTCCCAACTGCTATCTCAATATCTTCTTTCCTATGGGCTCCTACTTACAGATCCCTCTAGGACTCAATGACGGTCTCCAACATTGAAATCTTCCGTGTATGAAAGCACCCATTCCAAAAAATGGGTTCAAATGACCAAGAGTAGGAGCTATTTCCCTCCTTCCGGTAAACAAACTACATGTAGTCTCAGTTATCTGTCCCCAGTACAGACACGTTCCCAACTACCCAAGTGAATTAGTACAACCACCTTGGAGAATAGTTTTGAAGTTCCTGAAAAGACTAAGAATAGAATTACCATGTGATCTAGCAATCCCACTGCTAGGTATAAACCCCAAAGAAAGGCAATCAGTATATTGAAGAACTATGAGCATATTCATATTTATTGAAGCATTATTCCCAATAGCCAAGATTTGGGAAATAACTGTTCATCCATAGAAGAAAGGGTAAAGAAAAAGTGTTACATAGACACAATGGAGTACTATTCAGGCATAAAAAAATGAGATCTTGACATTTACAACAACATGGATGGAAATGAAGGACATTATGTTAAGTAAAATAAGCCAGCCACAGAAGAACAAAGTTTGCATGTTCTCACTCATTTGTGGAAGCTACAGATGGAAACAATTGAACTAAGGGAGATAGACAGTAGAACAATACTTAGGAGGGGCTGGGAAAGGTATTGAGATTGGGGGAGGGTGGAAGTGGGGATGGTTAACTGGTACAAAAATATTTAGATAGGATTAATAAGATTTAGCGCTGGATGGCACAACAGGGAAACTATAGTCAACAATAATTTATTGGCTGGGCGTGGTGGCTCAGGCCTGTAATCCCAGCCCTTTGGGAGGCCAAGGCGGGCGGATCACGAGGTCAGGAGATACAGACCATCCTGGCTAATACGGTGAAACCCCGTCTCTACTAAAAAATACAAAAAATTAGCCGGGCATTGTGGCAGGCGCCTGTAGTCCCAGTTAATCGGGAGGCTGAGGCAGGAGAATGGCGTGAACTCGGGAGGCGGAGCTTGCAGTGAGCCGACATGGCGCCACTGCACTCCAGCCTGGGCGACAGAGCGAGACTCCATCTCAAAAAATAATAATAATAATAATAATTTATTGTATATGTTAAAATAGCCAAAAAGTATATTTGGAATATTGTAACACAAAGAACGGTAACTGCTTGAGGGGACAGATATACCCATTTACCCTGATATGATAATTATGCATTGTATACCTGTATCAAAATACCTCAGGTACCCATAAATATATTATGTACACTTGCTATGTACCCATAGAAATAAAAAATAGGAAGACAACCCAAAAAAGAACAGCGAAAAAAAAACAGCTGAGATAACAATGACACATTTTTACCAAAAAACTGTTCTTACTTGGATTTCAGAAAACTTTAAGCCAAAGAAACATCAAAATTCAAATGAATAAGCATGGCTCATTTTATTCAATATTTTGATTTATATGATATATGTAAATCAGATATTATCAATGATTAATATTAGTCTTTAAGACTGTTATAAGGGAGTGGGTTATGACTACTATCAGGTACTATGCTCATGGCGAGAGTGATGCGATCTGTCCTCCAAACTTTACCATCACTCAATATTCCCATGTATGATATCTGCATATGTGCCCTCTGTATCTCAAATAAAAGTTGAAATTAAGAAAAGAGAAACACTGTTATAAATTTTCAAAAGAATAGTTTAAAGGTTATCTTTTACAACTTTCTACCTTCAGAAATGCTTTTGTTTGAAAGGAGGGAGGAAAAGCTTCAACTTAGATTAAGTCCTAATAGTCCAATTTTAATTCTCTCAACTTGCTCAGACTGGGTAGGTAAACATAAAGTTTTTAAGCTTGGAAAGGTCCTGAGAGAGAGTAAAATACATAGTGGGTATTCAGGTCACATTTGGTGAATAAATGGATTAAAAGACTACATAAATATATTTGAGGAGTTCAATATTTTTACAGAAAACTCGTAAAGATAAGTAACATTTGTGCAATAGAAATGATTTATATTTGCTATTTTTTATTTTCATAAGGACGCCACTAAAATAAAATTATTAAATTATAATTGTTTGCATGTATGTAATAAATCTATCCATAATAAAAGACATGTATATGATAAAGAGTATACACAATACAATCTACCAGCACAGATTAAAAGATTCCCTCTATTTCTGAGAGGCTAAACCTTGGCAGAAGATACCAATCCACAAAAAAAAATTAATAGAAAGCAAGAACTTCTTTTTATCTGTTCAAGATTCATATTCCTGTTCTTACCTAGGATTATTTCAGTAATAATAAACTTTCACTAAACCTGTTATACATGCTCATTGTGGATATCACAATAATAAAAAGGAAAATAAATCACCTATAATACAAATGTCCCAAAATAACAAAATTTTATCACATTTTGTGTATACTTTCGGCTACCACAAGACCATTCTGTTTGTGTGTTTGTATAAACAAATCGATTTTTTCTCACCTCATATACCAAAGTACATCTTCCCATGTCAACATGCATCCATGTCTATTGCTACCTTCAGTAGTTACATATAATTTCATCCTATGGATGCACTGAAATTTATTTATAAAATCCCTTATTTGCCCATTTCCTTAACACATTGCTATTGGAAGCAGTGCTGAGAAAAATGAATTGTATGCATCTCTAATTATTTCCTGAAAATATTTTAGTATAACGGAATTAATGAGTAAAGAATACATATCTTTTTCAGAGTGATGTTCGCCACCAAATTGTTTATTTAAAAAGTTAACAGCAACTTAAACTTTAAGCACTGGTATAAGTACTACTGATTTTCCAGATCACTAGTAGATCTGGAAAAAGTACTTTGGCCAATTTAAAATTATAGCTCCCATTTCTTTAAAAAAATTCTCTGTAAAAGGAAAATATATTTTTCATTGCAAATAATATATGTCTATATTTATGTATATAATGTGAATATTTTGCAAGTATGTTGTCTTTTGTTAATTTTTTCTGATGTAAGGGGAGTTTTAATTTTTGTTTTCTAAATCAACCTGCAGGATGCATTCATAGGAAGGTCTTTGTCAACACAAAAATGTATCTGTATAAATAGGCATTCATGTTTTATTCTGGCATTTTCTAATTTTGTATAAGTTTTTATGCATATTCTATCAATAACTTATTTTTGTAACGTACAAATCTAGCTAGTTTTCTCCAGTTAACAGACATTTCATTTACAAATAACTCATCTTTTCATACACGTATGAAATGTCATCAGGATCAGGTTCTAAAATTTTACATATAGTTCAGTGTTTGTGCATTTTTTATTCTGTTCCACACATTTATCTGTCTTCTCATCTTTTAGCAAATGGAACTTAATATCACACTTTGATATATACAAGGGCAAGTCTTTGCTCTGTTACAAAAATTTTCTTAATGTCATCATAACAGTAAAAGGTAGCATATGTAACCCAAAAATCTTAAAACCTTGATGTTTTTATTTGGTTTATCTAAAATGAAGAGTTCACATCTTGAGAAAAATGAGTCTTCCCACATGCACACATATGTATATTTTGGCACTATTCACAATAGCAAAGACTTGGAACCAACCCAAATGTCCATCAATGATAGATTGGATTAAGAAAATGTGGCACATATACACCACGTGGAATACCATGCAGCCATAAAAAAGGATGAGTTCATGTCCTTTGCAGGGACGTGGATGAAGCTGGAAACCATCATTCTCAGCAAACTATTACGAGATCAGAAAACCAAACACCACATGTGCTCACTCATAAGTCGGAGTTGAACAATGAGAACACATGGACACAGGGAGGGGAACATCACACACCAGGGCCTGTCGGGGGCGGTGGGGGGCTAGGGGAGGAGAAATACCTAATGTAGGTGACGGGTTGAGGGGTGCAGCAAACCACCATGGCACGTGTACAGCTATGTAACAGAACTGCACGTCCTGCACATGTAACCCAGAACTTGAAGTATAATAAAAAAAAGAAAGAAAGAAGGAAAGAAAGAAAGAAAGAAAGAAAGAAAGAGAAAAAAAGAAAAATGAGTTTTACTATTCAAGAACAGGGAACCATGCTCTCACTTCAAAGGATCCTTCTGAGGTCATTCATGAAATAACTTATTACTCAGGTGTAGGTGGATATAAAAGGGATATTAGATTTTTATCCAAAGAATTTTTAGCCCAGAAGTTAATATAATATAGAAATTATTTTTCTCATGATGCTTGTTTCCATAGCATATATAACGTTGTTTAAAATGTGGACAACAAAAATAAAAAGCTAGGTATGTTTAATTTTTTTTAGTTAAAGCACTAAAACTTTCAGTAAAGTAACGGGAATTATGAGAGGATCGGACCAGCTGAAGTTTTGTTTTCATCGCGCTGCTCATAATGATGACCTTGGCGCTCCTGTAAGGTTGCCACACCGGCTGCTGCGGGCTGCAGAGGGAACAAAGCCCAGCGCCCTCGGGGACAGGGGTGGGCCGGGAGCAGGAAAGGAGGCCTCTCCCCGACTCGCCCTCCTCCCTCCCCTGCCGGGCTCCGGTTCCTATTACCTGTTCTTCTCGTCTCTGTCAGCCACGCCACTCTTCGGCAGCGAAAGGATCCGCCGCATTGTCTCTGTCCGGTCCCCGCCGGCAGCTCTGCGGAGCCTGTCGAACCCCCTGTCCGGGTCGTGGCGCCTGGGCTGGGGGGAGGCGTGGTCCGCACTCTCACTCGCGGCGCCCGCGCCCGCCTTCCGGGGGCTGAGCCCCAGGGCAGCTCGCCCTTCCCCCTCCTGAAGCCCGACGTCTTCATGGCTCTGTCTACCGGCTTCGGAGACCCGCTGGACTTTTCGCCGCCTCCGGAACCCTATACGAGGAAGCAAATCGCGTCCGCCACAGCCTCCAACCAGGAAACTCCGCGACTCTCAGCCCCTCAGAAGAGAAACAGAGAGGCGCCAAGCAAGGCCGTTACACGGACTGTGCACGCATCTCCGGTGTCCCTGCGCGTGACACAAATTTGGCCCCGAGGGAGCTCTGTGTGCCTGAGTCCCAGGAGCCCTAGAGGCCAGCGACAGCTTGTCACCAGGCCTGCGACGCCAGCGGGCGGGAGTCGGCGGAGCTCAGGACACTGACGACGGGCCTGGGGGAAAGCTGTCCCCACACAGCCTGGGGCCAGAGGAGCGGGATGCCAGGGCCAGACGGAGGAAGACCGCGGGAAGCAGGCTGGACGTGCAGGGAAGGGTCCAGTCCCACCCGCGGGTGCAGGGAACAGCCTGTGGGGAGGGGACCCAGGGCCGCGTGGGAAGAGTCAGGGAGCTTAGGTGTACCGCCCGCGGCAGGAAGAGAGGGGAAGGCTGAGCAGTGAAGGGGTCCCCAAGTCAGCCAAGGCAGAGTTCCCAGGTACGAATTCAGAGCCTGACGGTACTGGGCGGGGAGGTAGCCCCCACCTTCCTGAAGCCCCCTCCTCAGCTCTGCGAGCGTGAGGCTGGGGACGCCTGGGTAGGGCTGAGGGTGAGCCCTGGGTGTCCACCCTGCAAGTGCCTAGAGACCCCACACCTCCAGCCTCCCTCTGAATTCAGGGTTCTCTGTCCTGAGGCTGCCCAGGGGAGTCTGGCTGGGGCGAGGTGGGCCGGACATGGGCCTGGGCGAGTCTCACCACAGAGGGGCGCCGCTGAGCAGCCAGGCCCCCCGAGGAGGAGTGGACACTCTCCCGGGAGGCCCTGGGATCCGCCACCCACAAGCACACTTGGAGGCAGCATCCTTGCAGGACTCGCGCCAGGGCCTGGGGCCCTCCAGCCAGCCCAGCACGCCACCGCCCTTCTGTCCCCAGCCACCCGCGAGAGAATCTGGGTCGCCAGGGCCTTGTCCTTCACCAAGGCAAAGCCGGCTCAGCCTCAGAGCCGCAGGCCAGAGCGCCTGTCTGCATGAGTGAGCACATGGGTGTTTTTGAGTCTGTGGGTGTCACAGAGAGGAGATCGGGAGCTGCCTGCTCACAGGCACTTTGGGACCCCGAAAGAAAAGGCTGTGCCGAGAGAGTTCTTCCAGTCAGGAGGTTTGGGAATGGGGGAGAAGGGAGTGCCTGGAATCCCGACCTCAGAACTGAGCCTCCGAAGTGGGAAACGGTGGCTCCCCTACGCGCTCAAGGGCCAGGCAGGTGCATCCACCCTGCCTTGCATGGCCCAGGTGTGAGCCGGTGGGCAGAGGTATGGCCCTGGGTCCAGCTGAGAAGGCTCCTGGATTGACAGGTTGGGGTTGGGGAGTTCTGCCTTCCTGCGTGGCCCAGTGCTGGGAGGGGTAAGGGGTGGGGGTTGGGGTCCTATAGCTGGGTCCTGACCCCTCAGGCCACCCAGACCCTGCCCAGGTGGGCACTCAGGGGTCAGATGTTCTTAGAAGGAACTAAGCTGGGCAGGGTCAGCGTCCCATTCTGCAGAGGAGGAAGCTGAGGCCCACGAGGTAAACAGTGGGCTGGGAGTGGGCCTGGTAGACCCTAATAGACCCCAACCCCAGGCCACGGAGACCACCTACTGAGGGAGCACCACAAATGCCCCTTAACGGCTGGATCCCCCAGTTTTCATGCAGTGGGGTCTACACTGACCCTAGGGTCTCACTGGGGGAGAGCAGGAGGTGGCTTGAGGCTGGGCATGGGTGGCCACGGGGGTATGGACTGGCTGACCCGTGTGCATTGACCGCACTCTCCGTCCCCAAGGTGTCATGAAGACTGGACATGGGTCTATCAGGACCATCCGCATGATGTCAGCCAAGGATCTCATGGCCTGCCTCTGCCAAGGGAGGACCAGCACCTTGTCCTGAGCACTCCCAGCTTCCCATTGCCTTCAACCTGGCTGCATTCAGCTGCCATGCCCCTACCTCCTGATGTGGCCAGCACCCTCCAGGACTTCATCTCGGTGCACCCAAAGGCCGAGGACGTTGCTGGCCAGCAGGAAATTCCTGGTGCATCCAGGAAGACTTCCAAGAGGTGGTGGAGCAGGGGGCACCACACCCAGACAGCTGTGTGTAATTGTGCAGCTGCGAGCTGCTGCGGGTGCTAGCCAGAGTGCATTCTGTGCACACTGGACTGTGTCACCACATGCAGGCTGTTGCCGGAGGAGGAACTGTTGGCCGCCAAGGCCTATGTGCCTGGAAACCAGCGGGGCTGCTGCAGGAGGAGGGCTGCAGGATGCTCCAGCTCAGACCCGACTCAGGGTTTTAGAGGGCACAGGGCATAAGGCTGTGGACATAGACAGCCCTACTGCGCAGGAAGAGCATAAACCAGTCAGAGGACATGCATGTGGGCTGCTGTTGCATTCTGGTCTCCTTTGAGGTAGGGAAGGACGTATTTCTTTCTATTTTATGGGTGAGCAAACTGAGGCACAGTGCTGGAGTGATTTCCCACGGCATCGATGGCAGATTTAGCTCCAGGGCTTAGATTTTAGGATCCTGCCTCTCAAATACCATGATGTATCGTGGGCTTTCTCTCCACAGAAAATTAGAAACTCAGAAATGGAAAGGGAACAATGAAACTTACCCATTCTCCCACTGCTCACATTTCCTTCTGGTCTTTTTGTGTGTGCATATAAAATAGATCTCAGAAAATTGAGTTTGTGCTGTGGATGCCATTTATATCCTACCTTTTATACTCAATGGATCACGAAAATCCCCTTTGTTGCTAATAATATTTCCTGGTAGCCCCATGGCCCATCCTATGCACGTGCTGTTATTCCTTTGGAGAGTCCTAGATTTTTGCTCTTAGTTGTAACACATCATGAGTGATACCCTGTCTCCACAATGTTTTCTCCTTAAGATGGAGACAGATATAGAGCTCCTGGATCAGGAAGCACTGCCACCTGTAGGATCCTTGACTTTAGGAGCTGTCCCCCTAACCATCTGGTCACCTCCCGTCCTCCACCCAGCCCTGATGCTCACTTTGCAAATTCTTTGCCAACCTAATGGGTGCAAATTCTTCTGCCAACCTCAGCTGTTTTGATGAGTACTCCTCTGACTGCTGGAAGATGACAGGAAGGAGTTTTAGCAACGTTAAAACCACTGAGACTGGGGATGTCTTTGGGTCACCATTGATGTCAGCCGCCACCTCACTAAACACACACACACACACACACACACAGTCTCTCTCTCTCTCTCTCTCTCTCTCTCACTCTTCCTCTGCCTCCCAGGTGCCTAATTTGTATGGCTTTGGTTTGCTGGTGAGGAAGAACTTTCTTCTTTCTTTTATGTGATTTGAGGCCATATATTTGTATCTGGAAATTGTCAAAATTGAGGCTCTGGCTCCTTTTCCTAGTGAGAATTCATGAACACTGCCAGCATTCCTACGTGGACACAGACACATGCCACGTGTAGCCCCTGTGTTACCTTGTTCTGCCTACAAACACACCCGTGGGTCCAGAGCCCAGGAAGGCCATATTGCTAATCCAAATTTTTGTGGAAAAGGAAACTGATGCAGGATCTGCTCAGGGTCAGCCCTGCTGCTGAGCATCGGTGTAACCTCAATTCTGTCATCTGTAAAGTGCCTCCCCGACAAGGCGATGGAGAGATTGAGGGGAAGGTAGGGTCGATGGCTGCACACCGGGAAGTGCAGCTGTGGGTTCTGGGGATGGCATGGCGTGGGGGTCTCTCCAAAGGGACACAGGTCTCTGCAGTCCTGTGGGAAGGAAGCTACCCAGGCCAGGTGCATAGGGACAGGATTTACCTGTGGCCCAATCAGCTGGGTAGGCGAGGGGGTGTGGGGAAGGGGCCAGCCCATCCTGAGCCACTCTCCCCACAGGGAAGCCCCACGGCGTGCACCAGCTGGCCACACTGCCAATGAGTTGGATGTGGAGGATGTATCGCACCTTCTGGTGGCCAACAACCTGGTGGCCACCTGGATGAGGCCCACAAGTCCCTGCTGGTAGCCCTCTCCTGAGAACTCAGATGGCCCCTATGCTGGCACTGCTGGCCTTGCTGTGGCTGGGGAAAGGCTGCTTCTACGATGCCAACCCAAGTGGGCTGCAGAGGGCAGGTAGGAGCAGGACTCTTCTCTGAGGAGGGCACAGATCTTCTGTGGCCCTTGCTCTCCACCCCACAGCCTGGGCTTTGGAGCAAGCAAAGCTTGTTCAGCCCTAATTCTGCCACCTGCCACAGGCCCTCACCTTTCGACCTTCAGTCTCCTCATCTGTGTCCTGGTCTTTTGGGTTGTCACGGAAATTAGCTGGAGCAGGTACCCCAGGGCCCAGCAGGTTTCCTGCATACAGTAGGTGCTTTGTATTTGTTTTTGCTGTGGTTTCAATGATATCGGTGAAGGTTTTTGTTTGTGTGTTTTTGTCCCTGTGCCCTTCCATACTATACTGCTTTTCAGGTGAAAGAGGCTATATGTATTTTACATGTTGTACATTACAAGAAAACTCAGAAGAATTCTTTTTACAAAAGGCACAATTCAATTGTATGAACAGAGTCTAACACTCTCTCAGTAATTGTTTGAGCAAAGACATTTTGAAAAAAAGATCAACAAAGATATGTAAAATATAAGTAGCAAAAAATAAAAACTTGATGCCCTTTTAGTTTATGTAATATTTCAACCTTCCTATTTTAAAGTCTAATATTTTATATATGTCCAGTAGATCATGCATTAAATCTAGAATAATTGATGAAATCCTAAGCTGCATGTGTCACAGGATTGTCATCACACAGACCACATTATTTAACCTTAATCTAATTGTCAGAAAAATAGCCTTCATTTGGACATAAAATCACACAGAAAAAATAAACTTCTAAAAACCGATGATGAAAGAAGACATTAAAATGAATATTCTAAAATATTTAAAGGTTATAATTGGTAAAACTATAAATTTGTGGATCCAACAAATGCAGTGCACTAGTTTCCTATTGGTCCTGTAATAAAGGACCACAACCAGTGACTTAAACAACACAAATATAGTATCTTAGAGTTTTGGAGATCAGAATTCTGAAATTGGCTTTAATAAAATCAAGGTATCTACAGAGTGGCATTCTTTGTAGATGTTCTAAAAGATCGTTCTTTTCCTTGACTGCTCTGGTTTCTAGAGGCCACCTGCATTCCTTGGCTTGTGTCCCCTCCTTCATCTTCAAAGCCAGCAGTATTGCATCTTCACATCTCTCTGAGTCTCTGCTTCTGTCTTCCACTTTTAGCCCATTGTGATTACATTGCATCAATATCTATTACTATATGGACATATTTTGGATGCTGTTATTCTGCCTACCACAAGCAGTATTTAAGGAAATATTAGACTTATAAATGATATATTAGAAGGTAAGAAAGACTGTAAATTAGCGAAATGAGTTTCTAATCTGAGAAATATTAGAAAAAGTCTTCAGAATAAATCCAAACACATTAGTAGATATGAATTGCTAGTAAAAAATCACGGATAAAAAAATTGCAACAGAAATCCAGCAAAGTTCAATAAAGATCAACATCTCTTTAAGTACACTAATAAAAATGGATAATCATCTGTCAAGATTTATCAGGAAAATAGACAATATTAGAAATAAAAGGATGAACATATTAAATTGCTGGAGCTTATGCCAGTAAGAACTTTGTAACACTTTATTTGAAATTCTAAACTATCTGCCTATATCCTCAAAAATACAGCTTACTAAACTTGACTAAATATTAATTATAAAATGTTAATGCTCCTGTAGCTGGTAAATAAACACAATCCATAGCATCTGCTTTGAGTATGATTGGTGAGGAGACAGCAAGGAGCAGGTGCCACGGGAAGGTGTGACTGGCCAGGTGGGTAGGTGTCCTTGAGGAGTCCCATCTGAGCTGGGTCCTGGGTGTGCAAAGTGAGCAGGGAGGAACATTCCAGACAGAAGAGCCTGAAGGTCTGGAGCAGACAGCGTGAGCGCACTGCAGAATTGATGCCCTCATCTGTAGAAAAATGAGTTCTGGGCCTGCCTGGGCATCTGGACCTCAGTTCCAATAGGAGAATCTGTGTGTGTCACTTAAGTTCTCTGAGCTCTGGTGGCTCATGGCTGCTTCCTCTTGTTTTGGGAGTGACTGCCAGGTCCAGGAGGTGCACTTCAATAAGTTCTTGGACAAACTGAGGTAGCAAATCCATGAGGAAATGTGGATTCTCTTGGAGTTCTGGAGGTCAGAATTCTGAAATTGACTTTAATAAAATAACATCAAAGTATATACAGAGTTGCATTCTTTCTAGAGGTTCTAAAATATAAGCAAAGTTTTACCGGCAAATAGTGATATAGTGAAGTTTTCCCTGGAAAAGGTCAAAGATTTTCTGAAGAACATAAAATCCAGGTAGGCTGACCAGACTCCAAAAGGCAGAAGGAACTGGCCTGAAATTCATATCCAGGGTCACAGGCAGCCTGCTTAGGAGCCAGGGGCTTGCCCTGCAAGCTTAAAAGGAATATTTTGTCTCCAACTTTGGAAAGTGTTATGGCTCTTTGTAGCTCTGTTCTCAGTCAACCCAGAGAATTCCAAGAAGAATTTTGAGAATTTATGGAGGGAAGTTTTAAGGCAATTTAGTTTAAAGGTCAAGAGCATGGACCTCCCCTTAAACAATTTAAATATATGTGCTTTTTGTTTTTTTTTGAAAAGGCAAAGTCATCATATAGAAACATTCCCTTTATTCCTGCAGAAATTTGGTTATGAGCACACACGCATGCGTGCGCCACACACACACACACACACACACAATCCTTTAACTTACATTTTTTGGTCCAGGGTTTTATTAACAAGATAAAATATTACAAGGTGAAATATATACACATACACACATATACATATATATATATATATACACACACACATACATATATGATGTTGTTTATATACATATTGGATCATACTATGCAACTTATTCTGTAACTGCAGACATATTTCAATTTTAAATAATCATGAATAATTCATTCATATGGAGGCTTTATAATGATCTATCCCCAACTGATTACCTTTTTTATTGGTTCCAGTTTCTAAGTATTACAAACAGTTTTCTGTGAACTTTCTTGTATCTTTGGGCTTTTGTACAACTAGTTCTGTAAGAACCAATCACAGAATGGAATTTCACTACTAAATGATTGTAGTACTTAGAGTCTTAGATCGGAGGTCCCTGTTCAGAATGCTAATAAATGCTCCTTATGCCAGCTTCCTAAATTGAGTGATCAGTCCATGCAGGATAGTTTTCGAAATTAAGAAACTGTGAGTATAAAACATGTTTCTTTCCATTCTTAGGCTCAGGAGTTTATTAACAAGGTGAAATATTATAAGAAAGAATTTTGGAAGACACTATACAGTCAAATATTGTAGAGTCCAGTCCCAGTTGTAATTATCATAAGAACAGAAAGTGTGCACTTGATCAGCTTCTGATAGGCATTCCGGGTCAAGGGTAGATCCGTAACTTTACACATAGACTAACAGAAGAGAATGGAGAATCCAGAAACTAATTTAAGTATCTATGGGTAATTGACTTTTCACAGCATTGCCAGGAAAAATTCAATGGAGAAAAAACACTCTTTTTGACAAATGGTGCTGGGATAATGATAGCCACATACAAAAGAGTGAGGTGATGTTCTTACATGACAGCATATACAACAACTCAAAATGAATTAAAAACCTTAACATAAATGTTAAAACTCTTTTTTTTTTTTTTTTTTGAGACAGAGTCTCGCTGTCGCCCAGGTTGGAGGGCAGTGGCGCGATCTCGGCTCACTGCAGGCTCCGCCCCACGGGGTTCACGCCATTCTCCTGCCTCAGCCTCCCGAGTAGCTGGGACTACAGGCGCCCGCCACCTCGCCTGGCTAATTTTTTGTATTTTTAGTAGAGACGGGGTTTCACCCTGTTAGCCAGGATAGTCTCGATCTCCTGACCTCGTGATCTGCCCGCCTCGGCCTCCCAAAGTGCTGGGATTACAGGTGTGAGCCACCGCTCCTGGCCAGTGTTAAAACTCTTAAAAGAAAACATAGAAATAAATCTCCATGACCTTTGATTTGACAATGGAGTCCTAGATATAGCACTGAAACACAAGAAACAAGAGGAAAAATACATAAATTGGACTTCATCAAAATTAAAAACTAGAATCCATAAGAAAACATTATCAAGACAGTAAAAAGACAAGTTTGTAGTTTAGATTTATTTTAATCTGTCATCTATCTATCTATCTATCTATCTATCTATCTATCTATCTATCAATCATGCTTTGAATTGCTGCCCTGGCCCAGTTTTGTTTGCTCTTTATTTTTCAACTTTTATTTTAGATTCAGAGGGTACATGTGCAAGTTTTTACTTGGGTAAATGGCATGATGCTAAGGTTTGTGGTATGAATACCCCCACCACCCAAATACCAACCATACTACCCAACAGTTAGAATTTCAACCCTCACCACCACCCTCCCTTTCCCCGCTAGTAGGCCACATTATCTTTTGTTTCCATCTTTATGACCATGAATACCTGATGTTTAGCTCCCACTTACAAGTGAGAATATGCGGTATTTGGTTTTCTGTTCCTGTGTTAATTTGCTTAGGATAATGGCCTCCAGCTGCATCCATGTTGCTGCAAAGAACATAATTTTGTTCTTTTTATGGCTGTGTAGTATTCCATGAAGTATACGTACCACATTTTCTTTATCCAATTCGCTGTTGATGGGCACCTAGGTTGATTCCATGTCATTGCTATTGTGAGTAGTATTGTGATGAACATGTGAGTGCATGTATGAGTTTTTGGTAGAATAATTGGTTTTCTTTTGGATATATACTTAGTAATGGGGTTGCCAGATTGACTGGTAGTTCTCAGTTCTTTGAGAAATCTGCAAACTGATATCCACAGTAGTTGAGTAGTTAAACTAATTTACATTCCCACCAACAGTGTGTAAGTGTTCCTTTTTCTCCACAACCTCACCAACATGTTATTTTTTTACTTTTTTGTAATAGCGATTCTGACTGGTGTGAGATTGTATCTCATTGTGCTTCTAATTTACATTTCTCCGATGATCAGTGATGATGAGCATTTTTTCATATGTTTGTTTGCCACTTGTACGTATTATTTTGAGAAGTATCTGTTCATGTATTCTGACTGTTTTTGAATGGGGTTATTTATTTTTTGCTTGTTCAGTTACTGAAGTTCTTTACAGATTCTGGATATGTGACCTTTGTTGGATGCGTAGTTTGTGAATATTTTTCCCATTCTGTACATTGTCTATTTACTCTGCTGAAAGTTTCTATTGCTATGCAGAAGCTCTTTAGTTTAATTAGGTCTACTTATCAGTTTTTATTTTTATTGCAATTCCTTTTGAGGACTTTTGAGCTTTCCCAAGGCTGATGTCCAGAATAGTGTTTCCTAGGTTTTCTTCTAGGATTCTGTTAGTTTGAGGTCTCACATTTAAACCTTTAATTCATCTTGAGTTAATTGTTGTACAAATGGTAAAAGGTAGGGTCCAGTTTCTTTCTTCTGCGTATGGCTAGCCAGCTATCCCAGCACCATTTATTGAATAGGATGTCCTTCCCCCATTGCTTGTTTTTGTCCACTTTGTTGACGATTAGATGATCGAAGGTCTGGGGCTTTATTCCTGAGCTCTCTGTTCTGTTCCATTGGTCTATGTGTCTGTTTTTGTACCAGTAGCATGTTGTTTTGGTGACTGTAGCCTTACAGTATAGTTTGAAGTTGGGTAATGTGATGCCTCTAGTTTGGCTTTTTACTTAGGTTTGTTTTGGATCTTTGGGATCTTTTTTGGTTCCATATGAATTTTAGAAGAGTCTTTTCTAATTCTGTGAAAAATAGCATTGATAGTTTGATCGAATAGAATTTTAAGTTGCTTTGGCAGTATGGCCAAATTTTAACAATTTTATTTCTTCGAATCCATGGGCATGGAATTTTTTATTTGTTTGTTATCTATGATTTCTTTCAGCAGTGTTTTGTAGTTCTCCTGATAGAGATCTTTCACCTCCTTGGTTAGATGTATTCCTAGAGATTACTTCTTTTGTGGCTATTGTAAAGGAGATTGCGTTCCTGATTGGGCTCTCAGCTCATACATTACTGATGTATAGAACTGCTACTGATTTTCATTTTTGATTTTCATTGATTTTCTACTGTGAAATTTAATGAAGTTGTTTATCACTTCTAGAAGCCTTTTGGTGAAGTCTTCAGGGTTTTAGGTATAGAATTATATCATCAATAAAGAGAAATAGTTTGACTTCTTCTTTTTCTACTTGGATGCCTTATGTTTCTTTCTCTTGCCTGATTGCCCTGGCTAGGACTTCTAGTATGACACTGAATAGGAATGGTGAGAATAGGAATCCTATTTTGTTGTAGTTCTCAAGGGGACTGCTTCCAGCTTTAGCCCATTCCATATAATGTTGGCTGTGGGTTTGTCATAGATGGCCCTTATTATTTTGAGGTATGTTTCTTTGATGCCTACTTTGTTGAGGGTTTTTAACATGAAGGGATGTTGAATTTTATCAAAAGCTTTTTCTACATCCATTGAGATGATCCTATAGGTTTTGTTTTTAATGTTTATGTGGTAAATCGCATTTATTGATTTGCATATGTTGAAACAAACTTGATTCCAGGAATCAAAACTACATTTTTATGGTGAATTAACTTTTGGATGTGCTGCTAGATTAAGTTCACTAGTATTAATATTTTGTTGAGAATCTTTGTGTATAAGTTCATCAGGGATATTGGCCTGTAGTTTTCTTTTTTTGTTGTGTCTTTGCTAGGTTTTGATATCAGGATGATGCTGACTTCATAGATGAGTTAAGGAGGAGTTTCTCTATTTTTTGGAATAGTATCAGTAGAATTGGTATCAGCTGTTCTTTGTACATCTGGTAGAATTCAGCTGTAAATCCATCTAATCCTGGACTTTTTTTGCTTAGTAGGTTTTTATTCCTGCTTCAATTTTGCAACTCAAGATTGGTCAGTTCAGGGTTTCAGTTTCTTCCTGATTCATTCTTGGGAGGTTGTGTGTTTCCAGGAATTTATCAGTTTCCTCTAGAATTCCTAGTTTGTGTGCATAGAGGTGTTAATAATAGTCTGAAGATCTTTATATTTCTGTGGATTCAGTAGTAATGTCATCTTTGTCATTTGTGATTGTGCTTCTTTTGGTCTTCCCGTTTGTTACTTTGTTAATATAGCTAGCAGACTATCAATTGTGTTTGTATTTTCTGTGAACAAACTTTGGGTTTTGTTGATCTTTTGTACAAATTTTTGCTTCTCAATTTCATTCAGTTATGCTCTGATTTTATTTATGTTCTTCTACTAGCTTTGGGGTTAATTTGTTCTTTTCTATCTAGTTCCTTTGGTGCAATGTTAGACTGTTAATTTGTGATTTTTTCTATCCCCTTGGTGTAGGCATTTAGCACTATAAACTTTCCTCTTGATACTGCTTTTGCTGTATCCCAGATATTTTGGCATGTTCTGTCCTGTTTTCATTAATTTGAAAGAATTTTTGATTTCTGCTGTAATTTTATTGTTTACCCAAAAGTCATTCAGGAGCAAGTTGTTTAATTTTCATATAATTGTGTGGTTTTGAGAGATATTCTTGGTGTTGAATTTATTGTCCTGTGGTCTGAGAGTATAGTCTAATTTCTATTTTTTAAATTTATTAAGAGTTGCTTTATGGACAAGCATGTGGTCAATCTTATAATATGTTCTATATGCAGATGAGAAGAATGTATATTCTGTGTTTGTTAGGTAGAGTACTACTAACATAAAAACACTTAAGTACATCGTCCAATGACTCTATCAAGTAACTGCACAACTGAGTCTACAAAACAATGACAGGATAAACATCCCACATATCCATATTAACCTTCAATGTAATTGGTCTAAATGCCCTACTTAAAAGGGACACAGTGGTAATTTGGATAAAACAAGAAGACTATTAGGTCAAATTCATCAAGTGTCAAGTTTAAGTCCAGAATTTCTTTGTTAGTTTTCACCACAATGATCCATTTAAAGCTGTCAGTAGGATGTTGAAGTTCCCCACTATTAGTGTGTGGCTAAGTTTTTTTGCGGGTTTAGAAGTATTTGTTTTATGGATCAGAGTGCCCCAATGTTTATCTCCATGTCTTCGGAACCAATGAACGTCCCAGCATACTACAGATGCCCAATAAATGTTCAAAAAGTGAATACAAAAAGGAATGAATGTGTAAGAATGTCTTTGTATGCCCTGGAGGCTAGCTCATAAGGAGCAGACTTCTGCCTTTCTTCACTCTACTGTTGAGGCAGATGCCCTTCTTTTTCGTAGTGTGTGTGGCTGACCTGTTCACCCAGTGAGTTTTACCCAGTGGGGGTTACCAGCATCATCAATAGCAGACCCCTTTTTTCCCTGCTTCTGGGTAGCAACTGTGAAGGAAAAGGCAGGAGCTGAACCCAGGGTAGCTGTATCCAAACCAACAGGAGGGCTGCTGGGGAGGAGCAAAAGAAAGTGAAGTCCCTCCTCATTCGGGACTGGGCCTGGGTCCCAACATGCCAGGACTGTCAACACAGCATGTTAATCCTTAGTGGCTGTTTTTGAGCCCTTGGTGATTAATTTCCATTGAAGATTAAGATCCAACAGGGGGAAAAAAGTCAATGGCTAATCTACTATGCTCCTGGGGTAACATACTTCATATGCTTCTAATGATTACTTCCTACCTGAGCATTCTAGAAGCTAAGTGGACCTGAATCACACAGAGCATTCCCAGTTGGGCTCATATAAGTGAAGACCAAGCTGTGAGGGCAGACACAGGAGCCTCCTATTCAGCAGGCAAACAACATGCATGAAGTCCCCAAGGCCTGAGCTTGTGCCTCTCAGAGGTTTTTCTTGGCAATAATCTGCACACTTCAGTCTGCAGAAGACAGAGATTCTCTAATCCATCCTTTCCAGAGCCAAAATCCCCTACACAAGTCCCCCAGTGATGACCGGATTAACCTGGACATATGTAGCCATCCAATGGGTTCATTTTGCCCAGTGCCCAGGTACAGCTGACTTGTTAAGACACGGGAATGCAATAGAGAAAATTTAATTCATGCAGAGCTGGCTGAATGGGAGACCAGTTTTATTATTAGTCAAATTAGTCTCCCTGGAAACTCAGTGACTAGGGTTTTTAAAGGATAGTTTGGTCAGTAGGGGGCCAGGAAGAAGGAAGTGCTCATCAATTGGGTCACACATGAAGACGTAGGGAGCTGAAGCTGTCCTCCTGCACTGAATAGGTTCCTGGGTGGGGGTCTCAGGACCAGTTGGTAGGTCTGGGTGAAGTCAGTCTTCAGCAATGCAAAAACCTGAAAAGATATATTAAAAGACCAGTCTTAGGTTCTACAATAGTGATGTTATCTGCAGGAGTAATTAGAAGCTGCAAATCTTGTGATCTTTGGAATAATGGCTGGTAACTGTTTATGTCTACACCTTAGCAGAATTCAGACTTCTCTCATGCTCACAACCTGACAGCCTCTCATTAGATTTACAAAGGCAGTCAATTTGGGGGAAAAGTTTAGTTTATTTAAACTATAAACTAAATGTCTCCCAAAGTTATCTCGACACAAGCCCAGGATTGAGTAAAGGCAGTTGGAGGTTAAAGGCAACATGATAATTGGGTAGATTAAATCTCATTAACTGTCATAATTCTCTCACTGTTAAAATTTTTGCAATGGCTGTTTCACCTACTTCTCCAACTAAAAAACGTTTTGTACAAGTTCAGAAAAAAACTTTTCAGAGACAAGTTAGTGCTTCCAGGAAAATATGCATATATAGCCCTAAATGCTAAAAGCAAGATATGGCACAAAATAATGTATGATGTGCTGTTTTATTTCACTGAATTCAACATGTTTTGACATTGACCACTTTTCAAAAACACGTTTGTAGAAGCTCAGAAAGAAACATCTTGGAACCCAGTTAGCGCTTCCAGGAAAATAGGCATATACAGCCCTAAATGCTGAAAGTAAGACATGGCACAAAAACAATGTATGATCTGTTGTTGTTTTTTCACTGAATTCATCATGTATTAACTAATGGCAGTTTTCAAAGACACATCTCGTCAAAACTCAAAAAACACAATTCAGAGCATAATAGCCTCACACAAAAAATGCGAGTATCTAGCTCTAAAATGTAAATGCAAGCTTTGTTCCAAAAACCTAGATTATTTGCTGTTCTCTTTCATTGAATTCAGCATGTTGACATTGATCACTTTTCAAAAACCCATTCATACAAGGTCAGAACAAAGCATTTCAGAGCCCAGTTAGCGTCTCCAGGAAGATACGTGTATACAGCGCTAAATGCTAAAAGCAAGATAGCAACAGAAATAACGTATGATGTGCAGTTTTCTTTTACCGAACTCAACGTGTATTAACTAGGAGCAGTTTTTAAAGACATATCTTGTCAAATCTCATAAAACACAATTTTGAACTTAGTAGGCCCACAGAAAAAATGCGAATATCTAGCTCTAAAAGGTAAACACAAGCTTTGTTCCAAAAACCTAGATGATGTGCTGTTTTTGTTCATTTAATTTGACATGTTTTGACATTGATCACTTTTCAAAAACACACTTTGTACAAGCTCAGAAAAAGATATTTCTGTGCCAGTTAGTGCTTCCTGGAAGATAGGCATAAAAGCCCTAAATGCTAAAAGAAAGATATGGCACACAAATAATGTATGATGTGCTGGTTTCTTTCACTGAATTCAACATGTATTAACTAAGAACAGTTTCCAAAGACACATACTGTCAAGTCTCAGAAAACACAATTCTGATCACAGTAGGCTTACACAGAAAATGTGAATATCTAGCTGTCAAAGATAAACACAAGCTTTGTGCCATAAACCTAACTTATGTGCTGTTTTCTTTAACTGAATTCAACATGTTTTGACATTGATCACTTTTTAAACACACATTTTGTACAATCTCAGAAAATAACATTTTGAAGCCTAATTAGCACATCCAGTAAGAAATGCACATGCATCTCTAAATGCTAAGAGCAAAATATGACATGCAAATAATGTATGATATGCTGCTTCATTTCACTGAATTCAACATGTATTAACTAACAGCAGTTTTTAAAGACACATCTTGTCAAATTTCAGAAAACATAATTCTGAGCATAGTAAGCCCACAGAGAAAATGTGAATATCTAGCCCTAAAAGCCAATAGCAAACTTCTGCCTAAATTAATTATGTTGTGCTGTTTTCTTTCACTAAATTAAATAAATTCTTATTTGGAACAATTGTCAAACCTACGTTATATAGAAGCTAAAAAACACACACTTTAGCCCATGTAGCCCTTATAGAAAGATATGAATAACCAGCTCTAGTATTAAAAAAAAGCAAGCTTTGTGCCAAAATATTACATGATATGCAGGGTTTTTTTACTGAATTCCACGTTTTGCTTTTGAACATTTTTCTAAACTACATTTTGTACGAGCTCAGAGCAAACATTTCTGAGCCAAGTTAGCCTTTAAAGGCACGTAGACATAACCAGCTCTAAATGCTAAAAGATGTGGCACACATATACGGTATAATGTGCTGCTTTCTTTCACTGAATTCAACAGGCTTTTATTTGAAGAGCTTTCAAAAACACGTTTTTTCCAAGCTCAGAAGAAACATTTCTGAGCCCAGTTAGTCTTTTTATGCAGTTATGCAAATCCAGCCCTAAATGCTAAAGCAAGATATGGCACACAAATACTGTACGATGTGCTATCTTTTTTGATGAATTCAACATGTTTAGACATTGGTCACTTTTCAAATTGTGTTGAATCTCTGACTACACAATTCTGTGCATACTAGGCCCTCAAAGAAAATGCGAATATCCAGCTGTAAAAGCTAAAAGAAAATTTGTGTCAAAATAATTTATGATGTGCTGTATTCTTTGACAAAAGATAATATGTTTACACTTAACAGTTTTCTTTTTCTTTTTTTTTTTTTTTTTGAGACAGAGTCTCGCTCTATCCCCCAGGCTGGAGTGCAGCGGCGCGATCTTGGCTCGCTGCAAGCTCCGCCTCCCAGGTTCACGCCCTTCTCCTGCCTCAACCTCCCTAGTAGCTGGGACTACAGGCACCCGCCAACACACCCGGCTAATTTTTTGTATTTTTAGTAGAGACGGGGTTTCACCGTGTTAGCCAGGATGGTCTCGATCTCCTGACCTCATGATCCGCCCGTCTGGGCCTCCCAAAGTGCTGGGATTACAGGCGTGAGCCACCTTGCCCGGCACTTAATACAGTTTTCAAACGTAAGTTTTGTTAACACACAGAACACAAATTTGCGAACCCAGTGGACTCTAATAAAAGACTATAAATATGCACACGTAAAAGCTGAGAACAAGTTTTGTGCCAAAAATCCTTATGATGTGTTGTTTTGTTTCACTGAATTAAACACATTCTTACTTAGAACAGTTAGTAAAACCACGTTTTTAGACCTAAGAAGAGACACGCTTGAACCCACTCAACTTTCAAATAAAAACGTGAATATTCAGACATAGTAAATATAAGAAAGGTTTGTGCCAAAATCGTCTATGATATGGAGTTGTCTTTCACTGTCTTTTTGAGACAGAGTCTTGCTCTGTCGCCCAGGCTGGAGTTCAGTGGTGCAATCTCCGCGCACTGTAGCTGGGACTACAGGCGCCCGCCACCACGCCTGGCTAATTTTTTGTATTTTTAGTAGAGACAGGGTTTCACCGTGTTAGCCAGGATGGTCTCAATCTCCTGGCCTCGTGATCCGCCTGCCTCGGCCTCCCAAAGTGCTGGGATTACGGGGGTGAGCCACCGCGCCCAGCCAGCACATCATCAAGTTTTTTGGCACAAAGGTTGCTTTTAGCTATTAGGGCTGGGTATTCATATTCTGCTATGAGTGCCCACTGGGTTCATAAATGACTGTTCTGAAGGCCTACAAAACCTGTGTTTGAAAATGATTCTATATGAAAACATGATGAATTTCCTCAAAGAAAACAGCCCATCCTAATGAATTTAGGCACAAATCCTGCTTTTAACTTTTAGGACTGGATATTCACATTTTCTGTGAGGGCCTGTTGTACTCAGAATTGTGTTGACTGAGATTCGACAAGACAAGTCTTTGAAAACTGCTCTACATCAAAACAGGTTGAATTCAGTGAAAGAAAACAGCACATCATAAAGGATTTTTGGCACAAAGCTTGCTTTTAGCTTTAGGGCTGGATATCTATATTTTCCTGAGTGCCCACTGGGCTCAGATATGTCTTTTCTGAGCTTCTACATAATGTGTATTTGAAAACTGTTCTAGGTAAAAACATGTTGAATTCAGTGAAAAAAAAAAAAACCCAAAACATCATCAAGTTCTTTGGAAAAAATCTTGTTTTCCATTTTTAAGGCCGAATATTCTTATCTTCATAAGGGATCTCACTGGGCTCAAGAGTGTCATTTTTTAGTTTCTATGAAACGAGTGTTTGAAAACATTTTTAATTAAAAATGTGTGGAATTCTATTAGAGAAAACAACACATCATAAAGTATTTTAGCCCAAAATTTGCTTTTAGCAGTTGGGATTGGAAATTCATATCTTCCTATGAATGCCTACAGGGCTCAGAAATGTTTGATCTCAGTTTGTACAAAACAAATTTTAAAAAACTGTTCTCAGGCAAAACATGTTGAATTCAGTGAAACAAAACAGCACATTATATAGTTGGTTTTTTTTGGTTTTTTTTTGTTTTTGGCACACAAAGCTTGCTTTCAATTTTTAGACCTGGATATATCACATCTAGGAAGATATGCATATACAACCCTAAATGCTAAAAGCAAGATATAGCACACAAATAATATTTGATATGCTGTCTTTCTTACACCAAATTCAACATATAGTAACTAAGGGCTGTTTTCAAGGACACATATTGTCAAATATTTTTAAAAACACAATTTTAAGCAAAAAGGCCCTCAGAAAAAATGAGATATCTATCCCTGAAAGGTAAATGCAAGCTTTTTGCCAAAAACCAAAATGTTGTCTTGTTTACTTTCACTGAATTTATCATGTTTTGATGCTGATCGCTTTCCAAAATTTGTTTGTACAAACTCAAAAAATGACATTTTGAAGCCCAAGTAGTGCTTCTAGAAAGATATGCATATATAGCCCTAAATGCTAAAAGCAATATATGGCAAACAAATATTGTATGATGTGCTGTTTTCTTTCACTAAATTTAACATGTATTAACTAAGAGCAGTATTCAAAGACACATCTTGTGAGATCTCAGAAAACACAATTTTTAACTTAGGTGGCACAAACAGAAAATGCAAACATCTAGCCCAGAAAGGTGGACACAAGCTTTGTGCCAAAAATCTAGATGATGTGCTGTTTTCTCACTTAATTTAATATGTTTTGACATTAATCACTTTTCAAAAACTCGTTTTGTACAGGCTCATAAAATAAAGTTTGGAAGCCAAGTCAGTGCTTCCAGAAAGATATGCATATACAGCCGTACATGCTAAAAGCAAGATATGGCACACAAATAATGTATGATGTGCTGTTTTGCTTCACTAATTCAACATGTATTAACTAAAAGCACTTTTCAAAGACACATCTTGTAAAATCTCAAAAAACACAATTCTGTGCATAGTAAACCCACAAGGAGAATGCAAATATCTAGCCCTGAGAGTGATCACTAATTTGTGCCAAAAACCTAGATGATGTGCTGTTTTGTTTCACTGAATTCAGTCTTTATTAACTAAGAGCAGTTTTCAGAAACACGTTTTCAAGTCAGAAAACAATTCTGAGCACAGTAGTCTTACACAAAAAATGAGAATATCTAGCCGTCAAAGGTAAACACAAGCTTTCTGCCAAAAACCTATATTATGTGCTGTTTCTTTCATGGAGTTCCACATGTCTTGACATTGAACACTTTTTAAACACACGTTTTCTACAAGCTCCGAAAACAACATTTCCAAGCACAGTTAGCACTTCCAGGAATGTATGCATACACAGTCCTAAATGCTAACAGCAAGATATGGTGCACAAAATATGTATGATCTGCTATTTTGTTCACTGAATTCAACATGTATTAACTAAGAACATTTTTCAAAGATCATCTTGTCAAATCTCAGAAAACCTAATTCTGAGCATAGTAGGCCCACACAGAAAATGCGAATATCTAGCTCTAAAAGGTAAACACCAGCTTTGTGCCATAAACCTAAATGATGTGCTGCTTTCTGTCAATAAATTTAAGATGCTTTTACATTGATCACTTTTCAAAAACACATTTTGTACAAGCTCAAATACCATTTCAGAGCCCAGTTAGCACTTCTGGGAAGATATGCATGTACAGCTATGAATGCTAAAAGCAAGACATGGCACCCAAAATATAAGTCATGTGCAGTTTTCTTTTGCTGAATTCAACATGTGTTAACTGAGAGCAGTTTTCAAAAACCCATCTCAGAAAACACAATTGTCGAAAACACAATTGTCGAAAACACATCTAGAAAACAGATCTCAGAAAACACAACTTCAAGCTTAGTAGGCCAACAAAGAAAATGCAAATATCTAATCATAAAGGGTAAACGTAAGCGGTGTGCCAAAAACCTAGATGATGTTCTGGTTTCCTTCACTTGATTCTACATGGTATAGCAGTTCTCAAAGACGCAGCTTGTCAAATCTCAGAAAAAACAATTCTGAGCATAGTAGGCCCTAAAAGGTAAATGCAAGCTATGTACCAAAAACCTACCTGATATGCTGTTTTTTTCCACTGAATTCAACATGTTTTGACATTGATTCATTTTTAAAAGCACATTTGTACACACTCAGAAAAAAACTATTAAAAGCCTAGTTAGAACTTTCAGGAAGATATGAAAATACAGCCCTAAATGCTAAAAGCAAGATATGGCACACAAATAATGTCTAATACACTGTTTTTTTTTTCACTAAATTCAACATGTATTAACTAATAGCAGTTTTCAAATACACAACTTGTCAAATCTCAAACAACACAATTCTGAGCATAGTAGGCCCACACAGAAAATGCAAATATCTAGCTCCGAAAAGTAAATGAAGGCTGTGTGCCAAAAATCTAGATGATGTGCTGCTTTCTTTCACTGAACAGAACACGTTTAGACATTGATCCTTTTTTTAAACAATGTTTCAGACAACTTTAAAAAAAGCATTTCTGAGCCCACTTTGTACTTTCAGGAAGATATGCATATACATCCCTAAATGCTAAAAGCAAGATATAGCACACAAATAATATATGATGTGCTGTTTTCTTTCACTGAATTTAGTATGTATTAACTAAGAGCAGTTTAAAAAAACACGTCCTGTCAAATATCAAAAAACTCAATTTTGAGCATATTAGGCCCACACAGAAAATGCAAATATCTTGCCCTAAAAAGTAAATGCTAGCTTTTTGGTAAAAAATTAGATGATGTGCTATTTTCTGTAACTGAACTCATTCCATATGCTTCAAAGAAAATGCTAAACTGACACAGCTATAGATCAAACACTTGATGCACCACTTCCTTTTGACCCCCATGTCCTCACCGCCTGCTTCTTTGTTTGATCACCAATAAATAGTGTGGGCTCCCAGAGCTCGGGGCCTTCACAGCCTCCATACTAGTGTCAGCCCCCTGGACCCACTTTATGCACCCTTAACTTATCTTGTCTTATTCATTTGACTCCGCCAGACTTCGTAGCCCCCACAGTCTGGAATTGGGCCTGATCACCCCAACAAATAATGAGTTGATGGGCGCAGCAAACAAACATGGCACATGTATACCTATGTATCAAACCTGCACATTGTGCACTTGTACCCTAGAACTTAAAAGTGTAATAGAAAAGTAAGAAAAAAGAAAATGTGTCTTTAAAGAGTGACCAATGTAGAAACATGTTGAGCTCAGTTACAGAAAATAGCATGATAAAACGTGTTTTTGAAAAGTGATCAATGACAAATTATGGCTGGGTGCAGTAGCTCAGATCTGTAATCCCAGCACTTTGGGAGGCCAAGGTGGCAGATCACTTGAGGCCAGGAGTTTGAGACCAGCCTGGCCAACATGATAAAACCCCATCTCTACTAAAAATACAAAAAATTATCTGGGCATAATGGTGCACACCTGTAATCCAAGCTACTTAGGAGGCTGAGACACAAGAAATCACCTGAACCCTGGAGGCAGAGGTTGCAGTGATCTGAAATCATGCCTCTATGCTCCAGGCTGGGCCAAAGAGCAAGACTCTGTCTCCAAAAAAAAAAAAAAAAAGCCACAGGGGACAAACACACACACACATATACACACACACATATACAGAGAGAGAGAGCATGAGAGGGAGAGCTGACAGGGCAGCACATGCCTATAGTCCAGCTACTTGGGAGGCTGAGTGGGGAGGACTGCTTATGCCCAGGAGTTTGAGTCCAGCCTGAGCAACACAGCAAGACTCCATCTCTGAAAAAAGAATTTTAAACAAAAAACATAGAGAGGCCTTCTCTTATCTTAGGACAACTTAGTAACACTATGAGTTAAGTACAGAAGAGAGGAACACAATTAACTCACTTGTAAGATGGTTATGGTTTTCTTCTTTTGAATCCTTTTTTTCCACAGGTGCTTCTTGATACTGTGCAACAGAAAATAAATTAGGAGAAGCACTTTTTGAAGTTAAGACAAAATCTCCATGAACAGTTCTGCAGTAGTTGCTTTGCTTATGGGATAAAATGTAGGAAGCGTATGTTTCTTCCTGAGTTAGGTCCAGGTAGATGTATGACGGGAAGCAGCGTGTGGCTCTCTATCCAGTCATGGCATTTCCTGGAGACCTGTGCTTCTGGCTCTGATCATCAGGCAGTAAACTCAAACCTTACAATTAAGAAAAGCAACAAAGCTGATGACTTCCTTCAACATTTTCTCTTTCATCCCCAGTAGTGACTCCACCCCACAAAGTCTTCTCCACAGTGACAAAAGGATTTTTTCCCTTTATTAGGAAGTGATGTTTAACAAAATCATGAAATATTTATTTATTTCTTTATTTATTCATTTTTTTTTTTTTGAGATAGAGTCTTGCTGTCGCCGAGGCTGGAGTGCAGTGGTGCAATCTCAGCTCACTGCAACCTCCACCTCTCGGGTTCAAGCTATTCTCATGCCTCAGCCTCCTGAGTAGCTGGGATTAAAGGCATGCACCACCATGCCCAGGTAATTTTTTGTATTTTTAGTAGAGATGCAGTTTCACCATGTTGCCCAGGGTGGTCTTGAACTCCTGAGCCCAGGCAATCTGCCCGCCTCGGCCTCCCAAAGTGTTAGGATTACAGGCATGAGCCACCATGCCCGGCCAAAATCATGAAATTTTTTAAATTCCAAAGTGACCTTCACATAGATTTAAGTAACAGTATATTTAGATGCTGCTTCTGTGCAGACAGTGTGGGCACTGCAGAGCTGCAGCTGCCTAACTCCTATTCCACATGTGAGAACATGCAGGAGTCAACTCTGCAGCCCTGCAATCAGCACATCAGACCTGGAGCACCCACACAGACAGTGATGCGAGTGATCTGAGCTGTTCCCTAGTTATCAAAACCCGCCCTTTAGATTATCCTTAAAATTTTGGTATCATTGGTTGACAGAATAAAGGCTGACTTTTCCTTCTGGCATGATCTCAGCTCACTGCAACCACCACCTCCCCAGTTCAAGTGATTCTCCTGCCTCAGCCACCTGAGTAGCTGGGACTACAGATGTGCGCCACCATGCCCAGCTAATTTTTGTATTTTTAGTAGAGATGGGGTTTTACCATGTTGGCTAGGCTGGTGTCGAACTCCTGACCTCCAGTGATCCACCACCTCAGCCTCCCAAAGTGCTGGGATTACAAGCATGAGCCACCACACCCAGCCAAGAGTTAACAACTTTTCATTGTTGGTCTGATGGTAGGAAGTGTCCACTCTATCCAGAGAGCACATGTCAGGTGCAGTGGCTCACACCTGTAATCCCAGCACTTTGAAACACTGAAGTGGATCATTCGAGCCCAGAAGTTTGAATGTTAGCCAGGCATGGTGGCATGCACCTGTAGCCCTAGCTGCTTGGGAGGCTGAAGCAGGAGGATCACTTGAGCCCAGGAGTTTAAGGTTATGATCACACCACTAGACTGCAGCCTGGGCGACAGAGTGAAACCCCCAACTCTTAAAAAGAAAAAAGAGAGAACATAAGTGCTAGCCTGGCCAAGGGATGATCCCCAAGCCCATGTCTTCCAGGCCAGAAAGGGGAATTCTAACAGGTTGGGAAGATGCACTCAGAGATGCATGTGTCTGGCCTCTAGGCAAACCCAAGAAAACCCACATCCTGCTTCACCTGCAGGAGGAGTGAAGGAGTTCTTCACCAAGGCCTGAAACCTCAGATTTCCAGAATTACTTCAGTAAAGAAGTTTCTAACAACAACCTTGGGTGCTGAGAGACATTTTTTAAATCTTGGCAGTTTGATATAGGTAAATCTATTGCTGGTGCATTGGACTTACAACAAAACATCCTGGAAACCTAATGAGTCTATACAACAAAGGGATTATCACATCCACTACATTCTAGAATGCCTGACAAATGATGAATGATGTTGAATAGATAGTAAAGGATTTCTAGCTTGAATCTTTGTTGTAATAAGAGCAAAACAATACCATAATAGTTGTCACACCTGTATTTTTGCTTTCTTCAAAAATAGCAATAATTATATAGTAGTTGGATGGTTCTTCAAGCATTCTATAGGTTTTTATTACACATTTTTTTTAGATGGGATGACTGTCACCCAGGCTGGAGGGCAGTGGCACAATCACAACTCACTGTAGCCTCAACCTCCAGGTCTCAAGTGTTCCTCCTGCCTCAGCCTCCTAGGTAGCTGAGATGACAGGCACGTGCCACCACACCTGGCTAATTTTTATATTTTTTGTAGAGATGGGTTTTCACCATGTTGCCCAGGCTGGTCTTGAACTCCTGGGCTCAAGCAATCCACCTGCCTCAGCCTCCCAAAGTGCCAGGATTACAGGCATGAGTCACCATGCCCGGCCTATCATTTCTTGGAGGAGAGTTTTGACAGACATAGAATTTTCTTTGAGCACTTTATATCATCCCACTGCCTTCTGGCTCCCATGGTAATAGATTGGCTGTTAATCTTATGCAAGTTCCTTTGTATGTAGTGATCATTTCTGTCTAGCTGCTTTTAAGCTTCTCTCTGTCTTTGGCTTTCAACAGTTTGATTATTAATATAACTCTATTGTGGACTTTTTGAGTTTATCATACTTGAAGTTCATGGAGCTTCTTTGAAGTGTTACATTATGTATTTTAACAAATTGGGGACTTGCCACTGTTTCTTCAGATACTCTTCCTGCCACCTTCACCCTCATTTTTCTTTCTGGGACTCCCATTATGCATATGCTGATACACTTGATGGTGTCCACAAATCTTTTGGACTTGGATCTTCATTCTTCTACTTTCTGCTCCTCAGACTTAATAATTTCAATAGTTTTATCTTCGAGTTTGCTCATTCCTTCTCTTACCTGCTCAAATCTACTCTTGAGCATCACTTGTGAATTTTTCATTTAAGTTATTGTATTTTTTTCCTTTTTCTTTTCTTCTTCTTCTTTTTTTTTTTTTTTTTTTTGAGACAAGATATTGCTCTGTCATCCAGGCTGGAGTGCAGGAGTGTGATCTTAGCTCACTGCAGCCATGAACTCCTTGGCTCAAGTGATCCTCCTGCCTTAGCCTCCTGAGTAGCTAGGGCCACGGGCATGCACCACCATGCCCGGTTAATTTTGTAATTTTTTTGTAGAGAGGGGATCTCCCTGTGTTGCCAAGGCAAACTCTTGGCCTCAAGTGATCCTCCCACATTGGCCTCCCAAGACATTAGGATTACAGGCATGAACCACCATGCCTGGTCCTATTGTACGTTTTAACTACACAATTTCTTTTTGGTTCTTTTCAGTTCCAAAATTTGTTTGGTTCCTTTTATAATTTCTATCTCTTTATTAATATTCCTTGTTTTTTAAATAATTTCAACTTTTATTTTAGATTCAGAAGCTACATGTGCAGGTTTGTTACCTACATATAATTCGTGGTGCTGAGGTTTGGGGTATGATTGAGCCCCTCACCCAGGTACTGAGCATAGTAGCCAATAGTTTTTCAACCCTTGCCCCTCCCCCTCCCTCCCAGTCTAGTAGTCCCCAGTGTCTATTGTTGCCATCTTTATATCCATGAGTACCCAGTGTTTAGCTCCCACTTACAAATTAGAACATGTGGTATTTGGTTTTCTGTTCCTTCATTAATTCACTTAGGACAATGGCCTCCAGTTGCATTGACGTTGCTGCGAAGGACATGATTCCATTCATTCTTTTTATGGCTTCATAGTATTCCATGGTGCATATGTACCACATTTTCTTTATCCAGTCCATTGTCGATGAGCACCTAAGTTCATTCCATGTCTTTCCTATTGTGAAGCGTGCTGTGACGAACATACTAGTGCATGTGTCTTTTTGGTAGAATGAGTTCTCTTGTTTTGGATGTGTATCCAGTAATGGGATAGCTGGGTTGTATAGCAGTTCTGTTTTCAGCACTTTGAGAAATCTTCAAACTGCTTTCCACAGTGGTTCAACTAATTTACATTCCCACTGACAGTGTAAAAGCATTTCCTTTTCAATAAAGCCTTGCCAGCATCTGTTGTTCCTTGACTTTTTAATAATAACCATTCTGACTGGTGTAAGATGGTATCTCATTGCAGTTTTGATTTGCACTTTTCTGATGATAAGTTATGTTGGGCTTTTTTTCATGCTTGTTGACCATTTGCACATCTTCTATTGCATATTCTCTATTTATTGAGACTTTGTTCTCTTGGTTCTTTCTTTCAGTTATTTTTCTATGTTTCCTTTCACTTTTTGTCCATGTTTAAGACAGTTTATCTGAAGTATTTGTCTAATAATTCCTATGTCTGTGCTTCCTCAGCTCAGGGACAATTTCTGTTCATTTCTTTTTTCCTTTGAATTGGCCATTTTTTCGCCTTTTTTTTTTTGCATGCCTCATAATTTTTTGTTGAAGATTGGACATTTTGAGCATTATGATGTGGTAACTCTAGGAATCAGTCTCTCTCCTCCCCCAGAATCTCTTGTTTCTTAGACAACCCTATAGAGTAGGTTGTAATGATGAAACTTGGTAAATTACCTTGTCCCCAATCCCCTTGGTAATAAATTGTGGAGTCAGGATTCAACCCCATACCCTTTCCACTGTATTCTCTACTCTATCCTTTCTATTCTCATTTTATTCAGTATCCTAAAAATCTGAATCTTCCCCATTGCTTTATTCCCATTTCAGTGAATCTCAGATCTGTATCTCCAGCCCCCTGCCTCTCTTGAATGGCAGATAAATGTATTTCCAACTAGTTACAAGCACTGTCATGAATTTCAAACGCAGGAAGGCTTAAAGTAAATTTATTATCTCACTCTCCTGTTTCCCGAACTTTCCCGAAATTTTCTTCTTTCCCGCCCTTGTGAATCCCTTCCATTTCTCAGTTAAAGGACAGCACCATCCACCCACCTCTCTCAAAGCCTAGCTTTGTATTAATCCTCATTGACCAAATCCCTCCTGAAATATGAAACTGAAACAAAGCCCTGAACCCTCAGGCTGATCTTGGAAGAGAAACCCCGCCAGAGGCCGGGTACCTCTCCCCACCTGGCGGACCCGATTCCGGGCGCATTCCGGCTACCGTCCCTGCTTGGGCCGCTGCGCTTGTGCGGGGCGGGGTTCCGGCGCAGTGACGCCCGCCCAGCCCCGGGGGCAGGAGAGCCTAGATTACGGAAGTACCGCGAGCAAGGAGCGCGGAATCCGGGAGCGCCGGGAGCTAGCTGGATCCTCTAGGCAGGTGCGTGGGCGCCGCGGGGTGGGGGCTGCCTAAAGGTCCCTGTAGTCCTAGCCAGGAAGTACCCCGAGTACTACTTCTCCGCCAGAGGCTGCGCCCTTGCCCTGCGCGGCATTGGCGCTGTGGGCCTGACGGCGCTGTGAGGCGCGGGGGTGGACTAGTTAGTGCAGCCAGCGCCCTCGGGGAGGGATGTTGCGGTCGTTCCGCTCTGCCCGGCAGCGCAGCCCTGGTGACTAGAAACGGGGTGCGGTGGGGGGCGCCCACCGGAGCCGACACTCACACCAAGTCTCCGCACCCCGTGCGGTGCGGTTCACAGTAGTATGCGTTGTTTCTTGTTTCCAGTATGCCAAACGCCTTCTTTCCTAAAGTTAGGTTTCGAATTGTGCAAAAGTAAGGTGGTTTGGTGAGTAATCAGGAAGTACTATCTGACCTCGTGACTCATTGGGAACACCGTGATAGAAACAGTGTGTTTGTTGAGGTCCAAAGTTGAAAACCTCTAACTCAGTTAAGTAATTCCTGCTGGGAGGGCCGAATGGTTCACCCAAGGATCGAGTTGGTAGATCACAGGTTCTAGAAAACCAAGGCGCTGCTAAATATTCAAGCCCAAGCACTTTGGATTCTGGACTGCTGAATGACAACAGTTATATGACAATATCCAAGCATAGTGCTATGATAAAGGGGAAGTTCGCTCTGAGTATGTGCGTGTTGCAGATTGATTACATTGACTTTATCACTTATTAAGTAAACATTAGGTCTTGTTTGTGTGCGTAGAGCTACTGTATATCATGTAGGAGTGAAATAAAAGTAGTATCTTTGTTGTTTAAGGGTTTAATAAACCCATTAGGGAGGTGCATTACTGATGCTATTTGAGTCCAAAATGCAAATAGTGTCAGAAGGCTTTTCTGTAATCCTGGGCTTTAATGGATACGTGAGAGTTTTTAGTAAGCAAGCTTTTATTGAATGCCCACTGTATATCAAAAGTGATCTTAGCGTGTGGTGACTCACACACTTCGGAAGGCGGAGGCTGTAGAATCAAGACTGCCCAGAAAGGGACTCCTCAGGGTTTTCCGAGAGGAGGAAATGCCAGTGGTAAAGACGAAGACCTGTGAAGCAGGAAGCCACTTGATTCCATCTACACCAATGGTTTATGGAGCAGCCAGGAGTTTGTGAGGAGGCGCGCTGAGGGTGTCTTAGGAATCGGGGCTGTTCCCTGCTGTCTTTGGATGGAAGACACTCTGTGAATGTTATTTGGGGAAGAAGCTGGGAAGGGGGACAGGCTGGAGTGACTGTGCAGATTTGCCTTAGAGAATAACCAGCCCCTAGCCCGGTGTCTGCCACATCGCATATGTACATAATCAGCGCTGATGAAAACATGAACTAACTGTGTTTAGAGAACACTTTGAAACAAGGAAGAACTGGTGGCGCATGTCGGTTAGGCGCTGTTAACCCAGAAGAGGGCTGGCATTTTACAGAGACTAGAGATGAATCTGTGGAAAGAGAGAAGTCAAGGCCTCACTTGAGATTTCATGAAACCCAAAGTGCGCCTTTCCATACCTCCCACGCAGCCGCAGGTGCTAAGAACAGACCACAGATTTATGTTTAAAATGTTTTTACTCTGGGCCGGGCGTGGCAGCTCACACCTGTAACCCCAGCACTCTGGGAGGCTGAGGCAGGAGGATCGCTTGAGCCCAGGACTTTGTGACCAGCATTGGCAACATAGTAAGACCCTGTCTCTACCAAAATTAGGCGGGCATGGTGGTGCAGGCCTGTGGTCCCAGCTACTAAGGAGGCCGGGGTGAAAGGATTGCTGGGAGGGAGGTCCAGGTTGCAGTGAGCTGTGACAGTGACCGCACCACTGCACTCCAGCCTGGGAGACAGAGCCAGACCCTGTCTCAAATAAAATAAAATGTTTATACTTTGATTTCACAACTATGTGTAGGTACTTAATGCCACTGAACTGTACATTTAAAATGGTTAAGATGGTAAATTTTATCTTCGCATATTTTACCACAATTTTTAAAAGGCTAAAAAATGTTTATACTCCTTGATTCAGTAATTACATTTCTGGCCATCAACTCTAGGGAAACTATGACAGAGATGTGGCCAAAAAATATATGTATAAGCATTTTAATTAAAGTGTATTTCTAATAGTGAACACTTTTAAGTAACCAAGTATCTGATGACTTGGGGAAGGATTAAATAAATGCAAAGCTTATGTAACCACTAAAAACACCTTCAAAGAATATTTAGTGACATGGGGAGGATATCACTAAAAGCTAAATAAGCTGTGAAAGTGAAAGTCCTATTTAAAAAGTAAAGGGCAACTGGCTATAACATTAAATATAGAATATTAATAATTTAGAAAATACAATGATACAAGAAAGAATAATACCAAAAAAATTAAAATATCAACAGTGGGGGCCAGGTGCGGCGGCTCATGCCTGTAATCCTAGCACTTTGGGAGGCAGAGGCGGGCAGATCACTTGAGCTCAGGAATTCGAGACCAGCCTGGCCAACATGGTGAAACCCCGTCTCTACTAAAAATACAAAAATTAGCTGGGCATGGTGGTGCCTTTCTGTAGTCCCAGCTACTTGGAGGCTGAGGCACGAGAATTACTTGAACCTGGGAGGCAGAAGGTTGCAGTGAGCTGAGATCGTGCCACTGCACTCCAGCCTGGGTGACAGAGCGAGACTGGCTCAAAAAACAAACAAACAAAAATCAACAGTGGGGTTATTTTTGGATGGAGGGATCAGGTGCTTTTTTAAAAACAACTTTATTGACCCATAATATGTATGTAACTATTATGTATCCAAAAAATACTATTTAAAAAATGTATTGGGGTACAATTTACATACATTAAATTCACTCATTTTAATTGTACAATTCAATAATTTTTCTCTTTTTTTTTTTTTTGAGATGGGGTCTCTGTCACCCAGGCTGGAGTGCAGTGGCATGATCACAGCTCACTGCAGCCTTGACCTCCCAGGCTCAAGTGATCCTCCCACCTAAGTCACCTGAATAGCTGGGACCATAGGCATGTACGACCTTGCCCAGCTAAGTTTTGTATTTTTTGTAGAAATAAAGTTTTGCCATGTTGGCCAGGCTGCTCTCAAACTCCTGGGCTCAAGCGATTTGCTCCACTTGGTCTCCCAAAGTGCTTAGGGTTACAGGCATGAGCCACGTTGCCTGGCCCAATTCAATAATTTTTAATAATTTACCAAGTTGTGCACCATCACTGCAGTCTAGTTTTGAGCATTTCCATCATTGTAGGTGCTTTTTATTTTTTCTTCGTAATGATTAACTTTTAACACAAAAAAATTGTTCAAACTTTGATTCAGTAGTTCTAGTTGAGTATTATTTTCTAGGATGATCGTTGGAGATGGAAACAAGGATTTGCACATAAGGATGTTCATCATAGCTTTTTATGATACCAAAAATTAGAAATGATTTAATTTTCTAACAATAACTCATTTATGGTCCATATCTGATAGTCTCTATTAAAAATGTTTTCCAATAATATTTAATGACAAAATGCTAAAGATGCTGCCTGATAACAGCAGGATAGGTAGTGTGATTTCAATTTGATAAAAAATACAGTCTGTGGCTGGGCGCGGTGGCTCATGCCTGTAATCCCAGCACTTAGGGAGACCAAGGTGTGCAGATCACTTGAGGTTGGGAGTTTGAGACCAGCCTGGCCAACATGGTGAAACCTCGTCTCTACTAAAAATACAAAAATTAGCCAAGCATGGTGGCAGGCACCCATAATCCCAGCTACTTGGGAGGCTGATGCAGGAGAATCGTTTGAACCCGGGAGGCGGAGGCTGCCATGAGCCGAGGTTTCACCACTGCACTTCCGCCTAAGTGACAAAAGTGAGACTGTCTCAAAAAACAAATAAGGTGTTACAATAGACCTAGAAAAAAGCCCAGAAGAAAAATGCAAAACAAGATGCTAACAGAGCCCTAGGTTTTGAGATTTTTTTGTTTTGTTCTGTTTTTTTTTCTGTTATACAATTCTGTATTTTTCACATTTTCAACAGTGACCATGAGTCACTTTTCCAGGAAACATGTTTTAAACAGGTCAGAGGATTTAACACATCCAGGACCCATCGGAAGGTGGACTTGAGCAGCCACTCCATGTCAGCCAACCTTGGTCAGCATAAGTGGGGGTGCAATATCACATAGAGGCTGTCCTGGAAATTATTAAAGAGTCATTAAAGGCTTTTAGTGTTTTTTTTGTGTGTTGTTTTTAATTGTCAGAGATTACAACTAGCATAGATTAACCTAAATAGTGTGGTGTAATCTCTTTTATGGTACCCCTCATTTCATCCCTCCTATCTATGCACAGATGCTAATTATTGAATGTAAGAGGCAGTCAACAAATGAAACTTTTACATGCTAATGTTATGGAAAGGCAGAATTACCTCAAGAGACTTCAGTTTAATCGGACCTCAAAAGAAAGATTAAAAAATATGAATCCCTAATGTGTCCATTCATTGTGTCCTGGATGGGGGATACAGCATGGGGTGAGGAAGGGCTGGGGATCCCAGGGATAAGGACTATAATATATAACAGCATGTGTCAAGACTTGGAGGACCAAGCTGTGGGTTTCTTCCTCCTGAAGAAAAAGCCAGTGTGGCCAGGAGGGAATGAGATAGCTGTTGGCCTTGAACCATGATAAGCAATTTGTATTTTATTTGAAATGTAATTTAAAAACAAAAATCAAGATTCCTGAAGCTGCAGTGTGGAGAAGAGATTGAACACAGGCCCAACAGGAGTGGGAGCCAGTCAGGATGTGAGGGCATGGGCCAGAGTGGCAGCAGGAGGGACAAGTTCTATACATTGGGGCTGTATCAGGGGCTGTGATGGAAGAGAGACAGCTGGCAGAAGGAGGTGGGGGTGCAGGGAGTCAAGAATAGCACCCAGTGGTTGTCTCCAGCCAAGGGGGAGAGGGAGGCCTAGGCTGGGGACGTCGAGCCTCTGTGGTGCCAAGGAGACCCAGAGGTGAGGTGTCAGGGAGACAGTGGCATTGTATCCTCAGTTGAGAGCCCAGGGAATGGGTACCACCATCCAACACACACAGGGCAAAGGTACTGAGAGGTGACAGCGTGCTGGCAGCCCTTGCAGCCCTCGCTTGCTCTCGGCGCCCACTCTGGCCGCACTTGAGGAGCCCTTCAGCCGGCCGCTGCACTGCGGGAGCCCCTTTCTAGGCTGGCGAGGCCGGAGTCGGCTCCCTCAGCTTGTGGGGAGGTGTGGAGCGAGAGGCATGCAACCGAACCGGGGCTGTGTGCCGTGCTTGCGGGCCAGCGCGAGTTCCGGTTGGGCGTGGGCTGGGCAGTCCCCGCACTCTGAGCAGCCTGCTGACCCCGCTGGTCCGGACAGTCAGGGGCTTAGCTCCCGGGCCAGCAGCTGCAGAGGGTGTGCCGGGTCCCCCAGGAGTGCCGGCCCACCAGCGCTGCGCTAGATTTCTCGCGGAGGCTTAGCTGCCTCCCCAAGGGGCAGGGCTCGGGACCTGCGGCCGCCATGCCTGAGCCCCCCTCCCTGACGGCCCTGGGCTCCTGCACAGCACGAGCCTCCCCCACGAGCACGGCCGGCGCCGGTCCCATCGACCGCCCAAGGGCTGAGGAGTGTGGGTGCAAGGCGTGGGACTGGCAGGCAGCTCCATCTGAGGCCCTGGTATAGGATCCACTGGGTGAAGCCAGCTGGGCTCCTGAGTCTAGTGGGGACTTGGAGAACTTTATGTCTAGCTAAGGGATTGTCAATACACCAATCAGCACTCTGTGTCTAGCTCAAGGTTTGTAAATACACCAATCAACACCCTGTGTCTAGCTCAAGGTTTGTAAATGCACCAATCAGTGCTCTGTGTCTAGCTAATCTAGTGGGGACTTGGGAGAACTTTTGTGTCTAGCTCAGGGATTGTAAACACTTATCAGCACCCTGTCAAAGCAGACCAATCAGCACTCTGTAAAATGGACCAATCAGCAGGATGTGGGTGGGGCCAGATAAGGGAATAAAAGCAGGCTGCCCGAGGCAGCGACGGCAACCCGCTGGGGAACTCTCCCACACTGTGGAAGCTTTGTGTTTCACTCCTTGAGGTAAATCTTGTTGCTGCTTACTGTTTGGGTCCGCATTGCCTTTAAACCGCTAAGGTCTGCAGCTTCACTCCTGAAGCCAGCGAGACCACGAACCCATTGGTAGGAGTAAACAACTCCGGACAAACTCTGGATGCGCGGCCTTAAAGAACTGTAACGCTCACTGCGAGGGTCCGCAGCTTCATTTTTGATGTCAGTGAGACCAAGGAAGGAACAAACTCCCGACGCGCCGCCTTTAAGAACTGTAGCACTCACCACGAGGGTCCGGGCGGCTTCGTTTTTGAAGTCAGTGAGACCAAGAACCCACAAATTCCGGACACAGCACTAGGTAGGGCGGGGCCTCTGGCCTGTAGGAGTGGGAGGTAAAAGGGCAGGCAGAGTAAAGGAGAAATGGCGGAGCCCAATCGCGGTGCAGGGCAGTGGGCTTTCAGCAAATCAGCTTAGTCCCAAGACGCGCCGGCCACGGCAGAGAACCTGACCTGCCTGCCCAAACTAACACAGGACCCGGAACCGCGATCCCCAAACTAATACAGGACTTGGGAACTGCTATCGCCAAATGGCAGCTTACTTTGGGGGAGCCTGTTAGACGTGACTCCTTGCTTTTAAAAATTGACAAATACGAGTCTGGGCAACATGGCGAAACCCTGTCTTTACTAAAAATGCAAAAAATTAGCCGGGCGTGGTGGCGCAGGCCTGTAATCCCAGCTACTCGGGAGGCTGAGGCAGGAGAATTGCTTGAACCCAGCGTTAGCACAAACTGCAACATTTTGTGAGCTCCCCGCTATTTTGCAGACTTTGGGTAAAGTGAAACATTTCTCGTGGGTTTAGGCGGTGAGAAACATCCTTCCTAACCGCCTGACCGCAAGGCCAACAAAGGCTTCTCTAAAGAAACTTCCCTCTCATGTCTTCTTGGGCAAACGTCCAAGAAACGCCATGATGACATCCACCTGAATAAGGACCAGAACCCTTGTTCGGGGTTACAAATCATGGGAACATCTTACCGATATCTTGCGGGGCAACAAGCCATACTGCCCAGACCCCTCCCACCCATAACTATAAGTACCCTTAGCCTGTAAGACTTAGCAGTGGGCTGTGGCATTAGACTGGTCCCCTACTTCTGTAGGTTTTATGCTGCACATAAAGCCGCATTTGCTGTCAAGCTCGCGCTCTCTCTCGCTCTGTCTCCTCTCTCTTTTCCTTTGTGTGTGTGTGTGTCTGTGTGTGTGTGTGTGTGTGTGTGTGTGTGTGTGTATGTCTTTAACCCTCACCTTCCCTTCCCGGAAGGCAGAGATTGCAGTGGGCAGAGATTACAGTGAGCTGAGATCTGCCACTGCACTCTAGCCTGGGCGACAGAGTGAGACCCTGTCTTAAAAAAAAAAAAAAGCGGGGGTGTGCCAGGCGCGGTGGCTCATGCCTGTAATCCCACAATTTTGGGAGGCCAAGGTGGGCAGATCACTTGAGGTCAGGAGTTCAAGACCAGCCTGGCCAACATGGTAAAACCCCCGACTCTACTAAAAATACAAAAGTTAGCCAGGTGTCGTGGTGGGCGCCTGTAATCTCAGCTACTTGGGAGACAGAGGCAGAAGAATCAATTGAATCCAGGAGGTGGAGGTTGCAGTGAGCCAAAATTGCACCAGTGCACTCCAGCCTGGGTGACAGAGCAAGATTCTGTCTCAAAAAAAAAAAATTTTAGAAAATGGAAATTAAACCCAGTTTTTCACCATGTATTAATTTATTGTTAAATGCATTGTACAGTAAATGAATTAAATTAACCCAGGCTGGGTGTGGTGGCTCACACCTGTAATCTCAGCACTTTGGGAGGCTGGGTTTGAGCCCAGCCTGGTCAACATGGTGAAAGCTTGTCTCTACTAAAAATATAAAAATTAGCCATGTGTGGTGGTGCCCGCATGTAGTCCCAGCTACTCGGGAGGCTGAGGCAGGAGGAGGCTGAGGCAGGAGGAGGCTGAGGCAGGGGAATCGCTTGAACCAGGGAGGCGGAGGTTGCAGTGAGCTGAGGTCGCACCACTGCACTCCAGCTTGGATGACAGAGTGAGATTCCGTCTCCAAAAAAAAAAAAAGAATTAACCCAAATGCAGAATATATATGTGTATATACACACATACATATTCCATTTAAACATAGTTGTATATTTTTATTATCAGTTGTTCAGTTTTTCCCCAGAATGGCTTAATAGAAGTCCACATAAGGAGTCTTTTTGAATGCATAGAATTATATATAAAAAACCCATGGTTTCACTATCAAATAATGTTAATTTCTAATTTAGAAATAAATGGTTCCATGTTCTGGAGTCACACACTTGATCTGTAACTGAAATCTGTCATGTTTTTATTAAGATGTATATTATGAGCCTGTACAAAGGGATTTTTGGTGTAGTAATATCAACCATAAAAGCTAGAAACGATTCTTAAACCAACACACATATTGCAAGCTAGGATATTATTCAACTTTTGCAATGTTCAATTGATAACATGATTACAATATCTTTCTTAAGATAATACCCAATTTTCCCACAGTTTGCTTGTATAATAATTCTAAATTCACTGTCATATTGACTTAAGAGAGAGTCCTTAAAAACTTTTTTTCCTATAGGATGATGATGGGAATCTTTGCAAATTGTATCTTCTGTTTGAAAGTGAAGTACTTACCTCGGCAGCAGAAGAAAAAGCTACAAACTGACATTAAGGAAAATGGCGGAAAGTTTTCCTTTTCATTAAATCCTCAGGTATTTCCAAATGTCATAAACTACAGTATGATAAAACATCACGCATGCAGGGAACAGGGTCATGGTTAGAAGAGGAAGCAGAGATTAGCAGCAGGAGAGAGTGAGTGAGCTACTCGAAGTTCCTCAGGAGAGACTGTGACATGGCCCATTGGGAGGCTGGGCTCTGAGAGGCAGAGGTGGCCCAGCCCTGTCCTCTCCCTGTTCCCTGAACTGCAGGACAATCCTACATGTCCTGTGAAGCAGGATATTACTAGAGCACAGCCAAATATGAAAATAGAATTTCAGACCAGCCATATCTATTCTTGAAGGAGAGAAGTCATAGTACACAGGATTTGCAAAAAGCGCAGTCGTCACTCACCAGTGTGTCAATGCTGGGATGATATACTGGTAAGCCAGGTTCCTGGGTGCAGAAAGAAAGACATGCAGTGCAGACTCATCTTCGCAGTGTAGCTTATGCTGTTTGTTTTGTTCATTTAAAGGCTGTAGGAATTTACCTTCTGCCTCTTGAACTTGTAAGCCTGGCAGTTCAGAATAATAGGATTTTACAGCTGGATGAAATCTTAGAAATAATTCAGTCTAACCTCTTTTTTAAACCACCTCACTGTAAGAAGTAAAAATAGAAATCCAAAGGCTCTAGGTGCCAGACTGGCCTGCCCCTGTCCTCTGCTGTTCCCTCTGTTGACGAATTGATGAGCTGACTCAGCCTGCCCCTCCCTGGACCTCAGCCCTGGAGCTTGGCCATTGTGAGCCTCATCTATTCTGTGAAGCGTGTTCAACTCCAGCTGAATACCAGAAATGCAATGTCCCTGTTTACTTCCAGTTCAGGTAGAATTGTATATACTTCCCTTATACAGCTTCCCACACTGAGCTGTCTCACTGTCTCTGTGGACAGATAAGTAATTCGTGCCCGCTCTCCCTTCTCAGTTTGTCTTCTGTGTAGAGAACTGCCAACATGGTCTCTCCTTTTTAGAAACTCACATACTGTGAGTGCAACCTTGTGGAAGTCAATGTGCATAAACATGTGAAATGTGCATCCCAGCTACTGTAGATAATGAGGCAGCTCTATGTGTAATGATGAAGAACAATCGCCAAGGTAAATTCAGTGGAAAAGCCGGCACGGAAGAGGCTGAGGAGCACGCTGCCATGTGTCTACGCATAGTGTAGCTCTAGCAGGATTCGCGAGGAGCAAGTGACAGCAGGTGCCTCTGCAGAGAGGAACTGGGGAAAACAGTGGGGAAGAAGTTAATATGTCATTATTTCATTTTTTAGATATTCTACAATGTGAGTTTACTATTTATTAAAAAATAAATAAAATTATAAGCGGGCATGGTGGCTCATGCCTGTAAACCCAGCTGAGATGGGAGAATCACTTGAGGCTGAGAGTTCAAGACCAGCCTGGTCAACATAGCAAGACCCCATCTCTACAAAGAAACAAGATTTTCTAAAATTACAAATTAAAATAAATAATGAATAACCTGTGAACCTCCGTTTCCACTACTAAGAAAATAGTTGAACAAGTGCACAAGGATGTGTACATGAGGATAGTCATCACAGCATTGGTTACAATAATGAAAATTTAGAAATAACCTCTAGGGTTAATCAATTATGGTGCATTCATATCCATATCCTTTAAAAACAGTTGATTTTTAAAATGTTTATGTAACTAGAAACTGATAATTTATAGAGGTTTTTAGAAATTTGAGGAAGATTATCACAAACTACCTTAAAACAATACTTTTTAAGGGTGAAAATTACAGATACAAATAACTTATTTAAATGTTGTTTTTCCTGATGCGTAATGGATTGACTCTTTTTTTCCTTAGTGCACACATATAATCTTAGATAATGCTGATGTTCTGAGTCAGTACCAACTGAATTCTATCCAAAAGAACCACGTTCATATTGCAAACCCAGATTTTATATGGGAATCTATCAGAGAAAAGAGACTCTTGGATGTAAAGAATTATGATCCTTATAAGCCCCTGTACATCACACCACCTCCTGATCAGAAGCCGAGCAGTCCTGGTAGGTATTTCATAGCAAGCATTTAATGTATCATAGGTGCCACAGTACACACTTGGGTTTGTCAAAGATATCATAGAGAATTGTCCAGAAATACTAAAAAAAAATTAGACTTCTTATTACCTCAGAAAATGGACAGAAAAATAACAAAGGACAAAAGACTACTTTAGCAATAGAAACAGATTTCTTGATATCTAGCCTAGTAGGGTCAGATTTAAAATGGCCACAAAACACTGATCATCTCAGAAAACCTGATTGTGATTTTAACTAGGGGGAGGGGAAAGCTTTTGTGTTAAACAGTGATTACTACAACCTAATGATTGGAAATTTGATGACCAGCATTTTGCTGAAGAAATTCTTTCCAAACAAAAGATTGTCTCCCCAAAAGAAACGTATTTTCTTTATAAGCCAAGATTTTATTTTGGAAACTGGCCAAGAAGAAAGCCTTTGGATATGAAAAATGCACTTTTCCTGAGTCATATCAAAAATCGCACAGTTCTGATAAATACTAACTTACAGTAAGCACATGGTATGTGTTAGATACCGTAATGACTTGGCAGGGTGGAGCCTCCTTAGACAATAGTCCAGAAATGCTGCTGCAGTCCCAGCACATGTCCCAGCAAATGATAGTTACAACAGAAATAGACAAAATAGTAGACTCATTTCACATTGAAAACATACTGTATGACAGCCAGCATAATTTATTCAGATTCCAAATTACTACAAATACACTGATGATCCTTGGAATCTTGACAGTATAATTAAAACTGGAAAGAAGTCCTCACATTGAGTTATTCCTATATATCACAGTGCTCTAGATAGTGTTACTGTTTCTCTGTACAGAAAGTATGAAGCAAAAGCTCACGTAGAGCTCTTGACTTTCCCTCCTCTAAGCTAGAACATCTCCAGCTCCTTTGCTCGTGATGTGCCGACTCTAAGGAACTCATTCTGATCCTGTGCGCTTTGTGCTCTTCAAGAGGAAAGTGCCAATTGAAAATTGTATGGCTATCAATGAGTTTCAAATAATAACAGATGAGAATTCTCCTGATATGCCTATTAAAATAGAATTAGAGTATGTTCTCACTGTCTCATAAGGTTATACCTTCCTCTTATAATATTATACCTTCCTCTTTTCCCACTGGGAAATTTTGATCCCCAAAATTATAACTAATTTAAGGATATATTTATAAATCTTAACAATTCCAGCACTTAGGTTAACTAATTATAATAAGTCTTTGGGCAGTAAACAAGTGTGCTGTTTGCTTTAATTCTAGAAGTGAAAACAGAAGGTCTATGCCCGGACAGTGCCACAGAGCAGGAAGACACTGTGGAACTCACTGAGTAATTCACTTCTTTCTGATTCCTGGGACTCTACAGAGTTTGTAAAATCTTGCGTAAACCTCAAGCACAGTATTAAAATTCTATTTGTAGACTTTTTCTTATTTTAATTTATTTTGTGTATCTAACTCTTAAGTGATTTTTTATTTGAGTCTTTTTCTTCAACTAGTATAGTGATCATTATTTTAAATTCTCAGTATTAAATGAGATTGGGTGCAATTATTAAATTGATGTTTAAAAAGAAAACCAGTGGGTTTTTTTTTATTCTTTAAAAAAAAAAACCTATTTTCATCCTATTACTTTCCTGAGCAGCCTTTAGAGTAAAGACAGTTTGTTAATTTTGCCTGGTATTTTCAAAAATGGAAATAACAACAGCCTTCCTCAAATGGAGTATGGGAGTCTAAAGTTCTATATGGCTTCTTAAAGCATACCCAAAACATCGGGTTAATTAGGCATCGCATTCAATCTTATTTGTTAATAATAGTGTTTAAAGAGAAGAAAATCCAAAATGAAAAGTACAGATTATGAGAAGTCTGACTCCTTTATTTTAGAGAGGAATGGACTGTGGTCTGGAGAGGAGTGACATAGCTTCTAAGAGTCAGATCCAAAGCAAACACAAGTAGCCCATCCCCACAGTGTGTGGCCCACTTCTTTCTGCCTCTCATGTGGAGACCATCTTCCAGTGCAGACGCTACAGTACTGGGTGTCTGAGTTGGAGAATTATGCAGAGGAGGCATCCAGCTCATTTCAAATGATCTTTTAACAATTTCTGGGATAGCTGAGGAGGCCTTTTTGTAAGGAATGTATTTTGTAAGGAATCTATCGTGTTTTGTAAAGATGTACGAGAAAAAATGTATGAAATTCTGTTTAGCCTAAAATCCATTTAATGTTAAAATTTTAATCATACACTGTACAAATTTCAGGTTTGGTACACAGAATGTTGAAATTCCTCATCTTCCTCAAGATTTTGAAGTTGCAAAATACAACACCTTGGAGAAAGTAAGAATCTGATTTCTAGTTAGCAAAAAGAAAAAAACCTGTTTGAATGTCTTCTGGGTGTTTTTCCTATTCGATCATTTTCTCATTGTTTTGAAAAATTATGCATATCCTGAATATCATATATTCCTTAAAATATGAGTTAATTTTATTTATATATTTATTTTTGTGGAGACAGAATCTCACTATTTTGCTGGTCTCGAACTCCTGGGCTCAAGCCATCCTCCCTCTTTAGCCTCCCAAAGTGCTAGGATTACAGGCATGAGCCACTGCACCCAGACCTGATATTTTAACAGTCAAGAAAATGTTTATGTTTAGAATTTAAAGTTTAAATTTTTAGTATTTGTATTATAAAAGTAATGCATGCTCATAGCAAAAATTTTAAACAGTACAAAATATCAATATGGCATTAAACATAAAAGTGCTCTTCCCTGTTACTAACGGTTTCTTGTATTTGGAAAGGGAAGGTTTGACACTAAGTATTTACACTATGTTGCATTTCCATTCCTTTTGCATTAGAAAGAAAAACAAAATCTTTTTTTCCCCCCACAAATGAAAATCAACACTAGTATCTGGTGTGGCATCACTTGCCTATAGTCCCAGCTACTTAGGGGGCTAAGGCAGGTGGATCTCCTGAGCGCAGGAGTTTGAGGCCACTCTGGGCAATGTGGCAAGACCTGTCTCTAAAATATATATATAGATGTAAATCGACACTAGCCTTCAAAGTGATGTTCCATTTGTATTTTGAGATATGTTAATAAAATGTAACTTGAAAATAACGTTTCCCTCTTTGATAAGGAAAACATGAAAAATGGTATGGTATAAACATACAGATCTATTTATGGGATGGTAAAAATACAGGAGGGAAACATACCAAAATATTAATAGTGATTGTATTGCTCTCATAGGATTTTAGGAGATTTTAATTTTCTCCTTGATACTTTTCTATATTTTCTAAATTATATCTCTAAATGAACATATTTTATAATTATAATCACCATTTTCAAATGGCACATGTAGTTTGATGTTTCCCAAGTGCAGCTTCTGAAAGCACATCCTGTTTTCCAGGTGGGAATGGAGGGAGGCCAGGAAGCTGTGGTTGTAGAGCTGCAGTGTTCGCGGGACTCCAGGGACTGTCCTTTCCTGATATCCTCACACTTCCTCCTGGATGATGGCATGCAGGTAATGCTGCTTATATTGATTCCTATGTGTTTACTGACCTCTGTTCATAACTCGTTTCAATGAATCAGCTGACCTCCCAACCTTTTTCTTCTTACCTGGTGTCTTAGCTCAGGCTGCTATTAATAAATGCAACATGCTGGGGAGCTTAAACAACAGACATTTATTTCTCACAGTGCTAAAGGCTAGAAATCCAAGGTCAAAGTGCCGCAGGGTTGATTTCTTCTGAAGTGAGGCCTCTCTCTCTGGCTTACAGACAGCTGCCTTCTTGCTGTGTCCTCACATGGTCTTCCACCTATGGGCATCTGTGTCCTCATCTCTTCACATGAGGATAGCAGTCATATTGGATCAGGGCCCCACCCCTATGATCTCACTTAATTAATCAGTTACCTCTTGAAAGGCTCTGTCTCCAAACACAGTCCCATTGTTGAGGTCCTGGGAGTTAGGACTTCAGCATATGCATTTTGTAGGGGTACAGTTCAGCCATAACACCTGGTAAATAATTTTGCAAAGGGGAAATGTGTTCTCTTTTGGAGTATGGGAGGTGAGGACCTCACCCCCTGAGTAGATCAGCACAGGGTCCCGCTAGAAGGGAATGTTTATTGGGTGCAGGGTGTATAGCACTTCTGCCCTTGTTCCACTTCACTTATGGGATATTTTCCTAATATTTACACCTCTGAAAGCATTCCACTGATACACTTCATTAAGCACCTGCTGTGTACCAAGCAATCGACTAGGGCTGACACTCAAAGATAAAAATAGCTTCATACCCTGGCATCAGAGATCACTGTCTAGAAAGAAATAACACTCATCATTACAATCCACTGTGACATTTCCAATCCTGAATATATATATGGGGTGTTGACGGCTCAAGGTCACAGAGCCGTGGGAACAACAAAAGAGGCTTTGCAGAGGCCATACCTTTGCCCTAGGTCAGTATCAGGTCAAGAGCACAGTTCCAATCTAAAACAATCATGAAACAAAAATAAATTTAGAATTAATGCCTGAAGTTCAAATAAAATGCTGCAACACCCACCAGGATGCCTTCTCAAGTAGACATTCAGAGTTACAGATCTATCTTTTTTTTTCTTCTTTTTCCCCGAGACAGAGTCTCACTCTGTTGCCCATGCTGGAGTGCAGTGGTGCGATCTCGGCTCACTGCAATCTCTGCCTCCCAGGTTCAAGCGATTCTTGTGCCTCAGCCTCCTGAGTAGCTGGGATTACAGGCATGTGCCACCACGCCTGGCTAATTTTTGTGTTTTTAGTAGAGATGGGGTTTCACCATGTTGGCCAGGCTGGTCTCGAACTCCTGACCTCATGATCTGCTTGCCTTGGCCTCCCAAAGTGCTGGGATTACAGGCATGAGCCACTGCGTCCTGCCTACAGCTCTATCTTGGGCCAGGAAACAGTCACTTCTCCATGAGAGTGGCCCTCACAGAGGCCCACACAGGCTCCAGGAGCTTTTCCCTTTGTTCCCACTCTGAGTGTCAGCTCAGGTACAAGAGAAAGAGACTCACATCAGGTGGATGTGAGATCCACTTGGCTTGGAAGCCCTACCCCACAAGAGCCCGTAGCTCTTGTAGCATTGTCTCAAGTTCCAGATGCCCTCAAGGGACATACCCAATTATATGAGTCTGCTCTCTGACAAGCCCAAAGCTTGGGTTTCCCACCATTGAACCCCCAGACTCAATGCAATTTATCAATGAGAGGCCACAATTACATAAGCAATTTTGCCTACTATTACAGCTGACATGCCATCTTTATCAGATTTCCGTGGAAACAGAGCTAGAAAGCGAATCCATGGTCAAATGTGTCCAAGAAGGAGAAGGAGTTTTGTTACCCTTGTACTCTGAAATGCATACTGTATTTTGTGGAGGATTTAGTTGTTTGGGTAAGAAGTAAGTAAAAACGAAGCTGAAAAACATGATAGAATGTGTTATTGTTTTCTTCATTGGGAAAGAAAACTATAGCATTGTTTAGGCCAGGACATCCCTCAGGGTGCCTTCCTCCCTCAGCAAGCCCAAGTCTGTGTATAGCATCCCCTGGGTGAGCCTGGTTTGCTGAGCAGAGAAGCCTGTCCACCTTGATAGCAGTGAGCCTTAGTCCGCTGTTCTGCTGAAGAGGATTTTCCAGCCTGCCCTTCTGCTTAATAAAACCATTTTGATGGGAATCTTCCAAAATTACATTAAACTCTACCTTCTTAAATGGAGTGACTTCAACAGGCACTTCTATTTTCCAAGTTTCAGAGGCATCCTGCGGCCCCCCTATCTAGGAGGGCGGCTTATGGGTATCCTGAGTAGTGTGGCTTTCCAGGGGTCCACACCCCCAAGCCAGGGGCTCAGCCAACACCTACAAGGACACCAGGGCTTTGAGCTGGGGCAGGTTCTCCCAGATTTTCCTGGGGTTAATGTTAGGATCACTGCCCACTACAGGGGCAGGAGTTTCCCGGAAAAGCAGAAAGTGCCACCTCCGTAGGCAGTTTGGGATGAGGGAGGAGCTGGAGCCTTTAACACGTGCATGACCTAATAACTTTCCTGCCTGTCTATTGGCTGTGATTTCATTTTCACTGTGTGCCTGTCTCTAACAGTTCTTCCTTTCTGAAGTATTTTTCTTTTTTCCCCTCCCCTGTTTTTTTTTTCTCATTTCCAAAAAGCTGGAAAACCAGATTTCCAAGCTAATTAGAATGGTTTGTAAGGAGTCTGTAGATTTGGAAGGAAGCTTTGAGTGACTCTCCAGTGAAACAAATGATCTTTTCTGTCTGCTGTGCGTTCTCAAGCCTTTTCCCCTTTACCTCCAGGTTTTAGGCTATTAAGAGTTTAAAATTTTGGTAATTCTGGCCAGGCATGGTGGCTTACGCCTGTAATCCTAGCCCTTTGGGAGGCTGAGGTGGGTGGATTGCTTGAGGTCAGGAGTTATTCAAGCCAGCATGGTTGAAACCCTATCTCTACCAAAAAAATACAAAAAAAATTAGCCAGGTGTGGTGGTGCATGCCTGTGGTTCCAGCTACTCAGGAGGCTGAGGCAGAAGAATCACTTGAACCCAGGAGGTGGAGGTTGCAGTGAGTCGAGATTGTGCTACTGCACTCCAGTCTGGGCGACAGAGCAAGACCCTGTCTCAAAAAAAAAAAAAAAAAAAAAGGAAAAGAAAAAGAATTTAAAATTTAAGTAATTATTTGAAAAAAACTAATTTCTAAGCTTCTTCATGTCAAGGACCTAATGCTTTATTTGTGTTCAATAAAGCTAGATATGTAAATAATGACTGTACTTTTGCTGTTCACCATAATTCACAGACTAGAAGACAGTTTGCTATAAAGAAAACCTCTGAAGATGCAAGTGAATACTATGAAAATTACATTGAAGAACTGAAGAAACAAGGATTTCTACTAAGAGAACATTTCACACCTGAAGCAACCCAATTAGCATCTGAACAATTACAAGCAGTGAGATTGATTTATAATTTTTTTGTTGTTGATTGAATATTTTTAATAGAAATGTTTTCTCTATTACAAATAAAAAACTGGGCCAAGCTTGGTGGCTCATGCCTGTATCCCAGCAGTTTGGGAGGCCAAGGCAGGAGGATCACTTGAGGCCAGGAGTTCAAGACCAGCCTTGGCAACATAGAGAGACCCATTTCTACATAAACTGAAAAACATTAGCCAGGAATGGTGGTGTGCCTGTAGTCTTAGCTACTCATGAGGCTGAGGCAGGAGGACCACTTGAATCCAGCAGTTCGAGGTTACAGTGAGCTATGATCATGCCACTGCACCCCAACCTGGGCAATACAGCAAGACCCTGTCTCAAGTACATAAATAAATAACTGTCAGGAGGGAAGAGGAGGAGTTCAGAAAAGGAAATCTGAACTCATAGAAAGGCATGGAAGTTGAGTGGGGAATGTGTTTTAGAACAAGCCAGGAGATGTATTGCTTATTTCAGCAACAGACCCTCCCAGCTTTTGGGAGATCTCTTTACAACCTAGCCATGAGTCAAGGGTCCTTAACCCTGACTTCGTGTGTTGACTACTACTGACAGGCCTAGAGTTTACAGGGTGAAGGAAAAAATAGAACAGGAAGAAAAGGGGGTAGGAGGGAATCAGAGAAGAGAGAATGGAGGAAGACAGAGGGAGGATCCAGTAGAGAAAGGATTTAGTTACCTGGCTGGGGATGACTCTCCTGGGCTCTAATTAATTATTTCTCCTCACACCTCTGTTCGTTGGCCCATGTAAGTTTTACACAAACTCACACATGATGACTTTTTGGTGGCATTTCTATTTTATTGTTGCAGTTACTTTTGGAGGAAGTCATGAATTCAAGCACTCTGAGCCAAGAGGTGAGCGATTTAGTAGAGATGATTTGGGCAGAGGCCCTGGGCCACCTGGAACACATGCTTCTCAAGCCAGTGAACAGGATTAGCCTCAACGATGTAAGTCGGTGTGTCGCTGAAACAGAATGTGAGAAATCTGCCTCCTGGTTGATTGGCATCAGCAATAACACATGTGTTTGCGTGCTGGCCTGACTGCTCTGGAATTCATTCCTAAATGTTCTTTCCTTGTACCCTGAAGAAAGGGACCACTAACAGCACTGAGGAGAAAAGCTTCTGAGAAACCTAGACATCCCTGTCTGTAAAATATCAGCCTCAAGAGCTGATCGAAGGCAGGCTTCTGGTGCTGGCCAATTAGGAGGCCTGATCCTCTGTGCCAAGAGGTTTGCAGGAAGCTGGAGGGATATGGGTGGCCTTGGTCCCCAGTGAGATGCCCTGACTCCAACCCATTTCCTAGTGACTCCACAGTCTCGCACCTTCTGACTCTTAGGAAAGGCAGGCATGCCTCCAGACCACCAGAAAATGTTCTTCCCTTCTTGATTAAGCATAATTGCAATGAAAAGAGCAGACAAAAGAAGATATCCCCAATGGTACAACTTGTGCAACTGCATTGTTGTATTGAAATAATATGGTCAGTTTTCCTCTGTGGAATTAAACTAATTTATCTCAAGGAGAAAATGGCTAACTGGGATAAAGCCCATGAAGTACTTGTGTAATTAGAAACACATTCAGGAGGTTTTTATCCCTGGTCTGATTCTGACAGTTTTCTAAATTTCTCATGTGAAAAGCAAGTCTATCACAGTTGCATTAGTGTTTCTCTCTGTCTGTATATGTATGTAGATGTGTCCACATATGTATAGAAATATAAGACTCTGGTTCTTTCCTCTAGTAAAACTGAGCCCAGTTTTGCAACAATCCTCATGGCATCTTTGCCACAACTGAGATACGTCTCCAATAAAGATCAGCATTTGCTTTGTGATGGCTGTCCAGTAGAAAATGGGTAGTCTTGATATGTCCAACAATTATTTATATAGTTTTGTGCATGCTCCTTAATTTCTGTATTGAGATTTCATTGTAATAAGCATATACGATCTGTTGAAAGGTGAGCAAGGCAGAGGGGATTCTCCTCCTAGTAAAGGCAGCACTGAAAAATGGAGAAACAGCAGAGCAATTGCAAAAGATGATGACAGAGTTTTACAGACTGATACCTCACAAAGGCACAACGCCCAAAGAAGTGAACCTGGGACTATTGGCTAAGAAAGCAGACCTCTGCCAGGTAACCTCTGAAATATAGAATTCAATTTACTATAAAATATGTTGAGGGTGGGGGTCTTTAGAAATCTGATGAATAAAATAACACTGAATCATGAAATTGTCTCCAGAGTTGTGCTAGAAAATAAATTGTTGAACCATTTTAGAAAGCCCTGGATCCTTATGAAAGTCAAACCATATTTTCAAATGTGAATATGTTGGCACAGTGACATAAATGCAGAAATAGTTTTAAAATTGCTGTCTTGTAAAATAGCTTTTCAGACCCTGGAATGAGTTCGGATCCTCTCTGCAGAAGAAATGGGAAACTGCAACTAACTTAAACAATGAGGACATTTACGATCTCAGACAATAAGAAGTCCAGCTGTGGGCTGCCTGCTGGCCTGGGTCACCCCGAGACTCAGTGTGTCAGTGTTATCATCAGGGTCCCAGCCTCCTTCCGTCCCTCTGTACTTCCTGTAGAGTGACGGCTCTGCTCTTAGCCTGGCTTCCTCGTGATCTGCAGATGGCTGCAGTAGTTCATAGCATCCCATCTGTAATAGTTCTTTGTGTGTCATGTAGAGGAAGCCCCTGGCAGACTCATATTTCTCTGGTCAGAATGAAGTCGTGCACAATCTCTCAAACCAGTCGCTGGTGAGGAGATTGCAGCCACTGTGGCTGCTCAGAAATGGGCCATCTCCTCTGAGCTGCCAGGAGAGAAGCAGGCTTAGTGAGTAGAGGAAGGCAGCCACGGCAGCCAACCCTGCCTTAGACAAGGCTGAAGTCACTCTCTTAGTCCGCGTTGCCTCATCTGTGCATGCAGGGATTCGGCCAAGATCAGAGATTCGTGTCCTAGACTTCAGAGGAGTTTATAGATGTGAAATTTTGCATGTTTGGGAAATAATCGCTTTCAACAGATTCCCAGAGGAATCAGTAATCCAAAATAAGGAAAGAACTGGTCAATGAGAAAATATAAGACCCTTCCAAATTCAAAATTCTATGATTTACCTAACATCAAACATAAAGAATCTGTCAGTCGGGTGTGGTGGCTCACTCCTGTAAGCCCAGCACTTTGGGAGGCCAAGGCAGATGGATCACCAGTCAGGAGTTCGAGACCAGCCTGGCCAACATGGTGAAACCCCATCTCTATTAAAAATACAAAAAATTAGCTGGGCATGGTGGCATGCACCTGTAATCCCACTTACTCAGGAGGCTGAGGCAGGAGAATTGCTTGAACCCAGGAGGCAGAGGTTGCAGTGAGTCAAGATCACGCCACTGCACTCCAGCCTGGTCAACAAGAGCAAAACTCCATCTTAAAAAAAAGAAAAAAAATGTCAGTCATCAGTATTGCTAAGAGGGAACATATAGTGCCCATTCAAATACAGTTCTGGAGGCTAAGGTGGGAGGATCTCTTGAACTCAGGAGGTTGAGGCTGCAGTGAGCTATGGTCATGCCACTACATACAGTCCAGCGTGGGTGAGACCAAGACCCGTCTCAAAAATAAATAAAGTAAAGCAAGCTTTGGGGGAAAATGGACTTTTCCCATCTTTTTGAGAAAGTGTTAATGTAATATAAATATTAATTTTGATATGTGGTGATTCTGACATCTGTGTATTATTTCCACCTACAGCTAATAAGAGACATGGTTAATGTCTGTGAAACTAATTTGTCCAAACCCAGCCCACCATCCCTGGCCAAATACCAAGCTTTGAGATGCAAAATTGAGCACGTTGAACAGAATACTGAAGAATTTCTCAGGGTTAGAAAAGAGGTTTTGCAGAATCATCACAGGTAAGCATAAAGGAAATATCTCAGGATCTGTTACAATATAATGCTCTTTGAGACTCCGTTAAAGAGCTGATTACAGTAATTACCTAGATAATTTAATCTTCAGCAACAAGCCACAGTAGCGGTGGTGTGATGACAAATTACTTTCTTCTCTGCTCATAATGGTGCCTGGGGCAGTATTCTGTGCTTGAAATCACCCTCTATTCCACTCCGATTTCAAGGTTACCTAATCTTGTTGAGAGTTAAATTTAATTTAAATCAAAACGTGTTCGAGTTTGTATTTTGTAGGTTATTACAGAGAAAAAGCCACTTAAACTAAGATTTAAACATGCAGGAATATGGGTATGGCGTCTTCTAACGTGGCCTCTCTGTGGCATGAAAAACTGCCCCTGAAAACCTGGAAAACACGTTCCTAAATACCAGTTACACTTGTGCTCTCATTCACTGTGAATACCCAGGGTCCTGCGCTGAAGGGCATTCTCCAGTAACAACAAACATGATGGACCACCTGCTCAGATGAGCCCTTGCTGGGTGTCAGCACCCCTGAGGGTCACCGTGGTTGAGTCTGTGCCCAGCTTCTCGGTTTGGAAACCCCATTGCATGCTTGTTCTCGAGCATGGGACTGACTCTTTTGACTTGGTGGTTCATTCCATTGCAGCAGTTCCTCTTCGTCAGCTTGGCACAGCCCTTAGAACGAATGGTGGTGAGTTGTAGCCGCACATACCAGCTTATGAGAGCCAGTTGTCAACATTTAAGAGATTTGGTGAGCTGGTTGTTAAACCATTGGTAGCTTGAAATTGGACACGGGAAGGATTTGCGCCATGGAAATCAGCAAATGCTGCAAATCAGGGCTGTGCGGGGGCGTTGCTGCTGCTGTTTAGAGAGCTGGTTTTCCAGAGCCCCACTAAAACCACACCCAGCCACTCTTACCTTATGGCCTGACTCAGACTCATCTAAAATTATGTTCTGCTTTCCTTGATCATTCTCAAAATCCCTTCCCAAAACCACTTCACATCTACTAAGATGGCTATGATTTCCTTTTTTTTTTTTTTTTTTTGAGACGGAGTCTCGCTCTGTCACCCAGGCTGGAGTGCAGTGGCACGATCTCGGCTCACTGCAAGCCTTCGCCTCCTGGGTTCACGCCATTCTCCTGCCTCAGCCTCCCCAGCAGTTGGGACTACAGGCGCACGCCACCACGCCTGGCTAATTTTTGTATTTTTAGTAGAGACGGGGTTTCACTGCTTTAGCCAGGATGGTCTTGATCTCCTGATGTTATGATCTGCCAGCCTTGGCCTCCCAAAGTGCTAGGATTACAGGCGTGAGCCACCACGCCCAGCCATATGATTTCTTTTTAATGTAAAATTATAAGTGTTGGTGAGGATATAGAGAGACTGAAAGCCTCACACATTGCTGATGGGAGGGAAAAATGATGCAGCCTCCGTTAGATGATTCCTTAACAAATTAAACATATGATTACAATAAGACCCAGCAATTCCACTCCTAGTTCTATACTCAAAGGACTTGAAAGCAGGTACTCAAATAGGTACTTGTATTTGAGTACTTGTATTGAATATTCATAGCAACACTATTCACAACAGCCAAAACGTGGTTAAATAACCCAAATGCTCATCAACAGGGAAGTGGATAAACAAAACGTGATAAATATATGTAATAGAATATTATTCAGCCATGAAAAAGGAATGAAGCACTGACACATACTACAAACGGGTGAACCTCAAAAATATGCTGAGCGAAAGAAGCCACATATTGTACGATTCTGTTTATATGAAATATCTAGAATAGATAAATCCACGGAGACAGCAAATTGCCTAGTGCCATGAGAGGGAGGGTACGGGGTTTTCTTTTGGGCAAATAAAAATTTTGGAACTAGAGGTGGTGATTACATGACACTTTGAATGTTCTGTACTAAATACTACCAAATTGTACACTTAATGGTTAATTTTATCTTTTTGGAATTTCACTTTAATTTTTAAAAAGTCCGGGCCGGGCATGGTGGCTCATGCCTGTAATTCCAGCACTTTGGGAGGCCGAGGTGGGCAGATCACTTGAGGTCAGGAGTTTGAGACCAGCCTGGGCAACATGGTGAAACTCTGTCTCGACTAAAAATACAAAAATTAGCTGGGCATGGTGGCACACGTTTGTGGTCCCAGTTACTCCAGGGGCTGAGGCACAAGAATCACTTGAATCTGGGAGGTGGAGGTTGCAGTGAGCCAGGATTGCGCCACTGCACTCCAGCCTGGGAGACAGAACAGGACTGTGTCTCAAAAATATTCATTCCCACAGGCCTTCTCCATATTTTGTTTTTATATGTAATCAAATTCTTTTGGTTTGACTTTTGACCCTCCCCTAAGTGTCTGCTGAGATCTATACTAAGTAAGAGTCCAGTGACATGGAAGGTGGAATCGGGAGGGCAATAAGCTTTCTCCAGGAAGACAGGAAGAGCCACGTCAAGCCCCGGGAGTGGCAGCGGCAGTTCAGCCTTCCAGGGCTACCTGAGCAAGCCCTTGGCAAGCCACCCCACCCTCTGCGTACAAAAGCAGTCACACAGCTAAAGTGGGCTTCTTCCTAGGGAAGGATCCTGCTGCTGTGAAAAGTTAGATTTTCTTCATTTCATTTCACTAATCATGACTTCTTTATATTACTTTTTTCTAGTTATAAAACTCGTGTTCTTTGCTAAAAGCTTAGAAAATATCTAAAAATATGAAGAAAATACAAAATCACTCAAAATATCACCACCCAGAGACAACCTAGATATAATATAACCACTGTTGACATTTGGGTGTAGAACATAACCCAGCCTGAATCACCCCGATTCTGTTCACCCCGGGGGGTGTGCTGGTAAGCCAGCTATGTGAAGGAAAAGTCCTGGTCTGGAATATTTGCTGAGTTCTGGGAAGCAAATACTCCCACCATCGCTAATGTCAAGGTACTGACCTGAGGCCGCTGGACATGGGATTGGGAAGATGTGCCCTTCCTCCCACCACAGCTGCCCTCAGCCATACCCTAGTCTCCCCCAACAACTGCCCCATCTTAGCTACCCACTCAGAGCCAGTGTGGGGTCTCTCTGTCCCTCATCCCCACATAACTGTGTTCTGTCAATTCTGCCTTCAAAGTGTCCTTCATCCCTTGGCTACTTCCATTCACTCTGCCGCCATCTTTAATCCAGATCCTGTTATCCCGTCTACAGTGTCCTTCCAGATGTTCTCCTCCACTCCTGCCCCATCCAACCATAACAACCAGTGAGGTCTTAAAATACATGTTTTATAGTGCCACATTCCAATAAATGTCACCTCCCAAGAGAATACTTTCTTGACAACCCTCTCTCCAAACCTGCTTGGTTTCCTAAACAGCACTTAAAAATAAGGTATTCGATAACTTTTTTTTTTTTTTTTTTTTTTTTTTGATGGAGTCTTGCTCTGTCGCCAGGCTGGCTGGGCTGGAGTACAATGGCGTGATCTTGGCTCACTGCAACCTCTGCCTCCCGGCTTCAAGCGATTCTCCTGCCTCAGCCTCCCGAGTAGCTGGGACTACAGGTGTGCACCACCATGCCCCGCTAATTTTTGTGTTTTTAGTAGGGACGGGGTTTCACCATGTTGGCCAGGATGGTCTCGATCTCCTGACCTCATGATCCGCCCACCACAGCCTCCCAAAGTGCTGGGGTTACAAGGGTGAGACACCATGCCCAGCCGATAACTTTCTTTTCTTTGAGACAGAGTCTCGTTCTGTCGCCCAGGCTGGAGTGCAGTGGCGCGATCTCAGCTCCTTGCAACCTCTACGCCACCCCCCCGCCCTGGGTTCAAGTGATTCTCCTGCCTCAGCCTCCTGAGTAGCTGAGACTACAGGTGTGCACCACCACGCCCCGCTAATTTTTGTATTTTTAGGAGAGACGGGGTTTCACCACGTTGCCCAGGCTGGTGTCAAACTTCTGGGCTCAAGTGATCCAAGTGCCTTGGCCTCCCAAAGTGCTGGGATTACAGACCTGAGCCACTGTGCCCAGCCAGAAGTTGCATTCTTTTTTGTTGTTGTTGTTGAGAGACATGGTCTTGCTCTGTTGCCCAGAGCAAGAATTATATATTCCATATACTATTGTTTATTTGACAAATTGGGATAATACTATGTATAAAGTTTTGTAATCTACTTTTAAATTTTATATTTTACTGTATACTTTACTACATATTCTCATGTTTGTTAAAGAATTTGATTTTTTTAATACCTACATAATAATTCCAAGATACACTGTGCTGTGACTCATTGAATCAGTTTCCTGATAATGGACATTTGGACTCTTTTGGGATTTCTTCTGCTATAATGACTTTTTGTTTTGTTTCCAATTATGTAATCTAAAGGCTTTTCTTCTAATTCTTACAGTAAGAGCCCAGTGGATGTCTTGCAGATATTTAGAGTTGGCAGAGTGAATGAAACCACAGAGTTTTTGAGCAAACTTGGCAATGTGAGGCCCTTGTTGCATGGTTCTCCTGTACGAAACATCGTGGGAATCTTGTGTCGGTAAGAATAGCCATCTTTATTTTTCAAAAATTTCAGGCTCACAAATGTGAAGTGTTTTACTTCTTTTTTTCCTGCTTTTTTCTATATTATGTGGGTCTTTTCAGTTAAAATCAGCTAGCTTACTGCATTCTGGAGAAAATTACACACTTTATAATTAAGTGTGTAATTTAAATTACATATTTATGGCTGGGCATGGTGAGTCACACCTGTAATCCTAGCACTTTGGGAGGCTGAGGCAAAAGGATCACTTAAGGCCGGGAGTTCAAGACCAGCCTGGAAAACCTAGCAAGATCTCATCTCTTATTTTGAAAAATTATGTATTATTTTTAAAATGTGTACATAGGTATGAATTGCTTCTTGAAGACTGTATCGTATGAAGAAAAGTGATTCTATATTCATGACTCTTCCATGTGTATCTAATCTAGGGATAGCCCAATATTTAAAGAGTCCAGAAATTAGAGTGCACACCAGACAACATGAGTTGTTTATTTGAAACATAACTCTAAGATTCTGTTTGCTTTGAATTACTACTTAATATTAGGGCTGAAACTGAAGTCACAGGAGCAGGAGAAAATATTATTAAATGTAGATCCATTAATTACTCAGAAGAAACTTAAAAAGAAACATACAAGATCCACCTGGGGAAAAGAAAGAAAAAACAAAAAACCATTAAACTACTACTGAGGAACCCAAAAGACAACTTGCATGAATCAGAAGGATGCCAGTTTTTCTTGGATTAGTCTATAGATTTAGTACAATCATGATAAAATTACCAATAAGTTTTTTTAAGTGAAAAGCTGATTCTACAACACAAATTTTTTTTAAATTTTGAAATTACCAGAATAATTCTGGAAAAGAAGCATAATGAGGGTGACATTAATATTAAACACAAATGAACTCAAAAACACAGAAGATTTAGGATATAAGTAGATCTTATCTTTGTGGAAGAAAGACAAATTCTTCAATACTGTCTATAGAGATAAATGGGTAACCACAAGGAAAAAATATAAAGTTGGACCCTTACCTAATTTCTCATACTTTAACTCCAGACAGAGCAAATATTTAAATATTTAAAATAAAACCATAAAAGTATCCTAAATGAAAAATGGGAGAATCCTCTCAAAATAATCTTTAAGTAGGGATGAGCTTTCTAAGTAGGACCAAAACCCAAAAGCTATTTTACAAAATTCATTCAATCTCCTAATGTGAAATTCAAACAATAGATGTTTATATAATAAAAGGCAGAAATTTCCCTTGTATTTCAGAAACAACCATGGCTTCACCCTGATTGCAGAGTTCTCTGAATGCCAGAAGTTCAGTAGGAACCTGCCAAAATTCTGAGCAAGGGAGAGATGTAGTCAGTGTTGGGCTTACACCTTATCCTGCCCTTCTCTTTTCAGAGGGTTGCTTTTACCCAAAGTAGTGGAAGATCATGGTGTACAAAGAACAGACGTCGGAAACCTTGGAAGTGGGATTTATTTCAGTGATTCGCTCAGGTATGTTCGATCCTTAATCACAGAATCATTACTGAGTACTTGCTGTGTGTTTTCTTCTGTCTTTCCTTGGTGAGGGAGTTTCTCAACCAAAACACAGATTTATCTATTACATATGACCTCAATATGCCTGGAATATTATTTCATCTTCAGCATCCTTGATAATGTTTAAATCTGCCCTTATGCCAGACATGGTGGCTCATGCCTGTACTCCCAGCTCTTTGGGAGGCCAGGGCAGGAGGATCACTTGAGCCCAGGAGTTTAAGACCAGCCTATGCCACACAGCAAGACCCTATCTCTACAAAAAAATTAAAAAATTAGCTGTGCATGGTGGCGCTAATAGAACCTATAGTTCTAGCTACTGGGGAGGCTGAGGCAGGAGGATCACTTTGAGTCCAGGAATTCAAGGCTGGAGTGAGCTATGATTATGTCACTGCAGTCCAGTGTGGGCAACACAGTGAGAAGAACCCCATGTACATCATCTGCCAACCTCATAATTGGTATTGTAACATCATTTAATGCAAGGAAACAGACTCAGGGAGGTCAGGGAACTTGCCTAAGGTTGCAGAGCTAATTAAAGGATGGAGACTGAGTTCAGGCCCAGGACAAAGGATAATGATCCAAGATACTTAAAGAGTTCCTACAAATCAATAAGGAAAAGATAAGCAACCCTATAAGCAGATGTGCAAAAGACTTAAATAGAAACCTAATAGCAAAGAAAACGAGCTGGGGCCAGGCGCAGTGGCTCATGCCTGTAATCCCAGCACTTTGGGAGGCCAAGGCAGGTAGATCACTTGAGGCCAGGAGTTCGAGACCAGCCTGGCCAATGTGGCGAAACCCCATCTCTAATAAAAGTACAAAAATTAGCTGTGTGTGGTGGTGTGCACCTGTAGTCCCAGCTACTCAAGAGGGTGAGGCAGGAGAATCGCTTGAACCCAGGAGGCAGAGATTGCAGTGAGCCGAGATCACACCACTGCACTCCAGCCTGGGTGACAGAGCAAGACTCTGTCTCAAAAAATGAGCTGAGTGCAGTGGCACACTCCTGTAGTCCCAGCTACTCAGGAGTTTGAGGCAGAAAGATTGCTCAAGTCCAGGAGTTTGAGATTAGCCTGGGCAACACAGCAAGACCCCATCTCAAAAAAAAGCTTTTTAAAATTAGCCAGGCATTGTGTCACACACCTGTAATCCAAGCTACTCAGGAGGCTGAGGCAGGAGGATTGCTTGAGCCCAGCAGTCCAAGGCCACAGTCAGGTATGACTGAACCACTACAGCCAGCTTGGGAGACAAAGCAAGACCCAATCTCTTAAAAAAAAAGAAAAGAAAAAAAGAGAGAGCACTGTAATAACAGAACACTGGAAATCGTGCAGATGTCCATCGACAGTGGAGTGGATCCGTACATTTTGATGGAGTCTTACATGAAGTCCTGTCCTGCAGTTTAAACAATTGGACTGTGGCTACACATGTCAAACGGATGAGCCTTAGGACCTTGGTGGATCAAAAGTTATTAGATAATTCTATATACAGGCATACCTTGGAGATAATTGAGGGTTTGGTTCCACACTACTGCAATATAGCAAATACTGCAATAAAGTGAGTCACACACGTTTTTGGTTTCCCAATGAGTACAAAAGGTTTACACTCTATTGAAGTGTGCAATAGCATTGTGTTTAAAAAAAAAACAATGTACATACCTTAATTTTAAGGTATGTACTTTATTACTAAAAATCCAAACGATCATCTAAGCCTTCAGTGAGCCATTGTCTTTTTGCTGGTGGAAGGTCTTGTGTCAATGTCTATGGCTGCTGACTGATGAGGGTGGTGCTTGCTGAAAGTTGAGGTGGCTGTGGCAATTTCTTAAAATAACGACAACAGTGAAGTTTGCCTCAGCAATTGACTCTTCCTAGCATTTACCTACAGTAGAACTTCCTTGAAAATTGGAGTCCGTTATCTCAAACACTGCTGCTGCTTTATCCACTAAGTTTATGTGATATTCAAAATCCTTTGTTGTCAGTTCAACAATATTCACAACATCTTCACCAGGAATGGATTCCATCTCAAGAAACCACTTTCTTCACTCATTCATAAGAAGCAACTCCTCATTCATTCAAGTTCGATCATGAGATTGCTGCAATTCAGTCCCATCTTCAGGCTCCAATTCTAATTCTAGTTCTCCTGCTGCTTCTGCCACATCTACAGTGACTTCCTTCACTGAAGTTTGAACCCCTCAAAGTCACCCAAGATAGTTAGAGTAAACTTCTTCCAAACCCCTATTAATACTCATATGCTGACCTCCTCCCATAATTCATCAAATGCTCTTAAGGACAAGGAGAATAGTGAATCCTTTCTGGAAGATTTTCAATTTACTTCGTCCAGATCCATCAGAGGAATCACTGTCTATGGCAGCTATAGCCTTACAAAATGTATTTTTTTCTTTTTAGAGTTGGGGTCTTGCTCCATTATTGCCCAGGTGAGAGTACGGTAAGATGCAACCATAGCCATAGCTCCCTGGAACCTCAAACTGCTGGACTCAAGTGATCATCCCACCTCAGACTCCTGGGATTACAGGCATACCTGGCCAAAATGTATTTCTTTCTTTCTTTTTTTTTTTTTTGAGATGGAGTTTGCTCTTGCTGCCCAGGCTGGAGTGCAATGGTGTGATCTTGGCTCACTGCAACCTCCGCCTCTTGGGTTCAAGCGATTCTTCTGTCTCAGCCTCCTGAGTAGCTGGGATTACAGGCACATGCCACCACGCCTGGCTAATTTCTGTATTTGTAGTAGAGATGGGGTTTCATCATATTGGGCAGGCTGGTCTCGAACTCCTGACCTCGGGTGATCTGCCTGCCTTGTCCTCCCAAAGTGCTGGGATTATAGGCGTGAGCCACCGTGCCCAGCCCAAAATGTGTTTCTTAAATAATAAGACTTCAAAGCTGAAATTACTTCTTGATCCATGGCTGCAGAATGGAAGTTGTGTTAGCAGGCATGAAAACAACAAACTCCTTGTACCTCTCCATCAGAGCTCTTGAATGACTAGGCGCTTTGCCAGTGAGCAGTTGTATTTTGGAAAGAACCTTTTTTGTTGAGCAGTAGATCTATACATTGGGCTTAAAATTCAGTAAACCATTCTGTAAACAGATGTGCTGACATCCAGGTTTTGTTGTTCCATTTATAGAGCACAGAAAGAGTAGATTTAGCACAATTCTTAAGGGCCCTGGGATTTTTGGAATGGTAAGTGAGCACTGGCTTCAGCTTATAGTCACCAGCCGCATTAGCCCCTGACAAGAGTCAGCCTGTCATCTGAAGCTTTGAAGCCAGCCATTGACTCCTCTCCAGCTGTGGAAGTCCTAGATTACATTTTCTTCCAATAGAAGGCTGTTTTGTCTACATGGAAAATCTGTTGTTTAGTGAAGCCACCTGCATCAGTGATCTTAGCTAGATCTTCTGGAGAACTTGCTGCAGCTTCTACATCAGCACTGGCTGGTTCACCTTCCATTGTTATGTTATAGAGATGGCTTCTTTCCTTAAACCTCAGCCAACCTCTGCTAGCTTCAAGCCTTCCTTCTGCAGTTTCTTCACCTCTCTGAGCCTTCATAGAATTGAACAGAGTTGAGGCCTTGCTCTGGATTAGGCTTTGGCTTAAGAGAATGCTGTGGCTGGTTTGATCTTCTATCCAGACCATTAACATTTTCTTCATATCAGCAATAAGGCTGTTTTGCTTTTTTATCATTCCTATGTTCACTGGAGCAGCACTTTTAATTTCCTTCAAGAATTGTTTCTTTACATTCACCACTTGGATAACTGTTTGCCACAAGAGGCCTAGCTTTCAGCCTGTCTTGGTTTTCAACATGCCTTCCTCACCAAGCTTAATCATTTCTAGCTTTTGATTTAAAGTGAAACATGTACAGCCCTTTCTTTCACTTGAACACTTAGAGGCCACTATAGGGTTATTATTAATTGGCCTAATTTCAATATTGTATCTCAGGGAATAGGGAGGCCAGAGAAGAAGGAGAGAGATGAGGGAACCACTGGTCAGTGGAGCAGTCAGAACACACGAAACATTTACCAAGCTCGCCACCTTGTATGGGCACAGTTTGTTGCAGCCCAAAACAATTGCAATAGTAACATCACAGATCATTGATCACACATCACCATTACAGCTATAATAAAAATGAAAAAGTTTGAAACATTGTGAGAATTACCAAAATGAGACACAGAGACACAAAGGAAGCACATGCTGTTAAAAAAAAATGGCACCAGTAGACCTAGACCTGCTCAACACAGAGTTGCCGCAAACCTTCAATTTGTAAAAAAAAAAAAAAAAAAAAAAAAAAAAAAAAGAATATCTCTGCAGTGCACTAAAACAAGGTATGCCTGTATGTGCAAGGCTCAAAAACAAGCAAAAGTATACATTACATTGTTGAGGGACATATATCTGTGCATTAATACTATGAAAGAAAATAGGCCAGGCACAGTGGCTCAAAGCCGGTAATCCTAACCCTTTGGGAGGCCAAGGTGGAAGAATTGCTTGAGGCCAAGAGTTCAAGACCAGCCTGGGCAACATAGTGAGACCCCATAGCTACAAAATGTTTTTAAAAATTAGCCAGGTGCAGTGGTGCACACCTGTAGTCCCAGCCTCAGGAGACTGAGGTGGGAGGATTGCTTGAGGCCAGGAGGTTGAGGCTGCAGAGAGCTATGATTGTACCACTGCACTCCAGCTTGGGTAAAAGAGTGCAAGACCCTGTCTCAAAAAAAAAAAAAAAAAAAAAAAAAAAAACACACACAAAAGAGAAAACTTATAAAAAAGGGGACACAGTAAAACCTCTCCCAACCTACCCAGGGTCCCCTCTGTGGCTCCTTATGGAGTAAATTCCACATGGGAAAAAAAGAGAAAATAATATACAAAAATTCAAGACAGTGATCAAATTACCTCTGGGTGGGAGAGAAGGTGAGCTGTGGGGCAGCATAGAAGTTTTAGGGATGTTCTAGTTCTTAACCTAAGTGGTAGCTATGTGGATATTTATCTTCTTATTCTTTAAATATGTATATCATAAATGTTTTTTCCTATGCACACTGTATCCAAGTAAAAATTTTTAGATGTGAATTGAGCCAAATAGCAGTGGATTAAGGGGTAAATGAGCCAGAAGAGACAGTCACTGGCCCCCTCTGCCAGAACGTGGTGAGATAGGAAGGAATAGAGACAGCTCCAGGGAGAAGTCCAGAGTGCGGTTTAATGAGAAGGAAGGAAGCATGCTTGTAAGTTGCAGGAAAAGAGCCCTCCAAAGGGGAGAGGGTTATAGAAGGAATGGGGGAACTGATTTTTTTTTCAGTGGGTGAAACAAAGAAGGGTCGTCTGGCCATACTTCTGCATTTTGAACTTAATCTTTAAAAAAATAGAGATGCATCTCCAAAATGTTGTGTCCAAAGGTGTGTCCTAGTCTGTGCTCCTAATAGCAAGAGTTGCCTTATTAAAGCTGCTGATTCCCAAAGAAAGATAAAACAACATTTCTCATTTGGATGTCATTTGAAATGTTTGTTTTTCCATTCAGGAGGCTTTGTGAGAGCTTGTCTTTCCCTTTGACCGGTTCTTACTCGCTTGGTACCCACGGTTCTTATTCCTTTCCGAGCTTTAGTGCAGAGAATTAAGTCTACTTTTTCCTAATTAATAAGGTGGTTATTTTTCCTTTTCTTTACCACCCTGGTATTTATGATGGTAAAATGTGTATATTTTAGTAGCTAACAAAGATTTAGGAGAACAGTAGAATTCATTTCCCTCTGGAAACAAAGTGCTTTGAGCACTGCGTAGCACAACATAAGGGCAATATACATATTTGTCACATAGAAATGCGAAATAGGCCAGGCATGGTTGCTCATGCCTGTAATCCCAGCACTTTGGGAGGCTGAGGAGGGAGCATCACTTGAGCCCAGGAGTTCGAGACCAGCCTGGGAAACATAGTGAGACCCCATCTTTGCAGAAAATTTTAAAAGTTAGCTAGGTGTGGTGCACATCTATAGTCCCAGCTACTCAGGAGGCTGAGGCAGGAGGATCAGTTGAGCCCAGGAGTTGGAGACTGCAATAAGCTATGATCGTGTCACTGCACTCTAGCCTGAGTAACAGAGCAAAATTCTGTCTAAAAAAAAGAAGAAGAAATACTAAATAAATAAGTGCATAATAAAGTTCTAAATTGAGTCTTTGGAGATATTTCAATAACAGGAAAATTTAGAACAGTTTACCAGGGAAGTCTTTTCAATAATATGTTATTGACCAGTCACTCTAAGCTATAAACATGTGTTTATTTCCTTTTGCATGTAGTACAAGTATCAAGTACTCACACCCGGGAGAGACAGATGGCACCAGACTCCTGCTCATTTGTGACGTAGCCCTCGGAAAGTGTATGGACTTACACAAGAAGGACTTTTCCTTAACTGAAGCACCACCAGGCTATGACAGTGTGCATGGAGTTTCACAAACAGCCTCTGTCACCACAGACTTTGAGGTATTTTTATATCAAGGAACAAGCAAAGAGAGTCTTGAATACTCAAAGAAGGGCCTTAGTTTTTTGCTCCTATTTTCATTAAATATGCTTAAGTTTAAATAATTGTTATATATGTACTGCGTGAATTCAACATTTTCTAAATTAGCAAACATGCTTTTATGAAAACATCTGCCAATACAGGCTTTTTGTTGCTACTGTTGTTAATCACCTACTGATTTCTATTTGCTCTAGGATGATGAATTTGTTGTCTATAAAACCAATCAGGTTAAAATGAAATATATTATTAAATTTTCCATGCCTGGAGATCAAATAAAGGACTTTCATCCTAGTGATCATACTGAATTAGAGGAATACAGACCTGAGTTTTCAAATTTTTCAAAGGTTGAAGGTAGGACAATTTTCTTGAATGCTGTTTTATGTTATTATATTTATAGACCTCAAATGTTATATTTTCAATGGAATGTATATTTGCATTTGTTATATCTATGACCTCATCCATAAGTATTTCATTTCCTTTCAATCTCAATATTGTTTCCCACAAATTTCTCTCAGTGTTAACATCAATCAAACCCCTCTGCCTAGTATCAAAATAAAGCACTTAATTTTAAAATATATATATTTCTTTTTTTTTTTTTTTGAGACAGGGTCTCACTCTGTCCCCTAGGCTGGAGTACAGTGTGTGATCAAAGCGCACTGCAGCCTCAAACTCCTGGGTTCAAATGATCCTCCTGACTCAACCTCCCAAGTAGCTAGGACTACCATCCATGACTTTTTTTTTTTTTTTAAGAGACAAGTTCTCACTATGTTGCCTAGGCTGGCCTGAAATTCCTGGCCTTCAGTGATCCTCTTGCCTTGGTATCCCAAAGTGCTGGGATTACAGATATGAGCCACCATGGCCAGCCTCATTTCCTTTTTTATCTTGCATACATAACCAGGATGATTGAGAAATTCCATGTGACTTCATTAACACACTCAAGTTGAGCTTATTCCCTTCAGGAATAGCCAAGACTAAAACCTGTGGAACCTTGCTAAGATGTCGTGGTGCAGAAAGTGTAATGGGGTGGGGAGAACAGACAGCAGAGCCGCTGTAGAGCCAGGAAGCCCAGGGTTTGAGTGTCGCCCTGCCACCCTGCAGTCTTGAAACTGCATGACCTTTTGCGCTCCACCTTCTCTCCGATGGGAATGAGAGAAATTGAAGGCACTGAGTAAATTGCCATGTGTGATGCGTGTGTTAGCTGTAGTAGTGCGAGCATACAAGAAGATATTCACTTCTCAGAGTATCATGAGCCCAAACAATTACAGTATTAATTAGTAGGACTGTAAGAACACATTAACATTTTTGAACGTGCTCAAATTATTTTTTGTCAGAAATGCATGAGGTCATGTGTGTTCAGAGGTGACTCCAATTTTTTCTCTGGGAGTCATTAAGTGAAATATCTGGCAAGATAATATGTATTTATATTTCCTAACCTTATCTGTATTCTGTATGTTTGTACCACTTAGAATAGGATGTGAACATTTTTCAGTATGCTGCCATAGGAGCCTTGGATTGAAAATCTACGTTGTTTCATGCCATCCCAAAATGCTTGTGTGGCACCATAAATAATAGTGACCGAGCCCTTCCACACTACAAGCCAGGGAATGCAGACACCTGGATTCAGGCTTCAGCCACACTTGAGACAGTCTGAAGACCTCTGTGTATTTGTGTGTATGTTTGAATGTATGTCAAGTAATTCTGTGTTTTCAAGAGGACACCCCACAGTCTCTACATTAAAAAGTCAGAAGAGCACATGCCTGTAGTCCCAGCTACTCGAGAGGCTGAGGCAGGAGGATTACTTGAGCACAGAAGTTCAAAACCAGCCTGGGCAACATAGTGAGACTCCCATCTCTACCAAAGAAAAAAAAAAAGAAAAGAAGAAAAAAAAATTTAAGCAGAAGGGTCTTTAAAAAAAAAAAAAAGGCCAGGTGTGGTGGCTCACACCCATAGTCCCAGCACTTTGGGAGGTCAAGGCACATAGATCCCTTGAGACCAGCCTGGGCAACATAGCTAAACCTCATCTCTAGAAAAAATACCAAACAATTAGCTGGGCATCGTGGTGCATGCCTATAGTCCCAGCTACTCTGGAGGCTGAGACAGGAGGATCAACTGAGCCAGAGAGGAAGAGTCTACTGTGAGCAGAGATTGTGCCACTGCACTCCCACTTGGGTGACAGAGTGACACGCTGTCTCAAAAAAAAAGAAAAGGCAGAAGGCACCTCCCATTTTTCTCATGTGGGTTCACTTGCTTTTCAGAATTGGCTATTGAAAACCATAAAATGCTGTTTATCCATTTTCCCTAAAATAAAATGCATGAAGGCATGGAGAAGGAATAAAGATCAAGACAACAAAAATAGACAGGTTTGGTTTTGAAAGCTAATGGTGACATTTTTAACGTTTAGATTACCAGTTACCAGATGCCAAAACTAACAGCAGCACCAAGGCCGGCCTCCAGGACGCCTCTGGGAACTTGGTTCCTCTGGAGGATGTGCACATCAAGGGGAGAATCATAGACACTGTAGCCCAGGTATGTTGTCTGTGGCTTTATGACACTTAAACTACATGGATGTAAACTATACATGAGAATTTGATTGCAGTTGCCTGAACTGAAGGGAACAGATAGGTTTCTAAAATGTATTTATTCAAGAGATATTCACTAAGCACTCCATGCCAGGGACTAGCTAGGCTCTGGGCATCCAGCAGTGCACAATACAAAAGCTCTGCCCTTGTGGAGCACACACTGTGTGGGGGAATAGGCAATAAACATGATGAAAGAGTGAAACACATAACATGTTAGATAGTGACAGGTGCTAAAGAGAAAAATGAAAGCAGGAGGAGCTGCTTTCACAGATAGGAGCTGTGAAAGACAGGGGCTTTGAACCTGTAAACAGAATGGCCACGGAGGCCGCCCTGAGAAGGTGACATCTGCATACAGACCTGAAGGAAGTGGGGGCTAAACTGTGGACGTTGGGGGATGCTTGTTCCAGGCAGCAGGAACATCACATGCCAAGGCTCAGAGGTAGGAAGGAGGCTGATCTGGCCCAGGTGCGCCAAGGAGACGCACTGTGGCTGCAGTGGGGTGGAAAGGGGAGAGTGCATGGGGACTGAGTCAGAGAGGTGAGGGGCTCTCGCATCGGCACACAGGTCATGCTGTCCTTGACTCTGAGTGAAATGGAAGCTTCTAGATGTCTGGCAGAGGAATGACATGAGCAGACCTGTTTTAACCGGCTTACTCTGGCCACCATGTTGGGAACAGTAGGAAGAGGCCCAGTGGGAGAAATGTTAGGTCAAGTTCCTTGGAAAGCAGACTCTGGATAGAATTTGTTTTCAAGAAGCCTGTGGGACTGTGCCTGCGGGAGCCGCACCTGTGAGGGAGTGAGGGAGGCAGGACGTGGCCGACGAGACAACAGAGTCCTCAGATGATCTTGGGGGAAGCTCTGGGCCAGAGTGGTCCTTGAGAGAAGGTCTGAATCAAGGCAAGGGGGCCGGGCTTTGTAGCTCCACTGGGGCCAGTCCTGGGATGTGGGCTGCTCCGGGGAGGGGTCAGAACCTTGGCTAACGCAGTTTGTCTTTGGCTGAGGACAGACAGTTCCCGGGGAGGCACCCCACAGGTGACACTTCTAGCAGTCTCAGTCCTGAAGGGGACACAGCGGGCCCAACGTCATATCACATAGAGGAGACAATTGACAGAATTCAGTTAAGGGACCTGGTGATGTGGAGAAAAATGTTTGCAGTGGGGGTGTAGGAAGTGATGGAGTCTGCCAAGGCCTGAGGACAGAGCCAATCAGATTTGCTGATGGGGACGGGACAGTAGAGAAAGACAGCGGCCCAGGATGACAGCAGAGTGTTTGCCCTGAATAACTGGAAGGATCATGTTTGCACTTACTAGAATGGGCAGTCACAGGCGGGCAGGTTGGGGGGCATCAGGAGTTTATCTTTGGCCAAGTAGGTCTTGTGACTACATAGGACCGGGGAGGAGACCCAAGTTGGACTTATAAGTGGGGAGTCAGCAGCATTCACATAGTGTTTTAAGTCATGAGCCCAGATTAAACACCCAGAGAATCAGTAGAGCACAGAGGCCAACATGGAGACGTAGGGGAGGAGGCTGAGTCAGCCACGGAGACCAGGAGGGAGCGGCTGTGGAGACACACGAGGACAGCTGAACAGGGAGGGGAGGAAAGGCTGCTGGTGGGTCTCATGAATAACAACCCAGCCCTGACCATTGGATTTAGCAATGAGATTGTTGGTGACCTTTGCCTTTTGATGGTGTGGTGGGGGTGAAAGGCTGATCAGAGTGAGTTCAAGAGGGAATGGGAGGAAGAATTGGGAGACAGGAGAGAAGATGAGACAGCAGCTGAAGAGAAGTGGGGTTGTGTTTTCTTTCTCCTTTTAAGACGCAAGAAACAACAGCATATGTGGGAGTCAGTGCAGGAGGGAAACCTGGTGACCTGGGAGAGGGGAATTGCTGGAGCTACTTCCTTCTCTACACCCTTCTCTGTGTTTTATTGCATAAATAGGAAATATTGTTGAAAAGACTGTCCTGGTAAACCATTCTGAAGTTTATGTTTATCGAAATATCTCCAAAGACTCAATTTAGAACTTGATTATGCCCTTATTTATTTAACATTTCTTTGTAACAAACGTATATTGCCCTTATGTTGTGCCAGGCAGTGCTCAAAGCACTTTCTTCCCAGAGAGAGATGAATTCTACTGTTTTCCCAAATCTTTGTTAGCTACTAAAATATACACATTTTGCTATTATAAATACCAGGGTGGTGGCCGGGTGTGGTGGTTCATGCCTGTAATCCCAGGACATTGGGAAAGAGGCCGAGGCAGGAGGATTGCTTCAGCTCAGGAGTTCCAGACCAGCCTGGGGAACATGGAGAAACCCCATCTGTACAAAAATTAGCTCAGCGTAGTGGCGTACACCTGTAGTCCTATCTGCTTGGGAGGTTGAGATGGGAGAATGGCTTGCCATTACTAGAATGGGCAAAGTCACAGGAGGGCAGGTTGGAGGAGGCAGAGGTTGCAATGAGCCAAGGTCGCACCACTGCACTCCAACCTGGGTGATAGAGCAAGACCCTGTCTCAAAAACAAAAACAAAAAACCCGGGGTGTTGAAAGAGAAGGGACAAACCCCACCTTATTAAATTATCTGCACTGAAGCTCAGAAAGAGCATAAAATACCAAGTGAGTAAGAACCGGTCAAAGCGAAAGACAAGCATCGCAGGAGGGTTATCTAATGCGGGTGCTGGGGCCACAGCCAGGAGCTCGCAGCAGGTTCATCATCCACAGTCACAGGATGGAAGGCAGCGTCAGGGGTGCCAGGTGGCCAGGTGCAGTGGTAGAGCTTGGAAAGTTTTCGGTTTTCTAAAATTGAATTGGTTTGCTAAGATTTGGCCTCATCATCGGCTTCTGACACTAAAGATTGCATTGAACAGCCATAAAGGCCTTTTAGGAGATTAAGAATGTTCAAGTACAGTGCCGTGATGTTCTGATCCCTGTAGAGGGAAATTAGTTCCATTTCAGTGATCACCTTAATCTGGGGAGGCGGAGTGTTGGGTGAGAAGAGCAGTTTGGATATAGCTGACCTCCACCCCTGGGCCCACTCTGACCCATCCTCAAGGCAGCTCAGAGCAACAGCATACACTTTGAAAGACCCAGCTGTGGGCTCATGGGACATGTTCTATTTCTGCCAATCCCTTTGGCACCACTTAGGGTCTGTAGACATTATGGTTACCACTTCCTAAGAGTCAGGCCCTCAGCCGAGTTTTCCACATGTAGTACTTAATTCTCTCAGACTCCATGAGCCAAGTGGTATAATTATGCCTATTGTTTGGATGAGGAAGCTGAGGCCCAGAGACAAACAATATGATAAAGCCCAAATTTGAACTCAGATCATTCTGATTCCAGCGTTCAGATTCTTAACCAGTACACCATAGTGCAGCATGGTAGATCATACAAAGCAAAGGATCCGGAGTTTGTAAGGCTTAGTTTTGAATTCTTGCTTATTCTTTCTAGTGCGGTGAGTTTGGGAAAGTTACTTAACTCCTTTGCCTCGTTTTCCTCATGTGTAAAATGGAAATAATAATATCTGCCCATCAGTGTTGTGGCTATTAGATCTAATAAATATAAGGGACTTAGGGCATTGTTTTTATGTGCAGAACAAATTATGACGAGGTTACAGGGAGAGGCGTGTGTCCTCCATGCCTTACTTGGGATTAGACGACTTGTACCATTTGCTATTTCAAACCTGAAGAGGCCTGTTCCCTGGGGAAGTTTGCCCCAAAATAACTTTGGATTTAGCAGTGAATTTCTCACTCATTTTATGATGAAACAGCCGGACTGTAGACTGAGCTTGAGTATCCAAGCAGAGGCTGGGGTGTAGATTCTTATATGTGCATGGCTCATACATTTTGACCCTTCTTGGAATAAATTGATGATGTTAAGCTTAATTACATCATGGTTTTATCTAATGGAAGAAAATTAAGATGTCAAAATTTGTTACATTATATTAGTTTCTGTTCTAAGGCCTGGTAAAAATACTTTTATTATCGTTATCTAAAATTATTGACCTTTGTGAGTGCCCAGCCACACAGTGTGATATACAAAGAGAGTGCAGCTGACATAGGCCTGATGTCTAGGGACTCCTGCACAAAGGCGGGCCTGCTAACTAGAACAGGCAGGGCGGCTACTGAGTAGGAAGAAACATTAGTCTACACCAAGTACAATTAGATAGTGTTCGTGATCATCAAACTCAGGGCAAGCATGCATGCCTTTGAGGGTTTGGTAAAACTGGGGAAATCCAAGAGAGGATGAGAAGGAGTTCCGTGCACAGTCAAGGGGACAGTGTCTGACGTCCTTCTAGTCAGTGCTAGGCGGGCCCCAGTCCTGGTGCCTCCTCACCAGGCACACACTAAGCATTCATTGCAGGCGGCATAGCCCAGATCGCTGAGAAACTCCAGGACACACCTTTGCCTCCTCTTGGGTGGCTGGCCAGACCGGGATTCCAGGAAACCTACCCACTGGCCAGCGACGTGTTCATTTGCAGGATGGCAAGAGATTCTGTCCAGGAGGGTACTGACCTGCTGATTTGGGGAGACTTAAATTGCTTATATAAATAAGGACTTCTTGAAAAATTTTGCCTGGCAACCTACACACCATAGGGGCAGCCAAGCTTGCAGCGAATCCAGGTGTGGACAATGTTTTCAAATAAGTTAGATTTTTTTTTTTAATTTTTCATTTTGGTCTCTTCCCTGGATTATTGATTACAGATCATTAAATATTTTTGCCTTATTATTGTCACGTTTAAAATCTTACTGTTTATTGTATGTCTGAGGAGTTTTTTCTTAATTTTCAAATATTTAAAGCCTCCCGCCTTTTCCTGAGTGAGGGAGTGATGAAAACAGTCTGTTGGAAAGATTAATTAGATAATAGAGACAACAGAGAGGAGTGGAGAAGACTTGATTCTGGAAGAACCAAGGCACACAGAGATGAGGAGCCAGATAAGGGCTGTGTAGAGAGGGGGAAAGCCACAGAGAGGTCCCCAGGAGGAAATGCCAAGTCCTGAGAGCTGACAGGATAGAAGGACTATTCTGGAATCGTTTCCAGCCAACATGGCACGAAGGAGGCATCAAAGCCCACAACATGAAAGGGGCAATTTTCCAGCCGTCTTAACAAGAGCTATATTGCCTCTGCTAAGTCAGTGTTGGTAAGACTTCAGGTGGCTTCTATTCCAGTTGGACATGTATGAACCACCTAACCATGGGACTGGTGCATTTTATCACATGACACGGGTTCTCCACTGCAGAAGTGAAGCCAGGGTTGGGAATTTGAGGGACGTGATAAATATGCAAGGAAATTCAAATAAATACGCAAAATCATTTTCATTCGTCCTTGTTCCTGCAGATGTAGTCCATGTGGTCTCATCAGATGTGTGGATTCTTTTCTTCTTCAGGTCATTGTATTTCAGACATACACAAATAAAAGTCATGTGCCCATTGAGGCAAAATACATCTTTCCTTTGGATGACAAGGCCGCTGTGTGTGGCTTCGAAGCCTTCATCAATGGGAAGCACATAGTTGGAGAGGTAAGGCGAGAAGATGCATCGTGCCCGCGCTCTGCTTTCAAAGTCAGCTTCCATTTCCCACAACCTTTGTTTTTGGAGTCCGCATGGCTACAAGATTGAGTAGCAGCCTTATCATAAAACGAGAATATTCTTTGAAGAATCAGTTCTTGTGCAGTGAGCCTCCCTCAAGCATCCCTCCCTGATGAAGGGTTTCTACCCCCATCTGTACAGTCTTCATCTTCAGTGTCTTGCACATTCTTTGCCTTGGCACTGTAAGAGGGATTTCAGTATGAGAATTTTAAGAGGGCCGGGTGCAGTGGCTCATGCCTGTAATCCCAGCACTTCGGGAGGCTGAGGCAGGTGCATCACTTGAGGTCAGGAGTTCGAGCTGAAATCAGAAAGCTATTGTAACTTTCTAAAAAAATAAAAAAGAAAACAAACAACAGTTGATTATTTGTTTATTGTAAGGATTAGTCCACAGTTACAATTATAAACTACAGTTTCCCAAATTTAAAGTAATTATTATGTTTTGTTCCACATAAACTCCCAACCAAAAAAATTTTTTTCACTATTGATTCTGAAATATTTTGATCCCAACTGAAAGAAACTTCTCTTTAGTTGGCCTTTTCTGGTTCAAGTTCTTATCAGATAAGTACATTTTGATGATCACTTTAAGTTTCCATTCATCTTAGACTCAGTTTTTAGTTTTTGCCTGGGTTTTAATAAACATTGATGTTGTTTTCTTCATTAAAGCCTGAAGTCACTCTTCATGTAAGGAATGATTTAAAACTCATCTTTTCCAGATTAAAGAGAAGGAAGAAGCCCAGCGAGAGTACCGAGAAGCCGTGACCAAGGGCCATGGCGCTTACCTGATGAGTCAGGATGCTCCGGTATGGCTTGGTGTGCATGCCGCGTGCATACAGGAGAGGGAAAGAGAGTTAGAACAAGATATGAAATACGAATTTCATGCTAGAGGCTGAGATAAGTTACACTGTTGTAGGCCCCAGAGTTCCACTTGTTCTAAGTAAGGGGAAGCCATGCCAGTCAGACCCATTTGACTTAACAAAGGAGGAAACAGCGTCAGTAGTTCCAGACAAACAAGAAGAGCTAGGCCTGTCATTGGGAACTGAGTTTCCCAGAAGGAATGACAGACAAAAAGATAACATTTGAGGTATATAACTTTCATCTTCTGATAAGAGTGTGATATATTGGCTGGGCGCAATGGCTCATGCCTGTAATCCCAGCACTTTGGGAGGCTGAGGTGGGCAGATCACCTGAGGTCAGGAATTTGAGACCAGCCTGGCCAACATGGTGAAACCCCCTCTTACTAAAAGTACAAAAATTAGCTGGGCATGGTGGCAGGCACCTGTAATCCCAGCTACTGGAGAGGCTGCAGCAGGAGAATCGCTTGAACCCGGGGGGCAGAGGTTGCAGTGAGCCAAAATTGTGCCATTGCACTCCAGCCTGGGCGACAAGAGCGAAACTCCATCTCAAAAAAAAAAAAAAAGGGGTGTGATATATTTACAATTTTCCTGAAGTAAGCTTACCTAGCAGATGGTCCAGTCATAAAGCAGGGAGGCATTTCTGCTGGGTCCTGCTTAGGCCAGCTCCTGTGCTTTTAGGTGATTAGCTTTAGCAGGGACGTGACCCGGACAGCGTGGAAGAGGGAACAGCTGGCAGGTCCACTAGACTACTTTCCTTAAATGCCAGGTATTTTCACGAGGCCTCTGGCAGGTGCTAGATTGTGTGTAGTCAGCGTCTAACTCTGGTGCAGGTATTTTAGTTATTTTTGCAGATGGGGCCATATGTTTGAGTATAGCCTCTGAGGGTGACACATGGCCATGGTGTTTAGAAAATTTAATGTTTGCTGGGGCTAGGGGCACATTCAAGATTAATATAGATCTAAGGGGTAAATTATTGCTCTTGAGATCTAAGATATCCACCTGCAGGATGGGAATAAGTAATGAAGAGGTGATTATTGAACAGTTAACAATGCTGGCTCTATGTATGGCCAAACTGTATGTATAGAAGCCTGGGGTTCATTTGAGAGGCTGCCACTTAATATTATCGGGTTATCCTCCTACGTGTGTTGGTAAATGTTTCCTCCTAAATACCTACATATTTCCCTAGGAATATGGTCCACAAGAAAACAGCCTTCACAAAAGGTATTACCTATGGGTAAAGTCTGATCAGAACTATTGCTAACCCAAGCCTTCAGGTCTCCCAGAATGTATTTGACATCTTGTGACTATAATGTTCTCATATCATAATATATGGTATTCATGCATTGTTATATAAATACCATATATGCCAGGTGCAGTGGCTCATAACTGTAATCCCAGCACTTTTGGAGGCCAAGGTGGGAGGATCACTTGAGCCCAGGAGTTCGAGGCTGCAGTGAGCTGTGATAATACCACTACACACCAACCTGGGCAACAGAGGAAGATCCTATCTCTAAACAAACAAATCTTAGCTTAGGAATCCCTTCATCTAAGCTTTTCCTGCCTTCCCCCAGGAAAGACCCATGGCTTCATTTTCCCATGGCAACCTGGACATATTTGTCTTATAACTCTTAATATACTGTTTGTAAAGATAGAGGTCTAGCTCGTAATCCCCAATATTTAAGTGTGGAAGTAACAGAAAAGGATAGTTAGTGGTACATTAAAGAGAAAATTGTGGTGCCGAAACCAAGGATGAAGACAGTGCACAGCCTAGGATGACTTATGTCCTCCTCATTGCCAGATTAAATGGCAATGTTTCCAAGACTTCAATTTATGCGACCATTTGATGGTTTTCTCCTTTTCAAAACATCTAGACTGACTTACTTATCACTATAACCCTATACTACTTAGATAGCATACTGTTGAATTTTGCTGCTTTATCCAATCTGGGAGTTTCTGCACTTTGTATTGTTTAGGTCATTTTTATTTAATACAATTACTGATCTGGTCGGATTTATATCTACCATCTTGCTAGTTGTTTTCTATTTGTACCATTTGTTCTTTGTTCCTTTCCCTCACTTTTCCTGCTTTCTCTTGTATTGTTTTTTAAATGATTCCATTGTATCTCCATTATTGGCTTATTAATTCTTTTTTTTTTTTTTTTTTTTTTTTTTGAGACAGAGTCTCACTGTCGCCCAGGCTGGAGTGCAGTGGCGTGATTTTGGCTCACTGCAACCTCTGCCTCCCAGTTTGAGTGATTCTTCTGCCCCAGCCTCCCAAGTAGCTGGGACTAACGGCACATACCACCACACCCAGCTAATTTTTGTATTTTTAGTTGAGCAGAGATGGGGTTTCACCATATTGGCCAGGCTGGTCTCAAACCCCTAACCTCAAGTGATTCTCCTGCCTCTGCCTCCCAGAGTGCTGAGATTACAGACGTGAGCCACCGCGCCCAGCCAGTTCTCTCTCTCTTAAAAAGTTTTGATTGTTGACCAGGTGTGGTAGCTCATGCCTGTAATCCCAACACTTTGGGAGGCTGAGATAGACGGGATCACCTGAGCCCAGGAGTTCAAGACCCCTTGGGCAACATGGTGAAACCCCAGATCTACAAAAAATACAAAAATCAGCTGGGTGTGGTGATGCATGCCTGTAGTCCCAGCTACTTGAGGGGCTGAGGTGGGAGGATCACTTGAGTCCGAGAGGTGGAGGCTGCAATGAGCCATAATGGCGCCACTGCACAGCCTGGGCAACAAAGTGAGACCATGTCTCAAAAAATAAAAAAATTAAGTTTTGATTGTTGCTCTAAAGCCACATGTTAAATATGTGTTAAATATGGTAGCCACTAATTACATGTGTATATTTACATTTAAATATAAAATAAAATGTTTTATGTGGCCAGTGGCTATCTTATTACTTAGTGCATATGTAGAGCATTTTTATCATCATAGAAAGTTACGTTGGTCAGCACTGCTTTAGGGTTTACTACTATATACATCTGTAACTTACACATACAGCCTACAATATTATACTACTTCATATGTAAGAACCTTACAACCAGAATACATTACATTACAACCAGTATACGTTTGTTTCTTTTTTCCCATATCCTTTGTGATATTGTTGTCATGTGTTTTATTTCTTCATATATTGTGAATTCTACAACGTGTTTATATATATTCAACTATCTTTTTTTTTAAAGTTCTGGGATACATGTGCAGGACATGCAGATTTGTTACATAGGCAAATGTGTGCCATGGTGGTTTACTGCACCTATCAACCCATCATCCAGATGTTAAGCCCCACATACATTAGCTATTTATCCTGATACTCTCCCTCTCCCTTCCTCCCCTACAGGCCCCAGTGTGTGTTGTTTCCCTCCCTGTGTCCATGTGTTCTCATTGTTCAGCTCCCACTTGTAAGTAAGAACATCCTGTGTTTAGTTTTCTGTTCCTGTGTTAGTTTGTGAGGATAATGGCTTCCAGCTTCATTCATGTCCCTGCAAAGGACATGGTCTCATTCCTTTTTATGGCTGCATGGTATTCCATGGTACATATGTACCACATTTTCTTTATCCAGTCTATCATTGATGGGCATTTGGATTGATTCCATGTCTTTGCTATTGTGAATAGTGCTGCAACGAACATACACATGCATGTATCTTTATAATGGAATGATTTATATTCCTTTGGGTATATACCCAGTAATGGGATTTGTGGGTCCAGTGATATTTCTGGTTCTAGGTCTTTGAGGAAGACCACACTGTCTTCCACAATGGTTGAACTAATTTACATTCCCACCAACAGAGTAAAAGCATTCCTGTTTCTCTACAGCCTTGCCAGAATCTGTTGTTTCTTAATTTTTTAACCATTGCCATTCTGACTGGCATGAGATGGTGTCTCATCCTGGTTTTGATTTGCATTTCTCTAATGATCAGTGATGTTTAGCTTTTTTTTCATATTTTTTTGCCACATAAATGTCTTCTTTTGAGAAGTGTCTGTTCATGTCCTTTGCCCACTTTTTAATGGGGTTGTTTTTTTTCTTGTAAATTTGTTTAAGTTCCTTGTAGATTCTGGATATTAGACCTTCATCAGATGGATAGATTGCAAAAATTTTCTCTCATTCTCTAGGTTGTCTGGTCACTCTGCTGATAGTTTCTTTTGCGGTGCAGAAGCTCTTTAGTTTAATTAGATCCCATTTGTCAATTTTTGCTTTTGCTGCAATTGCTTTTGATGTTTTCCTCATAAAATCTTTGACCGTGCCTATGTCCTGAATGGTATTGCCTAGACTTTCTTCTAGAGTTTTTATAGTTTTTGGTTTTATATTCACGTCTTTAATCCATATCGAGTTATTTTTTGTGTAAGTTTAAGGAAGGGGTCCAGTTTTAACTTTCTGCATATGGCTAGCCAGTTTTCCCAGCACCATTCATTAAATAGGGAATCCTTTCCCCATTGCTTGTTTTTGTCAGGTTTGTTGAAGATCAGACAGTTGTAGATGTGTGGTGTTACTTCTGAGATCTCTGTTCTGTTCCATTGGTCTATGTGTCTATTTTTGTACCAGTACCATGCTGTTTTGATTACTGTAGCCTTGTAGTATAGTGTGAAGTCTGGTAGTGTGATGCCTCCAGCTTTGTTCTTTTCGCTTAGGATTGTCTTGGCTATACAGGCTCTTTTTTGGTTCCATATGAATTTTAACCTAGTTTTTTCTAATTCTGTGAAGAATGTCGATGGTAGTTTAATGGGAGTAGCATTGAAGCTATACATTACTTTGGGCAGTATGGGCATTTTCACGATATTGATTCTTCCTATCCATGAGCATGGAATGTTTTTCCATTTGTTTGTGTCCTCTCTGATTTCCTTGAGCAGTGGTTTATAGTCCTCCTTGAAGAGGTCCTTCACTTCCCTTGTTAGCTGTGTTCCTATGTATTTTATTCTCTTTGTAGCAATTGTGAATGGGAGTTCATTCATGATTTGGCTCTCTGCTTGTCTGTTGTTGGTGTATAGGAATGCTTGTAACTTTTGCACATTGATTTTGTATCCTGAGATTTTGCTGAAGTTGCTTATCAGCTTAAGAGGCTTTTGGGCTGAGACGATGGGGTTTTCTAGATATAGGATCTTGTCATCTGCAAGCAGAGGTAGTTTGACTTCCTCTCTTCCTATTTGAATAAGCTTTATTTCTTTATCTTGCCTGATTGCCCTGGCCAGAACTTCCAATACTATATTGAATAGGAGTGGTGAGAGAAGGCATCCGTGTCTTGTGCTGGTTTTCAAGGTGAATGCTTCCAGCTTTTGCCCATTCAGTATGATATTGGATGTGGGTTTGTCATTAATGGCTCTTATTATTTTGAAGTATGTTCCATCAATAACTAGTTTACTGAGAGTTTTTAACATAAAGGGATGTTGAATTGTATCAAAGGCCTTTTCTGTGTCTATTGAGATAATCATGTGGCTTTTGTCTTCAGTTCTGTTTATGTGATCAACTATATTTTAAAGCAATTAAAAATACGGTGAAATGTCTCTACATTTATTCTCATTTTTACCGTTTCTGGTGCTCTTCATTTCTTTCTATAGATACAAAGAAATCTTCCTTCTGCTTGAAGAGTTTTCTTTATTTTCTTTTTCTAGTGCAAGTGTGCTAGCAAGGAGTGCATTCCTCTTTTATCTAACAAAATCTTTCACCTTCATTTTTGAAAGATATTTTTTGCTGAGTGTGGGATTCTAGGTGACAGTTTATTTGTTTTCCTTTCAGCATTTTAAATATGTTACTTCATTGTCTGCTGGCTTATATGGTTTCTGACCAGAAGTCAGCTCTAATTCTTGTGTTGTTCTTCTATATGTGAAGATGTCTTTTTTTGTCAAGCTGTCTTCAAGATTCTCTTAATCTTTGGTTTTCAGTGGTTTGAATATGATGTGTTTATGTTATTTTTTAAATTTATTGCTTATTTTGCTTGGAGTTCTCTGAGTTTGGATTGTCTCACATTCATTTTGGGACAGTCTTGACCTTTATCTATTGAAATATTTCTTCTCCCTCATTCTCTCTGTCTCTTTCTCCTTCTGAGACTTCAATACATATACATTAGACCATATTTGAAATTGCACCACAGCTTTTGGAGCTCTCTGTTTTCACTTTTATTTCTTGTTGCATTTTATCTTGGATAATTTCTATTGACCTAGCTTCAAGTTCATTCATTCTTTTCTCAGCTGTTGTCAGTCAGCTGATAGGCTTGTCAAATTCTTCAACTTTGCTAATGTGTTTGTTTCTAGCATTTTTGACACTTAAAATATAATTCAATCTCTCTAGTGAAAGGTTCCATCTATTCATATGTATTCCTCACCTTTTCTGTATGTCTTTTCATATATTAATCATAGTCCTGTCTGTTGCAGTGTCATGGTCATCTCTGAATCTGCCTGTTAATTGCTTTATCTTGACATTGGGTCATTTTTTCCTTGCTTTTTAAAAATGTGTATATTTTGGAATTTGTGATTGAATGTTGGACATTATGTGTAAAAGAAGAAGAGAGACTGAAATAAATGGCATTTATGCCCAGAAGTGGCAACTCCTGTTCTTTCAGGTTAGTGTAGGGGCTGAAGAGTTGAGTTTGAGTTCTGCTGTTGTTATCATTACTTTCTGTTGTTATTATTACTCTCAGTCTCAAATTCCTCCAGTGGTGGACTGCCACTACCTGTGCCTCTTGGGTTCTGGATCCGGAACAATTCTCTTTGAGGTTCATTCTCTGCCCCCAGCTTTCAGCAGACCCTGCACACTGTCCGACAGAGGTGATTACAGCAACTCTTCCCCTCCCCCAGTGCTAGGCTGCTGTTGCTTGATGTGCTGTACTAGGCTCCTGGTGGGGCAGGGGCATTCTTCCGGTTCAGCCTCAGTCTTAGGCAGGGCCTGCAGTCCTGGACCTTAGGGTGGGAACTAATTAGCACTTCTGTTCATTGTCCTATCTTAGTGGCAGCCAAATTCTGCCTTGTGTCTGTTAAGAGTTGTTTGGGAGATGGTTTCCTGCCTTTCCTCCAGTTGTAGCAACCCCTGCTTTGTACTAGTGCAGGATCCTGGGCTTAGGAGGGTGTCATCCCCTGCCCCATGGGTTTCTCTCTAAAGCAGTGGAGCTTTACCTGGGCACGGGGCTAGTAAAGAAGGCTTCTGATCCCTGGTTTACTTCTGCCCCTTCCCCGCAGCTCTGGAAGTGAGAGTTTGCTGCCCTTCCCCCAGCAGCTGGAGGCTTTTGCTTCATGTGGGGAAAGGATCCAGGGAAGTGGCCCCAGCACCTCCCACACACCTGCTTCACTGAGAGGTGCTCCCTTTGGTCTCCTGCCCTGCTCAACCTTTCCAGTGGGCCCAGTGGAAGGCTGTGGGGTTGTGGGGAAATGCCTGCGAGAGAATGCAGACTCCCCTTGGGTCAGGAGTTCTCAATTATTCTAAACCAGTAAGCTTACCCACTCTCAGCCGGGAGGACTTCACACAGATCCTGTGTCCCATCTGTCCCCTCTTTGGAATTCAGTTCGCTTGGTTGATGAGTTCAAAACAAGTTATGATTTTGTAGATTGCCTGGTGTGTTATAACAGAAGTGACATTTTCTGCATCCACCTATATCCTAACCCAGAAACAGAGCTGCAATCCCACTCTATTAAGTGGCAGTCTCTCAAATGAACCCCAGGTGTTTATACATACATTTCTTTTAAGGGCTAGCACTATTAAGTATTTAATAATCACCTCTTTATTGTCTGTTTCCATCCTGTAAATGGATGTCTTTGATGTCAAAAGTAATAATTTAACCTTTAAGCCTAAATTAATCCTAATCTAAATATAGAAAATTTTCATGATAGGGTGGTCAACTAGAATGGTGAACATAGTTGGGGATGTTGAGAGGATCTCTGCGTAGTTATCAGAAAAAAATGTATCTAGCCTCTTTTTTCTGCCCTAGCTAATCATGGGGTTGCCGCCTTATATAGTGATTATCAACATCCCTTTAGAAGAAAACTAAAGACTTTTTATTAAAAAATAACATGATAGGCTGGGTATGGTAGCTCACACCTGTAATCCCAGCACTTTGGGAGCAGAAGGTGGAAGGGTCACTTGAGGCCTGGAGTTTGAGACCAGCCTCGGCAACCCCATCTGTACAAAAATATTTAAAAATCAGCCAGGCATGGTGGTGCATGCCTGTAGTCCCATCTCCTTAAGAGGATGGCTTAGACCTGGGGTTTCAAGGCTACATTAAGCTGTGACCGCACCACTGTCCTCCAGCCTGGATGACGGAGCAAGATCCTATCTCTAAAAAATAAATAAATAAAAATAAAAATAACATGAGAAATTACCATAGGGTAAAATAATTAAGCAAGGGCCAAGCTTAGAAAAACTGCCCTGGTTCTACAGCTGCTGGCAAAAGTGGTGTTGGGTGCCGTGGAGGTCAAGGAGGGTCTTCAAGAAAGGGCTTTGTGGAGACCATCCGTGCAGCAGAGCCCACCTGTGCAGCAGAGCCCACTTGTGCAGGGAGCTCACACGTGAGAGCCCCCTGGGGCAGAGTCCATGAGTGCCTCTTCCCAGTTCCGCTGCCAGGGGGGCCCCTCTCTGCCTGCCTGCCACGGACATCACCCTGTTCCCACCAGTGGTGAATGGCTCCAGGATTCTCCGTTAGCCCCACCAATGTGTCTTTTAGGTTTTATTACTGTTTTCTGAGGAAGAATTTGGCAGGTTGTCATTTGAGTTGCTTAAGAAGTACGTGGAGTTAGCTGGCATATAATGGGTATGCTTTCAATTGGAAGCTAAGTCATATGTTTCTGTTTCAGGACGTTTTTACTGTAAGTGTTGGAAACTTACCCCCTAAGGCTAAGGTTCTTATAAAAATTACCTACATCACAGAACTCAGCATCCTGGGCACTGTTGGTGTCTTTTTCATGCCCGCCACTGTAGCACCCTGGCAACAGGACAAGGCTTTGAATGAAAACCTTCAGGTTTGTACGCATAAGATTTGAAGAAGCATTTTGGCGGCAGTGGAGGGGGAGTGGTGGAGGGCTGTGGAGGAATTTATGCCTGGAGAGAAAAACATGTAAAATAATCTTTTAGGCATAAAGTTAATTTTACTGACATTTATGCGTTTAGGTACATTATGTGTATAAAATGAAAAGAATAAAAGATACAGATATGATCAATAAGCATATTTTTATTCTGCTTAATCACTCAAAAAATGTTATATCTGTAGTGCATGTTCATCATGAAGAACTAGATAAGCATAGAGAATACAAATAAGCCAAAATAAGAAAATCAAAACCATCCTTTATCCCATTGCCCAGAGTTAATGGTTAATGCTTTGGTATATCCCTCCAAACTTCCTACTTTGTATGTACAGCACATGTATAAAATGTGTGTGTGTGTGTGTGTATACACACAGACATACATAGAGTTTAAAATCTCTGTCAAAATGGTGAGTTGTATTTTAGAAGTTCCTGTCATTCCATGAGCAAACTTTGTGTGTTTCACTGCTTGAAACCAGCTGTCTTGCTGACAGTTGTGGCCTTGCCAAGATTACATTCAGTTTAGAGTCTCATTGTGAAACTTAATATATGCTTAGTTATACAAATGTGTTTTTCTTTTAACAGGATACAGTAGAGAAGATTTGTATAAAAGAAATAGGAACAAAGCAAAGGTTAGTACCTAAAATATAAAACCTGTCAATTCAATGGATATTGGTTTTCTGGTTTAAATTTCCATTTAGAATTGTTTGAAATAATTTCAGATAGAAATTTAAGATTGTAGACTAAGACAACTTTCTCTTCATTTTTGCTAGCTTCTCTTTGACTATGTCTATTGAGATGCCGTACGTGATTGAACTCATTTTCAGTGATACACATGAACTGAAACAAAAGGTTAGTGCATCTTTGATTTCTTAAGAGCCGTTATTTTAACACTACTTTTATCTTAGCAATGTATGCACATGATTGAAAAGTGAAATAATGCTGACAAAACTTCTAACAAGAAGCAGTACTCCTGCCCCTGATTCTCCCCAGACCAGTTTCCAGAGAAAGTGAATCACTTGGACTATTTGAGCTGTTTCTTTGATTTTGCCTCCAATTGTTAAATATTAATTTTTAATGCTTTTTCTTGATTCACCTGTTTCAGAAATTATCTTTTGACTTCCTGTTTTGGAAGTTGGACGTGTAGCTCTTGCCCCCTCCGCCCACCTAACTCCCTACTTTTCCTTTCCCCTTCATTCCAAAAGACCTGTTTCACAATAGTCAGTGATTACCATGTAAATGATGTTTACCACTGAGCCAAGAAATGTATAATATTATGATGAGTTTTTTTTGGTTTGTTTTATTTTTTGAGACAGGGTCTTGCTCTGTCACCCAGACTAGAGTACAGTGATGCAGTCATGGCTCACTTCATCCTTTAACTCCTTGGCTCAAACAATCCTCCTGCTTCAGACTCCTGAGCAGCTAGGGCTACAGGCCTCTGCCAGCACACCTGGCTAATTAAAAAAAAAAAAAAAAATTGGCTGGGTGTGGTGGCTCATGCCTGTAATCCAAGCACTTTGGGAGGACGAGGTGGGCAGATCATGAGGTCAGGAGATTGAGACCATCCTGGCTAACGTGGTAAAACCTCGTCTCTACTAAAAATATGAAAAATTAGCCAGGTGTGGTGGTGGGCACCTGTGGTCCCAGCTACTCGGGAGGCTGAGGTGGGAGAATGGCGTGAACCCAGGAAGCGGAGCTTGCAGTGAGCCGAGATTGCGCCACTGCACTCCAGCCTAGGCGTCAGAGTGAGACTCCATCTCAAAAAAAAAAAAAATTGTAGAGACAGGGTCTCACCATGTTGCCCAGGCTTTTCTCAAACTCCTGGTCTCAAGGGATCCTTTTTGCTTCGGCTTCCCAAAGTGCTAGAATTACAGGTGTGAGCCACCACACCCAGCCTATTTTCCTTTTTAGAATTCTGCAGGAATTTCAGACCTTCTCTTTATCTCTGGTATTCTGAAATTTCATAATAGTATGATTATCATTCATTGTATGTAACTGGTGGTCTTTAGTTCTGAGAAATTTTGTTGTATTAAAAAAAATGTTCCTCTCTCGTACCTTTCTGCAGTGCCTTTCTTTTTTTCTTTTCTTTTCTTTTCTTTTTTTTTTTTTTTTTTTTGTTTGTTTGTTTTTTGAGACAGAGTCTCACTCTGTCGCCCAGGTTGGAGTGCAGTGATGGGACCTTGGCCCACTGCAAACTCTGACTCCTGGGTTCAAGCGATTCTCATGCCTCAGCCTCCTGAGTAGCTGAAACTACAGGTGCCTGTCACCATGCCCAGCTAAATTTTCTATTTTTAGTAGAGACGGGGTTTCCCATGTTGGCAAGGCTGGTCTCGAACTCCTGACCTCAGGTGATCCGCCCACCTTGGCCTCCCAAAGTGTTGCGATTACAGGCGTGAGCCACTACATAATGGTGGAGGAGTCCTCAGTAGCAACAAGAGAGTGTCAGCCCCGTTGCATGGACACTTTTCACGCCCCTACTTGTATCTCATCTGCCAACATATCATTGGCCACAGCAAGGCCTATGGCCAGCTCCAGTTTCAAGGGTGGAAATATAGCTGCTGCCTCAAGGCAGGAGGAACTTCAAAAGTCACGTTGCAAAGGGGCACGCAGACAGGAGTGGAGAGACTTTGTGGTCATGTGACACTCTAGCACATGCCTTTGCCTTTGTTGTTGTAAAGCTTATTTACATTTTCAACAGCTTTTTTATATTCATGAAAATATAATATACAAATAAGTTATAATTCTAAGATTTCTGTTGAATTTTCTATTTTAGTCTTCTCGGTTTTAATTATCTGATGTGCTGTCTGCTATACCCAGATAAGTCTAACTGAATGGGCAGATCTATAATCTTTGGATCCAGGGTTTGAGACTGTCTCACACTTACCTAAATTTGACCATGTGAATCAACCTTAGGATTGCAGAAGGGTGACTAATATGCTCATGGTCTTCTAAAGCCTACATTTTGTTATTTTGGTTTTTTTGTTTTGTTTTGTTTTGTTTTGTTTTTGTTTTGAGACAGAGTTTCCCTGTTGTTACCCAGGCTGGAGTGCAGTGGCACGATCTTGGCTCACTGCAACCTCTACCTCCTGGGTTCAAGCAATTCTCCTGCCTCAGCCTCCTGAGTAGCTGGGAATACAGGTGCCCACCATTACTCCCAGCTAATTTTTTGCATTTTTAGTAGAGACAGGGTTTCACCATGTTGGCCAGGCTGGCCTCAAACTCCACCCACCTCAGTGTCCCAAAGTGCTGAGATTATAGGCGTGAGCCACTGCACCCAGCCTACATTTCATTATTTTGGAATTTACCACTACTTCGTTGATTCTTAATAGAGTTATGTAAGCTATGCAAGGGTTTGCTCCATGACAGGTAAGTGCAGACTGCTAATATGGTGTTACTCCATTACTCACCTTGTTGTCGTGGTGTTTGTTTTGCAGCGCACAGACTGCAAAGCTGTCATTAGCACCATGGAAGGCAGCTCCTTAGACAGCAGTGGATTTTCTCTCCACATCGGTTTGTCTGCTGCCTATCTCCCAAGAATGTGGGTTGAAAAACATCCAGAAAAAGAAAGCGAGGTATACTCCTTTTTACTTAGACATAGGAGATGCTATTGAAAAAATGCTTCAGAATAAGCTGGTTAAACTTGCAAATTATTGATTGTCCTGAAAAACTAGCATTACAAAATGTACTCTCACATCCCAAGATTCTGTGACTAAAAATATTTGTGATATCAAGCATGCCAAACTTCTGATGTTTCATCCAAAACCCTTATGTGGATGATTTGCCTGTACAAATTGGCATTTTTACTTTAAGCTCCACCAAAAGAACATGTGCCATCAGACATTACATTGGATATTTTCTATACGTGTTATACTTTTAAAATACTGATACTGGAAAAACAAATAAGCAGTTATTTGTGGTTGGTAATAACACCATTTTGTGTGGCTGTGACAAAGAGTCTCTTCTTAAGTTAAAATAAAAATAGAAACTTAGGCTGGGTGTGGTGACTCACACCTGTAATCCCAGCACTTTGAGAGGCCAAGGCAGGTGGATTGCTTGAGCTCAGGAGTTTGAAACCAGCCTGGGAAACATAGTGAGACCTGGTCTCTATAAAAAATTAAGAAAAAAAATTAGCCAGGTGTGGTCATACACACCTGTGGTTTCAGCTTCTCAGGAGGCTAAGACAGGGTGATCACTTGAGTCCAGGAGGTTGAGGTTAAACTGAGCTGTGATCGTGCCACTGCACACCAGCCTGGAAAACAGAGGGAGACCCTGTCTCAGGAAAAAAAAAAAAAAAAAAGGAAACTTACATGATAGTAGTTAAATATTGGTTAATTAGTAGAATAAAAGGTATGTGTGTGTATTTTAGTAATCACAATGGCATCTATATTCCTCTTAGAATAGTGTGTGTGAGATATATATATATATTTGTTATATAATGTTGATGCTATTTGATTTTTCAGATATTAATTCTTGACCTCTCAGAAGTTTATGTCAGAAGTTGAAAACTCCCAGTTCTAACATTCTACTTTTGACTGGAACTCCTAGTAGGCCATCTTGTTGTTAATTACATCTTATTCTTTCTGTTTTTATAGCATTAGTTTACCTCACTAGAAACGTTTGGAGTTTTCTAAGTAGACCTTTTCCAGTTGAAGTGACAAGAAGCTCCAGTCCAGCACCTTCTTTCTCCTTTCAGGCTTGCATGCTTGTCTTTCAACCCGATCTCGATGTCGACCTCCCTGACTTAGCCAATGAGAGCGAAGTGATTATTTGTCTCGACTGCTCCAGTTCCATGGAGGGTGTGACATTCTTGCAAGCCAAGCAAATTGCCTTGCATGCGCTGTCCTTGGTGGGTGAGAAGCAAAAAGTAAATATTATCCAGTTCGGCACAGGTGAGTGCACTTTGGCCCTGGTCCTGCATGTGCTTCCCCCACATGTGAATCACGCTCTGTAGAACTGACAACTGTGAGTACCCGACCCCACCTGTGCGGTGAGGGGCAGCCTAGTATGAAACTGAAGAACAAAAGCTCTGGCGCTGGACCCCCTAGGTCCAGATTCCAGCTGTACTACTCACAGGCTCTGTGTGTCACCTTGGGTGCACTACTTGAACTTCTGGTGCCTCCGTTTCCTCATCTACGATCTGAGGATAATTATCCCTAACTCACAGTGTTGCTGTGAGGAGAACTGAGCTAATAGATGTAAAGGATTTTTAAACTTTGCCTGTTCACAGTAAGTGAGATATAAATGCTACTGTTGTCATTAGCAACTGAACCAAATGCAAAACCCTTGGTCTGTTGAGTAGGAGGTCCCAAGTCTAAGGACAAAACATTTTCCATCAGTGCAGTCATAGAAAACCTATAAGGAATGGTCTCAGGAAGTATCCGGCCAGCACTACTAGAAGGGAGGTAGTGCCACCCTCCAGGTGGGGCCCAGGGACATCTCAGCCACCAGAAGGCAGCAACTCAGGGATGAGAGGTGTGTAGAGTAGAGTGAGGGGACAGTCCTATCCTATTGATTCTCATCCTCTGTGCCATCCAGCAGAAGGCCCAGCCCCTTTTCCCCAGAGGTACAGTCTGCTGCTGCTGGGGCAGAGGTCGGATAAGCATGGGGAGTGCAAAGGGCATGAGCAGAGACTGGCCTTCGGGGGGCCAAGCTGCTCAGGCCATTGCAATGCCCTGCACCTTTGCACAAGTGATCTACATGTGCACATGGAATTTGACTCAACATTTTGCATAGTAAAGCGCCACAGTTTGAATGCTCTATGATGTATTATTTAGAAAAATAGTGCGGTGAATTTTTTTTTTTTTTTTTTTTTTTGAGACAGAGTCTCACTTTGTTGCCCGGGCTGGAGTGCGGTGGTGCAATCTCAGCTCACTGCAACCTCTGCCTCCCGGCCCTAGCCTCTCCAGTGGCTAAGATTACAGTGCCCACCACCACACCCAGCTAATTTTTGTATTTTTAGCAGAGACAGGGTTTCACCCTGTTGACCAGAGCTGGTCTTGAACTCCTGACCTCAGGTGATACACCCACCTTGGCCTCCCAAAGTGCTGGGATTACAGGCATGAGCCACCGTGCCTGGCCTGTGGTCAATCTTTTGTATGTTAAAGTTATCAAACAGTTTTCTAAAAAGAAAGGTACACACATAAATATATAACATCCTTTACAACAGCCGTGATGGTATGAAGTAACATTATTGTTTGTTAGTGCTCAAGCAAGTGAATGTGTGGAAGCAGCACCTCATGCTGATCTTATTACACAGGTTACAAGGAGCTATTTTCGTATCCTAAGCATATCACAAACAATACTGCGGCAGCAGAGTTCATCATGGTGAGTGCAAGAGGCTTCCTGTACCTCTTGGGTCTTTTCCTACCATGCTTTAAGGGGACCTCCAGGGCTTAGGCCCCTCAAGCCACCATCAGAGCACCCCTAGTCCTGTGGTTTTTCTATATTGATGAGCTCTTTATTTCATTAATTAAAATGATGATGAACTCATTAAGGAAAAATTGGAAATTAAAAAGAATAGAAAGAAAAAAATCACCCATGTCCCAACACCCTAATGCAACTAGCATTAACAGCTTTGAAAAGTTTTCTTCTGTCCTTCGTTTTTTTTCTCTTAAAATGCAGCCAGCTTTATCTAAAAGGGTTGAGGTTTAAAAAAAAAAAAAAAAAAAAGAAAGAAAAAAGAAATGCTGGGCATGGTGGCTCACACCTGTAATCTCAGCACTTTGGGAGGCCAGGGCGGGTGGATCACCTGAGGTCAGGAATTCGAGACCAACCTGGCCAACATGGTGAAACCCTATCTCTACTTAAAATACAAAAAATTAGCCAGGCATAGTGACGGACACCTGTAATCCCAGCCACTCGGAAGGCTGAGGCAGGAGAATCGCTTGAATCCAGGAGGTAGAAGTTGCAGTGAGCCGAGATTGTGCCACTGCACTCCAGCCTGGGCAACGGAGCGAGACTCCATCTCAAAGAAAAAAAAAAGAAATAAAATAATAATAAAATTGAGCAAGCTGAGACTGACCAGCTGCCTCAGCCAGGCTGGCAAATCCAGGGCTGATTGGATGGGACATTTCTTCCTGTAGATGTCATAGTCCTCTGGACACTAAAAAATCAAATAAGCGTGAGGTGATAATGTTATAGTTACTGTGTGACATGAAATAAACTAAAAGGACATAAGTTTAGTTGTTTCACAAATGTATAATTAGGGAAAGAAAATATTTTCGGTGTCACTATAGCCCTACACTGTCCTTAGATGTGTCAATGATGACAGCAAATGGTGACTGCATCCAACAAGGAGAACATAATCTTTCACTTCATTTCCTCCAGTCTGCCACACCTACCATGGGAAACACAGACTTCTGGAAAACGCTCCGATATCTTAGCTTATTGTACCCTGCTCGAGGGTCACGGAACATCCTCTTGGTGTCTGATGGGCACCTCCAGGATGAGAGCCTGACATTACAGCTCGTGAAGAGGAGCCGCCCCCACACGAGGTTATTCGCCTGCGGTATCGGGTGAGTCTCAGAGAGCTGGTCACATAGTCCAAACTCACGGGGAGGTCTTCTTGTTGCCCTGCACGGGACTTTTGCAAGCTTGGAAGTTGACACTAGAATACAGAAGCCTTACAGCATAGAGGGATGGGGCTCCGGGCTCCCAGCCAGACTGCCTGAGTCTCAGAACCTGGGTTGGCCACTCATTAGCTTAGCTGTGACTTTGAGCAAGTTCCTTAACCTCTCATCTGTAAAACCAAGATGATAATGAAAATACCTACGTCCTAGGATTGCTGAGGAATAAATGAGCTCATACATAGAAAGCACTCAGAACAGAACTGAACCAAAAAGCACCAAATCAATATTAGATGTTATTATTTAGCATAAGAATCCAAATCTCCGCTTGTCCCGAGGGGCCTGGGTAAACCTCCTCACTGGCTGTGCTGGACTCGTGGTGGGGGCATGTGACCTCCAGGCAGACCCCACCAGGCTGCTTTGCTCCTTCGCATCTCTTTTCTGGCCATTATGAGCACGTGTATTTTCAAACCCTGTGGTGTGCATAGAAGCTTTCCATGGGAGGCTAACACCCCTACATTGTTGGAATTGCCCCTTCCCCATTAGAGGTTAGCTCTTTTGGATGGCACTAAGGTATGTGGTGTATGTGTAAGGAAAACATCGAACAGAGGGGGCCACTTGGTGTCTGCATAGGACTTGCCCATCCTGCCTGCCTCTGTAGCCCCTGGACTCCTACCTGTGGCCACCGCCCCAGCAAGTGGTCACCAGCTGTCTGTATTCTGAGGCAGTGCATGGAGCAGGTCCTCAGCTTCTTCATGGGGGCAGAATGGGGGCCTCTTTGCTGTCCTTGCCCCTGAGCCTTGACCTGGACTCGCCCTGAGCTCCAGGAGCCAGCACCCCCAATGCCCCTCTGTGGCTCCGATGCCCCTCTGTGGCCTCCGACACCCCTAGCTGCTATACTCAAGCCAGCTCTGCCTGCCTTGAGGGCTTTCTTCTTTGTCCTCCACAGTCACAGCTCCTGGCTCTGTTCTCTGTAATCTAAGGCCTAGCCCAGCATCAGAGGCCAATGAAGAAATATATCCAGCCTGAGCAGCTCCACCAGGAGTTGTTCCTGATGGGACTTCACCTGCTGAGCTCACAGCTGCACTCAGGGCAGCCTGTGCACCGTCTCCTGGTCTCAGCAGCCCCTCCCTGCCCCCTGCTCCCAGGTCAGGGCTCAGACACCACAGAGCAGAGGTACTGGCACCTATTCATGCCTTCTTCAGTGAGGGCCTATTCTGGGACAAACATCGGGCCCCCACTCTGGGGCTGGGAGATGGGATTTTCCCATGTGCCAGGGAGGAAATCAAGGCAGTGTGATGAGGTCAGGCTCAGTGGCTCGCTCCTGTGGTCCCAGCACTTTGGGAGGCCAAAGCAGGAGGATCGCTTCAGCCCAGGAGGTCAAGGCTGTAGTGAGCCATGGTCAGGCAGTTGCACTCCAGCTTGAGTGACTGAGCAAGACCCCATCTTTAAAAATAAAAAAAAAATTGAAAAATGTAAGGCATGTGACGGGGAGTCTGGGTGTGCAGTGGGGGAGCCTGCTCCAAGAGGAGACTGTGCCAGTTAGCACCGCCCATGCCTGGAGGGGCTGGGATCCATTCTGCTTTTCTGTCGAGTTTTTGGGATCTTTCTAAGTGTTTCTCCCTTATCTTCCAAGCATGTGTTTGCAATTACAAACTTTAGTAAAGTGAGGTTCCCAGGGGTAGAGACCATCAGGCCTCCTGCCTGGCGTGAGTCCTGGTCCTCTGAGAGCCACCCTGAAGGAGCACAGGAAGACTCCAGCCTGCCTCGCTAACGGACGGAAGCTGTAACTACCAATAACCCATGTTAGGGATCTTCTAGTCAATGTTATGATCATCACCAATTAATATGGAGGGTAAAGACAAATCCAGTCTTTATCCATAGGTTGAAAAACATCTTGGAAATTATTTTCATAAGCTCTTTTTCTGAAAAATAATTGATGTTTTCTTTAATATTTCAGGAGGAACTCCTCTAAGCAAGGAGTTCTTGATAGTTGTAGAATTATTGTAGAGAGAAAAGTAATAGGGCACTTGTCATTTAAATGTCAGAGATGCTCTTTGCTAGAGTGAGAGTTGCTTCTTTATGCCTTTTGCTATGTTGATGTGTATCAGATTTTAAGAGGTAGACTTTATTCACTCTTTGCCAGCTCTAGGCCTTTGGGATCAGATTCAGGTAATATTGTTATTTATGGAAATTAAGTTGATATCTTTGTCAGCATTCTGATACCTTATAGAGTTGTTTTTAGAGTCATCTACTCCCTCCCTCAGTGAATTGAAAGTCGAGAATTTCAACTTTTTTCTATTTGAAGGATAAGTCAGTCCTCTGATAGATGGGAGCTTAAATTAGCCAAACTTTCAGATGTTTCCTTCTATTATTACTTTCTCTGTTTAACCTCAGCGACACATGAGTACATTCTTCCCCACGTCATGTCTCTCCTATTGAGTTGTGAGCTTTCTCAACACTGTTAACATGTACTTCAAAAATATTTCTAATGTCTTCAAAATTAAAACATGTGAAATGTGATCAGTTCGACAGCAAATCGTCACATCTTAAGGATTTTGTCCCAGTGTGGTGCCGGAGTATTTGAATATTTTAATGCAAAATCCAAGCATAGTTGGAGAAAACAGGTATGTTTTTTAAACATCTGGTTTTATATTTATGTTTGGAAATCTCATATTCTTCCGAGACTAAGAAATAGGAATATCTGTGTTTCCTTGAAGGAGAGGGGAGCCATATAGAGGCAAGCACTGCTGCAGGTGTGAGCCCTGCCTTAGTTCTTCATCAGGTCATTCTCCCAGCTTATAGTTTGATTTCTGCCTTAAAAATTATGCACTGATTTTTTTTAAAGTGAATTATTAAATATGTTTTGCTGAAATTAATTTTCCTTATTATGATAAAATTTAGCATTTTAACTTTTTTTTTTTTTTTTTTGGAGACAGAGTCTTGCTCTGTCACCCAGGCTGCAGTGCAGTGGCGCCATCTCGGCTCACTGCAAGCTCTGCCTCCCGGGTTCATGCCATTCTTCTACCTCAGCCTCCCAACTAGCTGGGACTACAGGCGCCAGCCACCATGCCTGGCTGATTGTTTGTATTTTTAGTAGAGATGGGGTTTCACTGTGTTAGCCAGGATGGTCTTGATCTCCTGACCTCGTGATCTGCCCACCTCGGCCTCCCAAAGTGCTGGGATTACAGGCGTGAGCCACTGTGCCCGGCCATTTTAACCATTTTTAGGTGTACAATTTAGTGGTATTAGCTACATTCACAATGCTGTGCAACCATCACCATCTTCAGACTATTTCATCAGCCCAAACAGAAACTACGTACTCATTAAACAGTAACTCCACATTCCCTCCTACACCCAGCGCCTGCTAACCATGACTCTACGTTCTGTCTCTATGACTTTGCCTTTTCTGAGTATCTCACATAAGTGGAGTCACAGGACATTGTCCTTTTATGTCTGGCTTATTTCACTTAGCATGATGTTTTTAACATCCGTCTATGTTGAAGCATGTGTCAGAATTTCCGTTCTTTTTAAAGCTGAATAATATTCCATTGCATGGATGGACCACATTTTGCTTATCCATTCATCTGTCGGTGGACACTTGGGTTGTTTCTGTCCTTTGGCTATTGTGAATAATGCTGCTATGAGCATTGGTATACAAGTATCTGTTTGAGTCTGCTTTCAATTCTGGATATATGCACAGCGTGGGATTGCTGGATCATATGTTCATTCTATGTTTAGTTTTTTTTGGGAATTGCCATGCTGTCTTCCATAGCAGCTGCATCATTTTACATTCCCACCACCAATGCACCAGGATTCCAGTTTTTTCACATCCTCACCAACAGTCATCATTCTTTTTTTTTCCTTATTGATTGAAATCAACCAGCTTTTCTTTGGTTTGTTTTGGTTTTTGAGACACAGTGTTGCTCGGTCATCTAGGCTGGAGTGCAGTGGTGCAATCATAGCTCACCACAGCCTCAACTTCCTGAGCCCAAGCGATCCTCCCACCTCAGCCTCCAGAGTAGCTGGGACTAGAGGCGTATGCCACCACTTTTTTTCTTATTGTTTTTTGTTTGGTTGGTTGGTTGGTTTTTGTTTGTTGTTGGTGTTTTTCGAGACAGGGTGTCACTTTTTCACCCAAGCTGGAATTCAGTGGTGCAAGCTTGGCTCACTGCAGCCCTGACATCCTGGTCTCAAGCCATCTTTCTCCCTCATCCCCCAAGTAGGTGAGACAACAGGCCCACACCACCACACCCGGCTAATTTTTTGTAGAGACAGTGTTTCGCCATGGTCCCAGGCTGGTCTCGAATCCCAAGCTCAAGCAATCTGCCTGCCTTGGCCTCCCAAAGTGCTGGGATTACAGGCATGAGCCACTCTGCCCAGCCACCACTTGTTTTTTAATAACAGCCATCCCACTGGGTGTGAAATGGGATCTCACTGTGGTTCTGATTTACACTTCCCTAATGACTAGTGACATCAAGCATCTTTGCATGCACTTGCTGGCTTTTGTGTATCTTCTTTGGAGAAATATCTATTCAAGTACTGGAATCTACTCATACCAAGGTTGCATATTAGTAATTAGCTAAAGGAATAATTTCAGTATGCTTTGTAAATGTAAAAGATGTGATCATGCTATTATTTAAAATTCTAGCTGGGCATGGTGGCTCATGCCTATAACCCAGCACTTTGGGACGCTGAGGTGGATGGCTCACCTGAGGTCAGGAGTTCGAGACCAGCCTGGGCAACATGGTGAAACCCCATCTCTACTAAAAATACAAAAATTAGCTGGGTGTGGTGGTGCACGCCTGTAGTCCCAGCTACCTGGGAGGCTGAGGCAGGAAAATCACTTGAACCTGGGAGGGGGAGGTTGCAGTGAGCCAAGATTGTGCCACTGCACTCCCACCTGGGCGACAGAGCAAAACTCCATCTCAAAATAAAATAAATAAACTTCTGTTTAAACTATTTTCGGGAAAGTACCCTGTAGCAGGAAGAAGAGAAAATACCAAAGAGTTATAAAATTCCCAAAGGATAGAATGTATACTTTATTTTAAATGTGAAGTAACTATTTTCTGGATGGAGCATTGAAAGAGAAATAATTCCTCTTTTATAAATAGATAGAAGACCAAATGACCAGGCTATGTTCTCCAAGTTACCACTCTGTCTCAGTCAAATGGCAGCAACTCAATCCAGATGGGCCCGAGGCCCTGCAGGCCCCAGCCCAGGTGCCGTCCTTGTTTCGCAATGATCGACTCCTTGTCTATGGATTCATTCCTCACTGCACACAGGTAAGAAGGCGCAGAGTTTGTTATTCTATGGGAAGACCAATATATTTTGCTAATTTTTTTTCTGTCTTCTTCCCTCCCCTTCTCACCAGCAGATTTTCTTCTTCTGGGAACATAGCTGGTGGTTAGCCAGGGCTTTGGGGAGGCTTCTAGTTTTTATTGAAAGGGGAGAGGAAATCACCAAAAGAATTTCTGTTAAACCAAGACACTGCAGAGTGGAAAGGCTAATGAGGAATTTATTTTTTTTCCAATTTCAGGCAACTCTGTGTGCACTAATTCAAGAGAAAGAATTTTGTACAATGGTGTCGACTACTGAGCTTCAGAAGACAACTGGAACTGTAAGATTCAAAACCTAAACTATCAACCCATTGTTTGAAAGTTATGATTTTATGTTTCCATATATAATGCTCTATGTCAAGCTTGTCCAACCCGCAGCCCAGGGCAGCTTTGAATGCGGCCCAACACAAATTCGTAAACTTTCTTAAAACATTATGAAATTTTTTTGCAAGTTTTTGTTTTCAGCTCATTAGCTATCGTTAGTGTTAGTGTATTTTATGTGTCACACAAGACAGTTCTTCCTCTTCCACTGTGGCCAGGGAAGCCAAAAGATTGGATCCCCCTGCTGTCTGTACTTCCTTTGTTGTTTTCCTGTGTTGAAATTTCATTACACAATGTGGAGATGGACTATATGTGCAAATGAGTATACTTTCCTTCAGTTTCTAATGCAGCACTTCTTCATCCGGGGTAGTTTGGTCTAGGTGTGTCTATGTGGGCATCAGTGGGTGGCAATAACTGCAATTAAGTATGGCATTTATGCATGGAAATTTTGCTAGAGAGGTTCTCAAAGATGTTCATGACTCAATAAAAGTTACATGCCACTGGCCTACTGATGCTATTTAGAAATACTAGTTATAATAATACTGGACTAAGAGTAAATCATATCGTATATTGAGAATATGGGTTCATTTCCTTTTTTGATTAAAAGCAAATGAATTATGAAAGAAAAAATACCTGTTTCCCAAATACTCACACCATTTCTGGTTTCCAGATATGTGTTTTTCCCAACCAATTCTCTGACACCAGTTGCATGTCCTACAATTTAATTCAATTCTGACACTAGCTGCCTGGGGTTGGCACAGGCCTCACAGGGTGAGGGCTCAGTCCCACAAGACTAGTTCCAACTCCAGACACCAGTAGCAAGTAGCAGGTCCCCAGGTTGCCCACACTTCTGGTCATCTCCAAGTCAATGTTCCCACAACCCTTTCTCAGGTTCAGTAATTTGCTGTAACAGCTCACAGAACTCAGGAAAAGTTTACCTTAGTATTACTGATTCATTGCAAAGAATATTATAAAGGATACGAATGAACAGCCAGATGAAGAGGTATACAGGGTAAGGCCCAGAATAGTCCCAAGCACAGGAGCTTCTGTCTAACATACAGTTGGGGTACACCATCCTCCTGGCACATGAGTGCTGACCCAGAAGCTCCCTGACCCCTTTAGGTGGAGTTTTTAATGCAGGTTTCATTACGAAGCCCTGGTTGATTTAAATCATTGGCCATTGGTGATTAACTCTCCCCTCCCTGGAGGTTGGGGAGTGGGGCTGAAAGTTCCAGCCCTCTAATCATATGGTTGGTTCCCCAGCAACCAGCCCTCATTCTAGGGACTTTCTAAAAGTCACCTCATTAACATAAACTCAGGTGTGGTTGAAGGGTCCTGTTAGGAATAACAAATACATATATTTCTTACGTCTGTAGGGAAGTTCAGATTTTCCCTCTGAAGTTTCCATGTTTGGTCTATAAAACAATCCAACAATAGATTAGCAGGGGAAAAGATATGCAGATGTTGTCATATGTGCAGGAGCCACATGAGACTCAAAGAAGTGCCAGATGAGTGAAGTTTCATACTGTACAGAGGCGGGTAGGATTGTGGGGCTCCTGGGGGAAGTGGGGACAGGTTGTGGGAGGGTGAGGGGAGGAAACACATGGTGAGCAAAGGCTTTCTTGTGATGCGGATGAAGTCTGGCAGGCAGCAGCCCTGAGAGAGAATAGAAGCACCTCTGGTAACAGTTTCTCTATCATCCCTTTAAAGTGTCAGACTTTAGCCTCCTCTTCCTGGGAGTTCATCTTTCCTAAATCTGGATAAGGCAGATAAGGGGTCTCAGAGAAAGCCTGTTTGCATCTGCTGTTTCCTTCACTGACATATGATTCCTCTGCAGATGCAAATATTCCCTACAAAAGGACTGCTTTTCAGAGCTACTCCTGTGTCTGCTGTCCCTCTGAATAGCATCTCAAAATATGCCAAAGAAGTCTGTTTTGGGGTGGCCTATTTTAGCTTTTTGCATATCACAATATCACAAATTATTACCAAGAAGTTTGTAATATTTGCACTGGTACTGAATCCACTATAGTTTAGCCTCGAAAGTTCCTAGCCTATATATGCTATTTATGTAGTTTTTTTATTCAAAGGAGTATCAGTATAACCAGATAAATCATTTCCCAGACATTGCTGGGTTTTTTTCTCAAAAGCGTACAGCTTACTTTTCAGCACTAAATCGGTATCATTGACTTATTAGTTGCCAGTGACTTATGTATAGAACTTAAGCTCTATATTGCTTTAAAAATTAGATCTTTGTGGGTAATGATAAGGGAGAATAAATTGAAATTATATTTTTAAAAATTAGAGCTAAGGGGGAAAGAAGGAAAATAATTTTACCTGGGAAGAGGTCGTTTTCCATAAAGTCACAGCAAATTGTACTTCCTCTGTGAGAAGCAGCCTTATCAATGACAAAATTACAAGCGTTGGAATGAAGGAAAGTTCCATCTCTCAGTTGTTGGAGAGGAAGCACCTGGTGGTGCACATCGTGCAGTCCTCACCCTGCAGAGTGCAGACCGTGTTCATGGATGGGCATCCCAGCACCAAGGTGGCTCTTCCTATGGTAGAAAAGAAGCTTTCAATTTTTTGAATAAAATGAATTGGCAAAATGGCCTTTTATAGAAAAAGCAAAACTCTAGGGACAGAAAGCAGATGAGGAGCTGCCAGGGCTTGAGGAAGCTACACAGGGGCACACAGGAACCTTTCAGGGTAAAAAGAATGTTCTGTGTCTTCACTTCAACAGTGGTCACACAACTGTATACATCCCTTAAGATCATCAAACTGTATATTTAAGAGGAGTGCATTTTACTGTATGCAGATTATACCTCCATTTTTAAAATGATGTTCTTTGCAAGTCTTTTATTAGAAGCCAAGTGAATCTTTTTTTTTCCTTTGCTACTTAAACACAGATGATCCACAAGCTGGCAGCCCGAGCTCTAATCAGAGATTACGAAGATGGCATTCTTCATGAAAATGAAACCAGTCATGAGGTTTGTTCTTTTCATTGTAAAAACTATTAGACATTCTTCCCGAGCATTCTTACGTTGATTTATCTGTGGAAATAGAAAGTGAGGTCAGCTGCATGGAGAAGGAGACTGTGGTGTCAGGGCATTCATCACTGTATCTGTGACACTGTGCCTGGGATGTGGGGTGTGTGGTAAATGTTTGTTGAATGAATTAACAAAAGAGCGGATGTCAGTGGTTTCCAGAAAATTCTGTAATGTTTTACTTATCAGAAAAGCCCGAGGAGGGCTCAGAGAACACTCGGTGAGTGCCTGTAGTGGACGTCACCTCAGATCTCTTGTGTGGTAGCTACCACACATCTTACTGATGAGAGGCCTGAAAGCGAAATGCTGAGTGACCTGCCAAAGCCCACTGACTCCCCCCGTGCTGTGCAGACCAGGGCCTCAGCAGAGGGGCCCCTCAGCCAGGCCACCGGGACTGCCCAGCTGTTCTCTGAGGGATGAGATCTTCAACAAGGCTGTGAGCATTAGTCCTCAATGCCATCCCCACAAGAAGGTGCCAGTGTGACAGCAGACCCTGGAGACCCCCACAGTCAGTTCTAGTGACAGATGGTCACCTGCTGGTCTCCCTGTTCTCCTCAGATGCCCCTGGGTTGGCAGCCTCTGTGTGCTGTTTTGTTTAAGGCCCTTTTATCCTGAACAAGTCATTCCGTCTTTCCCATTCCTCAGCTTTAAATTGGGAGCCACAGACTATGAAAGAATGAGGAAGCCCACTGCCCGGGAGAGCTCTCTGTGAACTACAGGGAGCTGCATAATGAAGAGCGACATTTTCTATGGCTAAGTCAGTTGATCGCATTTTAAAGGGAATTTGAGCCACTGATTTAGATAGGACCTGCAATTCAATATTTAGTCGGAAATACGAATCTTAAAATGATTTACTGACATAGCTAAATAGAAATAAACAAAACAGGACATGATTTATGTTTTATTCTATCCTAGATGAAGAAACAAACCTTGAAATCTCTGATTATTAAACTCAGTAAAGAAAACTCTCTCATAACACAATTTACAAGCTTTGTGGCAGTTGAGAAAAGGGTATGTATTATTGTTAATTCGAGGTTAAATTATTTTATTTATATTTCCACGTTAAGAAAGTCACCCTTGCTTTGATGGTTAACGGCAACACCCACACCCCGGGCCTGTGAAGCGTGGGTTGCAGACAGGCCAGCAGGCCCCACGAGTCCCAGCCTCCCATTCATGGGGGGCGTCGGTGTTGGGACTTAGGGTGATCTTTCTAAGTGAGTTGAGTATGTTATCATTTTTAATGTTATGATTGTTATTGATAATTAGCTAATGTGTATTTTTCAGATATACTATAATTTTGTTATAGTTTTGGCATTTATTGTCTTTTATTAATCCAAGACCCTCAAAAAATAGAAAAGGCCTGGGTTCTCTGAGAACCCCTTCTCCCTTCATAAGTTTAAGGGGAAAAATCATGTAACTTGCCCAGCACAGTGGCCAGCACCTGCCAGTGCTCTGTAAAGAGGAAAGTCACTCCACCTCCCCACTTTCCCTCACACTTGTGGCCCACGGCACAAGCTCCAGTCCCACACACCAGCGTATCCCAAGCCAACACCCATAGGCTTTAGAATGTGTAATCATTTAATTGGATAACGTCTGTTTGATTTAATCTATTTGTGATTCAATATAGGATGAGAATGAGTCGCCTTTTCCTGATATTCCAAAAGTTTCTGAACTTATTGCCAAAGAAGATGTAGACTTCCTGCCCTACATGAGCTGGCAGGGGGAGCCCCAAGGAGCCATCAGGAACCAGGTAAACGCTGATTACCAAATAAGTTGATATTGAGCTTTGTTTGTTCATGAAGACGAAGGGAACCCTTTGCTAAAATAGCTCCCTTCTTACCTGTACATGAAGAAGTTGTATCCCTGATGATGGAAAATATTAATGCATTTATAAAATGTTGAATTACATCATGTTGCATTGCAGAGACTTCACAATGTGTGAATGGAGCTGTAGAGTACAAAAAGAGAACAGCTGTGGCTGTGCTTCTGTCATGGGCAAATAGATTGTCATCCAGGAAGCTAAAGTCATTTAGGTAGTGTAATAGGTTTGTCATGAAATTATCAACAGAAGTGCTATCTAATAATCTAAATTCACCACCAGTATTTCTTAAAGTTTATAGTGCTTTATACCGTGGCCCTTATAACCAGAAACAGAAATGGAAAAATGTGGCTTAAATAAAAATTGGAAGAAAAATTCAAAAGCAAAGGAACAACACAGTGCTGACAACCCTCTTAGGTCTCTAGGTTAAAAAAACTAAAATTTCCAAAATTTAAAAATTTAAAATCTGATCCGGCATCGTGGTTCACGCCTGTAATCCCAGCACTTTGGGAAGCTGAGGTGGGAAAAATCACTTCAGCCAGGAGTTTGAGACCAGCCTGGGCAACAAAGCGAGGCCTCATCTCTACAAAAAGTTTTTTAGGGCGGGCGCAGTGGCTCATACTTGTAATTCCAGCACTTTGGGAGACTGAGGCAGCAGATGGCTTGAGCTCACAAGTTCAAGACCAGCCTGGGCAACATGGTGAAACCCTGTCGCTACAAAAAAATACAAAAATTAGCTGGGCGTGGTGGTGCTTGCCTGTAATCCCAGCTACTCAAGAGGCTGTGGCAGGAGGATGCTTGCACCCAGGAGGCAGAGGTTGCAGTGAGCCAAAATGGCACCCCTACCCTCCAGCCTGGGTGACAGAGCGAGGATTTGATCATAAATAAGAAAATAATGTATGAAAGATGTGCAATCTTGTTGCTAAAAGAAGTTAAAATGTAAACTGCCATGAGATTCCTTTTTATTTTTTAACTCTGTCAGGTTGGCAAAGATCACAAAAGGTAGATGATTGAAAGTCAGTAAATACAGTGGTTAAGATCACAGGTGCTATGGCTGACTGCTCAGGTCTGAACCCCAGCCCGCACTTCACTCTGTGGGACTTGGCCTTCCCAGTGCTCCAGTCCTAATGCCCTAGTGGGGAGAGCAGTAAAATCCACCTTAGGTGGTTGCGAAGAGTTCTAAGACCATTCCAACACGTCTAGTTCCTGGATATTTGATAAATATTAGCTGTAGTTATTAATTCGCAAAGGTGTCTGAAACGGGCACTGTTGCCCAAACAGATGGGGCAGAAAGCTGACAAGTGGCCTTGGGTTTGGAGGGATACTTGCTTTCTTTTTTTTTTTTTTTTTTTTTTAATTTTAATTTTTTTTTTTTTGAGATAGAGTCTCGCTCTGTCACCCAGGGTTGAGTGCAGTGGCATGATTTCGATTCACTGCAACCTCCACCTCCTGGGTTCAAGCAATTCTCGTGCCTCAGTCTCCTGAGTTGCTGAGATTACAGGTACGCGCCACCACACTCAGCTAATTTTTGTATTTTTAGTAGAGATGGGGTTTCACCATGTTGGCCAGGCTAGTCTCGAACTCCTGATTCACCCGCCTCGGCCTCCCAAAGTGCTGGGATTTCAGGCATGAGCCACTGTCCCCAGCCTTGCTTTCTTACAGTGCACCCTTTTGTATATTTTGAATTTTGAACCATGGGCATGGATTGCCCGTGAAAGAAAAATAATACTTTAAGCAAACACAAACAAAGAGTTTGGGGAGTCAGGAGTAGTAGGAGGTGCATTCAGCCAGGCTCAGGTGGCCCTGTAGGCTCACCCACAGGCAGGGCAGATGTTGGCAACATCGTGGGCTCCCACGCTGGTCCGGACTTCCAGGTCAGCCAGAGAATTGGACTCAGGGCTGCTTGAAGGAAAGCGAGGGGCTAAGCTGAGGGGCTGTGACCTGTGGCCTCTCTGTGACTGCACAAGGGGCCCTTGGAGTACATTGTTTTGGAAAAAAAAAAAAATTCTGATGTACAGTTAAGAATCAACTGTTTGTCCTTGAGACTTACTGTTAAAATGGGCCCTGGAAAATATATACTTATCTTATATGTGCTTCAAAAGTGCACACCCAGAAGCAGCTCTGAAAATGGAGATGGTCATGGTTGCACAACAGTGTGAATGTACTTCATGCCACTAAACTCTAAAAATGACTAACATAGCAAACGTTGTTATATACATTTTTCCCACAATAAAAATCAAAGTAACAAAAATAAGAGATACACCCCTACACTCTGCCACATACATAAGTATTTTGTTCACAGAAAAGGTCTGGAGGGATATATGCCATAGATCAGATAAGACATTCTGTATGGCTTTTATTTTCTTCTTTGTGTCTGTCTACTTGTGTCTACTTGTATTTTCTAATTTTCTCATAGTGCACATGTGGTGTTTTTAGATTTTTTTTTTTTTTTCTGAGACAGGGTCTCACTCTGTTGCCCAGGCTGGAGTGCAGTGGCACCATCATAGTTCACGGCAGCCTCGACCTCCTGGGCTCTACAATCCTCCTACCTCAGACTCCCAAGTAGCTGGGATTACAGGAGTGAGCCACCATGCCTGGCTTGTTTATAGAAATTTTTGAAGTTATTTTCAAAATTGGTTCTAAATTAATTTAGGTTTTAATACAGTGTGATGATAAATTATTTCATACTAAATTTGCAAATACGTTGGATCTTAATACTTCCAGATCCAAACATATCAGATGAAAAATATTATCCATTAGCTTGATGACTTGAAAGTTTATATTTATGTTAGCTGCAATAAGTTGTATGAACGGACCATGTAATTTAGCAAAAATGTCAAGCCTCTGTTACTCTCCCTCGGTATCTGTTTTACCAAAATGTGGCACCTGCAGCATTCCGCATGGAGTCATTCCACTGAATTCAGTAACACGCCAGCCGCAATAGAGTCCGGGACATCCGGGTCTGTTTGGTCCTTCCCGACTCGCTGAAGCTTGGGGCATTTCCTTATTTGCTAGGTCTTCATTATGAAATGAGACCCTCCAGGGAGTGCAACACCTTTTCTGCTGGGACGCGCTCAGGAAGGACAGTGCTCAGTGCTGGGTGCTCCCATCCTCCCGCAGCCACGCCTGGGCTTAGGCGCAGTGTCTTCTGCACCAACCCCAAGTCCACTTCGTTCCCTCCCGCTCATGAAAGCACATTGAGAACAAGCTAGAGGCAGAGATTTTTAAAACATACCTCCTAATCCAAGTTTTTAAAGTAAATCATTTATAAAATTCAGTGCTATAACTCTTAGCAAGAAATTGAGGGCACTGAAGCTGAGGGTCCAGAGCCCACTCTGTTCCTTAAATCAGGGGTCCCCAACCCCCAGTCCCTGGCTTGTTAGGAACCAGGCTGCACAGCAGGAGGTGAGGGGCGGTGAGCGAGCATTACCGCCTGAGCTCCACCTCCTGTCTCATCAGCAGCGGCAGTAGATTCTCATGGGAGCCCCGAACCCTGTTGTGAACTGTGCATATGGAACGTGGAGTACTTTCATCCCAAAACCATCTGCCCCACCCCTGTCCATGGAAAAATTGCCTTCCATGAAACCAGTCCCCGCTGCCATAAAGGTTGGGGGCCACACCTTAGGTGATCAAGGTGTGGGTATGTGGTTAAGCAAAATAAGCAATTGTGAACTTGAAAGGAAACAGAAAGCAAGTGAGTGATTTTGGCAAATAGAAGAATCATAATGAGGCCAGGCACAGTGGCTCATACCTGTAATCCCCACACTTTGGGAGGCCAAGGTGGGTGGATCACCCGAGGTCAGGAGTTCAAGACCAGCCTGGCCAACATGGTGAAACCCTGTCTCTACTAAAAAATACAAAAATACTATTCAAGAAGCAATTTTATAAAATAAACAAAAATAACCCATATTTCTCAGTATGATTTTTTTTGTTTGTTTGTTTGAGATGGAGTCTCACTCTGTCACTCAGGTTGGGGTGCAGTGACTATTCACAGGCTCTGTCACAGAGCACTACAGCTTTGAACTCCTGGCCTCCAGTTATCCTCTCACCTCAGCCTCCTGAGTAGCTGGGATGCTCCGCAATCCCTGACTTAATCAATTTTTTGATCTTTGCAAATCTTACAGATGAAAAATGTATTGGTGACATTTAAGTTTTTGTTTCTTTATGAATGAAGAGGAGCATGTTTTATATTCTTACAGCCCTATGTATCACTTCCTGTGTGTTATCTGTTCATGTCTTTTATCTTTTTTATTGAGATTTTAGTCATTTTCTTATTTATCTTAGGTAAACTTTTTATGTTAGGGAAATTAGCCCTTTGTGATATGAGTTGTGAAAATTTGTTTCCTGGTATTCCACGTGTTATTTTGATGTTGCTTATTATCTTTTGGTCATGCAGATTTTTTAATGCAGTCAAATTTTTAATCTTTGTGTTTCTTCTTTTTGTTTAGTGTTGTTTTGCTTTTCATCATGCTTAGAAATACCTTTCCTAGTCAGAGATTATACTTTAAAAATTTTTCCCTTTATTTTTTAAATAGTTTTATGTTTTCATGTTTACATTCAATTTTTCATCTGATTGAAATTTATCCTAGCATAGGATAAGAGATATGGAACCAACTTTATTCTTTTCCAGATGGCTCCTTCTTTTCCTCTTATTAACTTGAAATGCCACCTTCATAATCTATTGCTGGACTTACCTACTCTGTTCCATTGATTCGTCTACTATAATTATTGTAATTTTATAAGAGACTTTAATATCTGATAGTTCTAGTCCATCACTATTGGTCTTTTCCAGTTTGCTTCTCTACTTTTTAAAAATTTAACCTCTGGGTAGCATTATTTTAAAATGTGTCTTTTCATATGTTCTATAATATTAATTATTCAGATGTATACTTGAAATTTGACTGAGTTGGGAAAGGACTACTCCTTTTTTAAATCATTCATATTCACAGGTAAAATTACAGGCTAATTATTTCAAAAATATCAAGGACTTGTCATCCATATAAAACTGGATTTTATACATGCAGCTTTTTAAGGAGCACTTTACATTTAGATTGAAACAATAATAGTAATATAGCATCCCTCAAAATTTGTTTTACATACATATTGTTCATGTTCTAGTATAATTATATGTTCATTTAATTACTTTAAAGCTTTTGGCTGGACACGGTGTCTCACACCTGCAATCCTAGCACTTTGAGGGGCCAAGCTGAGAGGATCACTTGAGCCCAGGAATTCAAAACCAGTCTGGTCAACATAATGAGACCACATCTCTACAAAAGAATAATTTAAAAATTAGCTGGGTGTGGTGTCACATGCTCATAGTCCCAGCTACTGGGGAGGCTGAGGCGAGAGGATCGCTTGAGCCCAGGAGTTCGAGACTATAGTGAGTTGTGATTGTGCCATTGCACTCCAGCCCCAGGCAACAGAGCAAGACACTGTCTCAAAAAATGAATAAGTAAAAATAAATAAAGCTTTTGAGACTGTTTTTCCATTTTGGTCTCATTTTCTTAATATTGCTGTAAAGCAGTATAAAAACTGCAATAATTTACTTCAAATGACTGTCTTATTTTAGGCCTAAGTACACACTGTGATACTGCTCATTGTAAAATCTTGGGCAAGTCACTTCTGTGCTCCTCAGTTCCCTCATGTGTAAAATGAGGGGTGTTTAAAATTCCGCGATTCTAAGAACTAAGAACTAAGAGAGAAGGTCTTTCAATATATTGATTGCTGATATTCTCTCCAGGTCTCAGCTTCCATGTCTAGAAAAAAAGGGCCTTGTACTGAAATGATCTTGAATGTCTCTCGTGGCATTATTTTCTTTCCTTTTTTTCTTTTTTGAGACAGAATATTGCCCTCTCCCGCAGGCTGGAGAGCAGTAGTGCAAATCTGTTCTCATAGCTGCCTCAGCCTCTCAGGCTGAAGCACTCCTCCTGCCTCAGCCTCCCAAGTGGCTGGGACTACAGTCATGAGCCACTACACCTGGCTAATTTTTTATTTTTTGTAAAGATGGAGCCTCGCTATGTTGCCTAAGCTGTTCTCAAACTCCTAGCCTCGAGCGATCCTTCCTTCTTGGCCTCCCAAAGTGCTGAGATTACAGGCGTGAGCCGCTGCACGCAGCACTGGTGTTATTTTCAACATCCCAGCTCACATTGATGATCCTGATTGTGGATGAGCAACTGCCTGATGGGTGGCAAGTCAAGTGCTAGGAAGAATGTTTGCTTGATTGTTCTTTTTATTCTGTGTTTTCCCCTTATGTTAATAATTCTCTCTTCTGGGCAGTCTCTTTTAGCATCTTCTGAGTGGCAAAAATTGTATTCATCCAAACCAAAACTTAGGGCTAAAAGAAAAAAGAAATTATCTCAGCCAGAAGTTTCTGAAGATTTTGAAGAGGATGGCTTAGGTGTACTACCAGCTTTCACATCAAATTTGGAACGTGGAGGTGTGGAAAAGCTATCGGATTTAAGTTGGACAGAGTCATGTAAACCAACAGCAACTGAACCACTATTTAAGAAAGTCAGTCCATGGGAAACATCTACTTCTAGCCTTTTTGGTGTTTCTCCTCCAGTCGTTGGTTCCTATCTTCGCCCGACTGCCCATGCTCCCCGTGCTGCTTCCATGCCTTTTGCCTCATATTGTCAGGCAGCTAGTTTTGGTTCAGCTGCTCCTCCCAGACAGTTTGATGCACCTCAATTCAGCCAAAGCCCTGCGCCTGGCAGTTGTGCTGACTGGATCCCACAGTCGGCGTCGTGTCCCACAGGACCTCCCCAGAACCTATCTTTTGCACCCTTCTGTGGCATTGCTTTTTCAGGGAGCTCATTGAGCCCCACACAGTTGCCTCCACCGCAATTTCCTGGAGGCTGTACGACCAGGCCTTCTGCTGGCACCTCCCCTGAGCTGGATTCTCCCCAGCTTCTTTTCTCTCTTCCTACAGACCCTGATCCCATCAGAGGTTTTGGGTCTTACCATCTCTCTGCTTCCTCTCCTTTTCATTTTCAACCTTCCGCAGCCTCTTTGACTGCCAACCTTAGGCTGCCAATAGCCTCTGCATTGCCTGAGGCTCTTTGCAGTCAGTCTCAGACTACCCCAGTAGATCTCTGTCTTCTACAAGAATCAGTAGGCAGTCTCGAAGGAAGTCGATGTCCTGTCTTTGTTTTTCGAAGTTCTGACACAGAAAGTGATGAGCTATCAGAAGTACTTCAAGACAGCTGCATTTTACAAATAAAATGTGATACAAAAGATGACAGTATCCCATGCTTTCTGGAAGTAATAGAGGAGGATGAAATAGTGTGTACACAACACTGGCAGGATGCTGTGCCTTGGACAGAACTCTTCAGTCTACAGACAGAGGTATGTGTCTTATTTCTCCTTAAATCTGTGGTTAGCTGGCTTCATAGTTTAGAATGGGGCTCCTCAAAGCAGCTAGTCAAGGAACCGTCTATCGTCAGTCAGTAGTGAAGGAAGGGGTTGTGCACTGGGGTGTAAATCATACTGCTTCCTTCATTGAGGAACTCTTGCTACAAAACAAAACAGACAGCTGAACAAAACAGTGTGCTTGATGCTGGCTGGTGTTTCTCTACAAACATTAGACCAGAAGCTCATGCTGGTGAATGTTACTATTCCTCACATGAAGATGAACATCCTCGAACAGATGATGGGGTGAGATCTTAATTTCCTGGATTCTAGAACCAATGGATTGTAATCCACATAAATTTCCCACTGTGAAGTAGAGCACAAGCACTTGTACCTGTACTCTAAATATTTCACATGGGAATACAGATATTATTCAACATGTATATTGTGTTAGAGCTTATCACTCCATTTGTTAAGCTGATAAACACCCTGTAGATTTGGCCCCTACGCTGGTACTAAGACCCAGTCCTGCATCTGTGATTACTTGTTTTGATGTAAAGTAGTTTTGTGAAACGGAAAGGGCTTGACGTAGCATAAAAGTAAGTGTGAGTCCCAGCCCACTTTGTGATTTGGGGCAAGTCAGGTAACCTGTCTGAGCCTCAGTTTCCTCATCCATATAGTGGAGATAATGATAGTGTCTACTTCACAGAGTGGGTTTGAGGTTTAAACAGGACAATCACAGCTGCCCAGTTTCCCTACTTGAGACAGTGCCCGCAAAAGCCTGCCAGGAGCATACTGCAGATGGTCAAGAGTGTGGATCCCACGGCCACTCCTGGCTCTGCTGCTTGTTAGCTGTGAGACTTTAGACAAATTGCTTCACCTAGTTCTGTGCCTCCATGTTCTCATCTCCAGTGTGGGTGTGATAATAGTTGTTGGGGTGATCAGACCCAACACCAGGTCATGGGGGTGACAAAGTCCAGTGGAGTCAAAGGATTGAGAAAAAGACAGTTTGAGAGAGAAAGGTGGGACACCAGTGTGCCATCACTATCGTGGAGGCTGCGAAGGCACCGAGCTCTGGAAGCCCACGGTATTTATTGGTAATCCAACAAAGAAACAGATGGTGAGAATGTGGAGGTCAAAAGGACACATTGCATTAAGCACATGATTTACAGCTGTGATGGTTTAGCATTTATATGGAACATATTCTGCTACTTGAGATAATGGGAACAGGAGCCGAGGAAGGGTAGAAGCAGGGAGCCAGCAAGTCTAGACACATTCCAGAGGACGTTATGCAAGCCCTGCCTCAGTTTCCCTCCCAACACTCAGCCTTTTCCCAACAATAGTACTCCACAGGAAGTGGCTAAACATATCAAAGAACAGCACCTGGTACCAGTTCTTTATGGGTTGGTACCTATTATCACTGCTGTCATTTTTCAAGGTATTGCCATAGATTCTTCAACCTGTGCACCTGCCTAGGGCCACACCCTGCTTTCTGCTCCCTGTGTTAGTTTCCCTAGGGCCTGGATTCTGTCTCCTTTGAAGTTAATATCCCCAAGCTCAGGCTTAGCACACTGTCCTGTGATGGGGCAGGCAGATGATGGGGCGGTGCAGGGAAGGTAATTTTAAAGTGCATGTTTAATATAACAATTTTATGCTTAGAAAAAACTGTCATTTTCATGTTTCAGAATACATCAGGGTACATTTTTATGTTAAACCAAAGGAATCATGCTGGAGATCTACTGTACAATACAGGGCCTATGACTGACAATCCAATACGGTATACTTAAGCATTTGCTAAGAGGTCTATCTTATGTTAAGTACTCTTTCCACAAAAGGGAACAAAACAAAACAAAACGGGTGGAAGAAAAGTTCTGGAAGTGGTGGCTAAGTTGATAAGTGATGGTTTGATGGTTTCACGGGTGTATACTTATCTCCAAACACATCAAGTTGTATACATTAAATATTGGTGACTTTTTGTATGTCAATCATATTTCAATAAAGTGGGTTTTTTTAAAGAGGGAATCATGCATGACATATACTTTAAAAGTTTGAGAAGTACTGGTTCAATGCTCATTTCTAGTTGACAACCCAGTAGGGTGACTAGAGTTAACAATACATTGTATGTGTCAAAATAGCTAGAAGAAACTATTTGAAATGTTACCAACACAAAGACATGATAAATGTTCAAGCTGATGGAGATCCTAAATACCCTGACCTGATTATTTACATTCTATGCATGTATCAAAATATCATGTGTATGTCAAAATACATACAAGTAGTATGTATCAATAAAAAATGAAATAAAGCATTGCTAGAAGGAAAAAAGTACCAGTTAAAAAAATCTCGGCCGGGTGTGGTGGCTCACGCCTGTAATCCCAGCACTTTGGGAGGCCGAGGCGGGCAGATCATGAGGTCAGGAGATCGAGACCATTCTGGCTGACACGGTGAAGCCCTGTCTCTACTAAAATAAAAATTAAAAAATCTCTACACATGAGCCTCTTTCCACACTTTTATAAATGCCACCAGATACGTAGTGTTCATAGCATTTATGAGGTTCCAAACAATACTATGTCACTAGTGTATGAAGAACTTTATTTTACAGTAATAAAAATATTAGAAATGCCTTAATTAACTGAAATAAATGGAAACATTTATCACATAACTTCTTTTTTCATTTAATTTGTTAAAATTTTATTTTAGATGCAGAGGTACATGTACAGGTTTATTACATGGGCATACTGTGTGGTGCTGAGGTTTGGGCTTCTAATTATCTTGTTGCCCAAGTAGTGAACATACGTTTTTCAACCCTTGCCCCTCTCATTCCCCCACTACATAACTTCTTACGTGATAAAATGTGAATAACATAACTTATATTTGTTTCCTTAATTTTGTAGGATGGCTTCTGGAAACTTACACCAGAACTGGGACTTATATTAAATCTTAATACAAATGCTTTGCACAGCTTTCTTAAACAAAAAGGCATTCAATCTCTAGGTAAGTCACTGTGTTTCCATTAATTAAGTCATTGTTTTCATTCATTCATAAGCATGCTCCTAATTGTTATAAACTGTTTTGTAAGCTAGTGTATTAATGTAATAATTATGAAAGTTATATTTGAATGGAATTATATTTAACCATCAAAGGAAATGGGAGATGGGTTTCTAGTCATATTTTTGCCACTAATTAGGGTATTATCTGAGCACATTTATTAGCATAAATAGCACCAACTGCTGTAAAAAAAATCTCAGAAGCTTAACATGGTAATCAAAGATTACTTTCTTGTCCATATCACAGTCAAATATTGGTCAGGAAGAAAGTTCCACTTATGTGGTCATTTAGAGACCTTGACTCCTTCCATATTGTGGCTCCACCATCTTCAATATATGTCTTTAAAATTATCCTGGTAAGAGAGAAGAACAAAGATTACCCTGGCATCATCCCCCTGCTAGACAAGAGGAAGAACACTAGTCACATAGCCCCATCCATGTACGAAGGCCTGAGAAATGTACTGTTAAGCTGCGTGTCCAGGAGGAGAAAACAGCTCTGATGAGCACCTAGCCAGCCTCTGCCAGAGGCAGTTGTTCAACCTCTGGATGTGTTTCGTATCATGACAACAAGGGGATAGGTGAGGAAGTCCTGAGCATCCTTGACCCAGCAAGTGGTTTGAAGGTCAAATGCTAGCCCTAGGACAGGAGCTGTTTGTTTGTTTGTTTGTTTGTTTGTTTTGAGACAAGGTCTGGCTCCATTGCCCATGCTGGAGTGCAGTGGTGCTATCTTGGCTGACTGCAACTTCCACCTCCCAGGCTCAAGGGATCCTCCCACCTAGCCTCCCGAGTGGCTGGGACTGCAGACACCCACCACCATGCCTGACTAATTTTTGTATTTTTTGGTAGAGATGGGGTTTTGCCATGTTGTCCAGTGTGGTCTCGAACTTGTGAGCTCAAGCAATCTGCCCACCTTGGCCTCCCAAAGTGTTGGGATTACAGGCATGAGCCACCATGCTAAGCCTGGAGTTTTTTTTTTTTTAATAAAATACACATTATGGAACAACTAGCCAATATTCATGAACAGGTAGAACAGCGGTGTCTGACTGGCCACCATCACCTCTAAAATGCCAGAGTTTCCAGATTCCAGGCTGGGTGGGTGGGCAAATGCATAGCCTGTTTGACCTGCACTAGGCCGAAAAGGGGTGATGACAATTTACGTGAGGAGTGAGTGCTTGATCCTGGAATAATAGAAGAGCCTCTATCTGACTAACTCTCCTGCCAATAACAGTTATTAACTTTGAATAAAATGTTTAAAACCATTCTCTGAAGGCCAGGAGAATAATCAAAAACAGGCAGAAACTAGAGTGAACCTAATCTTTGAAAGAAAGCAAGCCAACTAGGTGGGCTCCACATGTATCCAGCTTGTCACCTGAAGGCATTTCTCAGCTCATGAGACACAGTGGGATGTTTGAACTAAAACAGAAAGTCTTAACGGGATGAGGACATGGGGTTAGAGTTTAAGGTTGCCAAAGTGGCTGGAAGTTAAGGATTAAAATCCTATAAAGGAGGGAACCACAGAGCAGGGAGCTCTGAAATCTGCATCCAAATACCCCTCAGATCCTTGGCTGTCTCCTAACCTATACATATACAGGTGCAACCTCAAGGAATCCAGAAAAAAGCAACAGCTGGGAAGCTACAGAGCTAAGCAGAGATTTCAGCTGCTGCCTAGTACTGGCCAGAGTTTAGAGTTCAAGTGGCACCAAATTAGAGAGACTTTATAAATATCTTTCCATTGAAACCATAAAAGAGTCATAAGGATCATATCTCATGATCAAGGACTATACCCCAGGACAAAGGGATAAACCAAAATAGACTCATCCTAATAAAGCCTAAAACAAAGCCTACACAGGACCCACCAGAACAAAACTGAACACTCTTTAGAGTAAGATAGCATAGCGAGAGTCTCTACAAGGTGTAATTTTTAATGTTCACTATGGAATGAAAATTTAATAACATACGAAGAAGCAGGACAATATGATTGTGATCAAGGGGAAAATGGGCCATAAATGTTGACCCACAGATGATCCAGATGTTAGAATTAGCAGACACAGACTTTAAAACTGCTATGAAAAATATAGTGAAGGATTGACTTACCAGAAAAGGATGGGATGGGTGAATAAATGGCAGAATCTCAGCAAAAAGATGGAAACTATAAAGAAGAACCAAATGAAAATCCTGGAACTGGAAAATATAGCATCTGCAATGAAAAGGTCATTGAATGAGCTTAACAACAGAATGGACAGAACAGGAAAAAAATCATTTAATTCAATTGACAATGCACTCAATAAACTTATCTAAACTGAAATATAGAAAGAAAAAAATAGAATGAAAAAAGAACAGAGGAGCCAAGACTGTGGAATGATATCAAAAGGTTTAACATTTGTGTAACTAGGGTTTCAGAAGGTGAAAGGGTAGACAGAAAAATATTTGAACATTTTTATAAAATTGATCAAAGACAGCACCTTCCAGATCCAAGAAACTTAGCAGAACTCCAAGCAGGATAAATACAAAAATGATCACATTTAGATAGGCCAGAGTCAAACTGTTGAAAACCAAAGATAAGCTGGGCGTGGTGGTTCACACCTGTAATGCCTGCACTGTGGGAGGCCAAAGGGGGCAGATCATTTGAGCTCAGGATTTCGAGACCAGCCTGGCCAACATGGTGAAACCCCATCTCTATAAAAATTAGCCAGGCATGGTGGTGTGTACCTGTGGTCCCAGCTACTTAGGAGGCTGAGGTGGGAGGATCACCTGAGCCCTGGGATGTTGAGGCCGCAGTGAGCCGTGATTGTGCCACTGCACTCCAGCCCAGGTGACAAAGTGAGATAAAAATTCAAGATAAATATATTGTCATGTGAGGCTGGAGCTCAGGGAAGAGGTCAGAATTGGAAAAGACTGGGGGAATTCTCAATGTCAGTAGTATTTAAAGCCTGGCTCTGGATGAGGTGACCCAAAGAAAGAAGGTGGACTGAGCAGAGCAGGTGCTAGGACCAGCCTGCCGCACAGCAGGGTTTAGTGTTCAGACTGGACAAGAAACAGCAAAGACGCTGAGAAGGAGAAGCCTGAGAAACAAGAGGAAACCGGAGAAAATTGAGTCACAGATGCAAGGGGATGGGGTTTCATGGATGCGCCTTTCCCATGGGCTTTTCCTGTGTTTCACTGTATTTGCTCCCTGTTATCCATGTTATTTTTCTGTAAGCGTGTGCTTTTCTGCCTTTCTTCCTCTACGTAGAGTCTCAAGCTGTCTTTTTTCTCTGACTTGTTTTTATATCTCTGTACCCAACTTTGTCTTTTATCCTCTTCTTCATTTCTCTTTTATCATCCCCTCTCCTTCTGAATTTGTTTTTTAAATGACACTGATACACATTAGGCATTTCATCAGTTTATTATTTATTATATTATTCTTGGAGTTGTATGTTGCTTATTATTAATATTGCTTAAAAATTATTCTAACATTTTGTAAATAATACTCAAAAAATAAGCCACAAAAGAATCCAGCAAATTAAACTGCTTTTGTCTCCATTGATTTTCTTTTGTGGGACAATGGATTGGTTTTGTCATTTTGTTTTTAAAAATGTATTCAATTTCTTTTTCCTCTATTAAGAACATTATATTATTTAATAAAAGCCCACTTATGAGCAGTTGGCTACCTCAACGATGTAAAATTAATGGTGTATATGCAGATATGTGCATACTATGCCAAGTCCTTTTGTCTTTACTCAAAAAAAGTAATTGTATATTCTTAATTATAAGACAAAGATTTGGGTTTTTCTTTTCTTCCCTAAAACCATTTTTTGGCTATGTGTCGTGGCTCATGCCTATAATCTCAACACTTTGGGAGGCCAAAGTAGGAGGATCACTTGAGTCCAGGAGTTGGGGGCTACAGTGAGCTCTGATCACACCCACTGCACTCCAGCATGACAGAGTGAGCTCCTGTCTCTCCAAAAAAAAAAAAAAAGAAGCTTGCATTTTTAAAATGAAAATGGGTTGTTGAGTTCAACACATGTAAACATTCATTTTTCAATTTTGATATTTCATAATATAGTAAAATATCTTGGATACCTATAGGTACTAACCACTAGAAATAATTTGATACACCAGTGTAATTGGTCATATCTGTTGTTTATCTGTTGAATATTTAGGTTTACTCTTCTAAGCGATTTGTAACAGGAGCCTAAAAACTGGATTTCTTTCAGTGAACTTCATGGCTCTTTGGTTATTGAAGATGCAAGCGAGGGCACTCTGGATACAGTTCAGTTTCCTGGCAACCATCAGGATAATGTCATAGGCACACGGGTCCAACCGTCCTCATTTTTTATTTAAACAGCAAGCCATTTAAGGACCTTGAAGAGTATTAGAGAGTTTCACGATCTGCTCATGTACTGTGATTTAACCGTATTATATTCTTTTTTTTTTTTTTTTTTTTTTTGAGACAGAGTCTTACTCTGTCACCCAGGCTGGAGTGCAGTGGAGCGATCTCGGCTCACTGCAAGCTCCACCTCCCGGGTTCACGCCATTCTCCTACCTCAGCCTCCCGAGTAGCTGGGACTACAGGTGCCCGCCACCACGCCCGGCTAATTTTTTGTATTTTTTTTTTTTTTTTTTAGCAGAGACGGAGTTTCATCGTGTTAGCCAGGATGGCGTATTGTAATTCTTTAATGAGAATTTTATAAACAGGCACAGTTTGAGATGCAGAGTTCCCAACAGACTTAACGGAGTTTTTTTCATTTTAGGCATAAAAGGAAGAGAACGTCTCCTGGACCTAATTGCCACAATGCTGGTACTACAGTTTATTCGCACGAGGTTGGAAAAAGAGGGAATAGTGTTCAAATCACTGATGAAAATGGATGACCCTTCTATTTCCAGGTGGTTTTAACTATAGTATTATGCAACTTATTTATATTTTCAACTATTTATTTAATAAACCTTAGAAACAGGTATAGGGAATTATCTTACATGTGTAGACTACTTTATAAGTATGTAGGAAGATAATTTGTTTGCAGGTGACAGCTTGCCCACAGTCTCCTGTGGCGGGCAGGGCTGATGTGGTACTTGTGCCTTGGGCTGCCCAGGAAACGGGCTCAAAGAGTTTCAGTGCAGCTCCCACTGGAGCCTGGCGCTTCTGGCTCTGGATGTGGTACTCTTCACTGCAGTGTGCTGATCCTGGGTGCCTCCAGAAGACCCACAATATGACTGTTGGGCCCAGCCCTGTTCCCAACAATGGCAGGGCCTGGGACAAGAATACAATACAAGTATTTAAAGTTTATAACTTGTGTTTAAAAGTTATAAATCAAACTAGCAAACTATTAGATGAAATGTGTTCTGATCTCCTCCCTTGGCAAATACAACTTCATAACCACCTGGAAAGCCAGGTTCAAATTCAGCCCTTGGCTGACCCCTAGCACCCTAAGAGGCCTTGCCTGCACCCATCAAAATGCCATCCAGACCCCATGCCAGTGCCCCTCACCCCAGCCACCTTGTAGCACCAGTGAGATGGCAACACTGTTCAAACTCAGGATGACAGACCCAGGGAAGACCCTGGAAGTGGACTCAGGGCCATGTGGTCAGGTATGCTGGAGTTGCAGGGTCTAAAAAGGAGGATGTGGGCTCCGGGGTGGGCATATTCTCTTGTCCCTACAGACCCCCCACTCCATGGCAAGAGGGTCAAGACCAGAGTAGGATCCCTCCGAGACATATATATATACATATATATACACATATATACACATATATATACACACATATACACACACACATGCACACACACACACATACACATATACATACACATGTAATTGGCTTATGTTCTTTTAAAGGCAAGATAAGGGGAAAACTAATCAAACTAATAAAAATATTATTGCTACGGGGATTTGATAGCGGGGACAAGGATAGAAGCTAGGTTTCTCCTAGTGTGCTTTGTTTTGCAGTTTTGACTTTGGAACTGTGTAAATATTTTACATAATAATGCATAAGATTGATATTTATTTATTTATTTATTTATTGAGACAAAGTCTGGCTCTATCGCCCAGGCTGGAGTGCAGTGGTGCAATCTCGGCTCACTGCAACCTCCGCCTCCTGGGCTCAAGCCATCCTCCCACCTCAGCCTCCTGAGTAACTGGGACTACAGGTATGCACCACCACGCCCTGCTAATTTTTGTATTTTTTTGTAAAGACGGGGATTTGCCATGTTACCCAGGCTGGTCTGGAACTCCTGACCTCAAGCAATCCTCCTGCCTCAGCCTCCTGAAGTGCTGGGCTTACAGACATGAACCACTGTGCCCATCCTGGGAATTAATTTAAGGTGACTTTAAAACATAGTACTGGCTGGGCGCGGTGGCTCACGCCTGTAATCCCAGCACTTTCGGAGGCCGAGGCGGGCGGATCACGAGGTCAGGAGATCAAGACCATCTTGGCTAACATGGTGAAACCCCGTCTCTACTAAAAAAATACAAAAAAAAAAAAATTAGCCGGGCATGACGGCGGGCGCCTGTAGTCCCAGCTACTCGAGAGGCTCCAGGAGGCAGAGCTTGCAGTGAATTGAGATTGTGCCACTGCACTCCAGCCTGGGTGATGGAGTGAGACTCCATCTCAAAAAAAAAAAAAAAAAATAGTACATAATTTGACTATATCTCCCTAGTGGGATAGTACCTAAGGATTAAAAAATATTACAAAGAAATCTCACTGGGAGTAGTCATGGTGTTAATAATACTTTTGATTTGTTATTTTGGAAGGTAGATATTAATATTGTTAGAAACTAATACGTATAAAATCAAAGAAGTTAAACGAAACCCCTTGATTTCTAAACTTGGATTAGATCAGAGAAAAATAAATGGCAACAGAAAAAAAAGGTTGAAGAGCAGAACCTGTAAATAAACCTTTAGAGACATATCAACCAAAAGCAAGGGTAGACCTTGTTTAGATCCTGATATGAACAAACCCACTGCATTTAAAAAAATGAGACAGGGAAAATTAAACACTACTTGGATATTTTACGATATTAAAGAAATATTGATAACTATTTTTTAAGTGTCATGATTAAGAAAAAGTTCTCAAACGCAAAACAGGTGTTCAGGAAGTTCTGGGCTAGGCAAATTGGCTCATGCCTATAATCCAAGCACTTTAGGAGGATCACTTGAGCCCACCAAGATCAAGCCCAGAAGTTTAAGACCAACCTAGGTAACCAATGAGACTGCCATCTCTACAAAAAACTTTTTGTAATTACCCAGGCATTGCTGGGCACGGTGGCTCACACCTGTAATCCCAGCACTTTGGGAGGCCAAGGCAGGAGGATTGCATCCAGTTCAAGACCAGCCTTGACCACATAGCAAGACCCTGTCTCTACAAAAAAATTAAAAATTACCCGAGTGTGGTAGTGTGTGACTACTCAGGAAGCTGAGATTGGGGGGATTGCTTGAGCCCAGGAGGTTGAGGCTGCAGTGAGTTGTGATCGTGCCACTGCACTCCAGCCTGGGCAACAAAGCGAGACCCTGTCTGAAAAAAAAGGAAAATCATAATTTACTATATGTAATTTATACTTCCATTTTTTAAAAAGCAATACCTTCTCATTAGTTTGCCAAGAAAGATGAGAATTTATTTTTTTTTTCTATTTTGGGAGTTTTCTTTTTTGTTGTTTTTATTTATTTATTTATTTATTTATTTATTTATTTTTTGAGGCCAGGTCTCGTTCTGTCACCCAGGCTGGCGTGCAGTGGCATGATCTCGGCTCACTGCAACCTCCACCTCCCAGGTTCAAGCAATTCTCGTGCCTCAGCCTCCTGAGTAGCTGGGATTACAGGTGTGCACCACCATGCCCAGCTAATTTTTATATTTGTAGTAGAGATGAGGTTTTGCCATGTTGGCCAGGCTGGTCTCGAACCCTGGCCTCAAGTGATCTGCCTGCATTGGCCTCTCAAAGTTCTGGGATTACAGGAGTGAGCCACTGCACTAGCCTATATTTTGTATTTTATTTTAAAATAAACCAGTGCCACTTGCCAAGAGGATTAATTAAATAAATATCAAAGAAAAAACACTTTGAACAGCTAGGAGATGGGACTAAAAAATTAGTATTTGACTTAATAGGCACATCCAAAGAAACATTTATTCTATTTAGATCATTGCCAATTATTAATATTACAGCTGTTAAAACAAGTATAAACTTTGAACCTGCTTTTGAACTGTAATATCACAAAGTAAAGATTTTCAAAATTGATCAAGTATATTCCAGCATATTGCTCTTACTGCATTACTGCTACTGTGCTAGCAAAATGGTTTGTTGGCACTTTAGCACATAAGACAAACAATTTTAGGCCGGGCACGGTGACTCACAGCTGTAATCCCAGCACTTTGGGAGGTTGAGGCGGGCAGATCACGAGGTCAAGAGATTGAGACCATCCTGGCCAATATGGTGAAACCCCGTCTCTACTAAAAATACAAAAATTAGCTGGGTGGGGTGACACATGCCTGTAATCCCAGCTACACAGGAGGCTGAGGCAGGAGAATCGCTTGAACCAAGGAGTCAGAGGTTGCAGTGAACCGAGATCGTGCCACTGCACTCCAGCCTGGCGACACAGTGAGACTCCATCTAAAAAGAAAATTAAGTATTTTTTATTTCCTGTTTATTGCATATTTGAAACTTTGTTCTATATTTTCTATTTCAGGATGTATGTATCATTGATGCAGGAGCACATTACCTGGGGGTGTAGGCACAAGATTTTCTTGCTAGTGGAAGGTGAACCAAAAAGTGTAGAGGCCACTGGACTAAAGGAGGCCAGCTCAGCCAGTGAAAATATTCAAAGCCAGTTTTGTTGTTTTCAGCAGTTAGTAACTATCAGTAGATGAATATTTACCAGGAAACATTGGCCTTTTAACCACTTTGGGCATGCTTCTTATTTAGTATGTTCATTCTATCATGACATTCAGTGAACATTTATTGAGTGCCTACTGTGCACCAGGAACTAGTAAGCATGTTAAATTTACAAGCTTTGTTAATTTCCACCACAAACCCATAGGACCTCATGTTATTCTCGTAATTGAGGAAACTGAGATTCCCAGTGTTGAATGAAAGCCACAGAGTATCACATGGCCAATATCATGTGATTGCAGAGTCAGGACTCAAACCCAGCTCTTCACCACCACGCTATACTGACGGCCCTTTCCCAGTTCACAGGGAAAAATCAGGAACAGGGAGAGAATTTTCAAAATATTGTTTCCCCATAGAATTTTCTGAAGAACTTTGGTGTATGTTGCCACTTGTTCACTAACAAGTTCCAGCAGATGACAGAACAAATGAGGAAGTAGCTAATTAATATTAATGAACAATCTCAGAATTTTTCTGAGTGTTGAATAGACTTGAATATTCAACAGTCTCAAATATTTGACACCATTTAGTGGACACAGACTTGACTCGATATGCTTATTCTACCAAGTTGTTCCTGGTTTACGTGACACAACAGAATATATGCCAGTTTCATGGGGGACTGTCAGATATTCTGAAGGTACCTAATCAAGTCGGTACAGTGGGAAGGAGAGAGAAACAGAAGCCTCGTTTGTGAAATAGTACTTGAGTTTGTACGTGAAGAGTGGATAGGATTTAGACTGAGAAGCGTGGAAAGGGGACAACCGTAAACAACTGTAGAGAGGCTAGAACCTGAGCTGTCCTGTAGGCAGCAGGGACGCCTGGAGGCACGTGGAAGCCAGGAAGTGGGGGGCACAGGACACTTGACAATGCAGTGCATAAGCTCAAGGTCAGACGGGTAGAAGAACTTCCATAAGATGTCAAGGAAAACTGCTTTTATTAATATCTTAATTTTTGGCAGAATCATTTTGTCTGATATAATGTGATGGGTTTAGTACCACATTACATTTCACGTTATTCTGAAATCTGAAACATTTATTTTTTTAATCTAGGAATATTCCCTGGGCTTTTGAGGCAATAAAGAAAGCAAGTGAATGGGTAAGAAGAACTGAAGGACAGTACCCATCTATCTGCCCACGGCTTGAACTGGGGAAAGACTGGGACTCTGCCACCAAGCAGTTGCTGGGACTCCAGCCTGTAAACACTGTGTCCCCTCTTCATAGAGTCCTTCATTACAGTCAAGGCTAAGTCAAATGAAACTGAATTTTAAACTTTTTGCATGCTTCTATGTAGAAAATAATCAAATGATAATAGATACTTATAATGAAACTTCATTAAGGCTTTATTCACTGTAGCAATTACTGTCTGTTAAATCTAGTTGGTTTATAGTATTATTCAAGTCTTACATTTTCTTATTGATTTTCTGCCCAATTATCTAGCTATTAATGAAAGTGGGGAATTGAAGTCCTCAACTATTATTGCTGAATTGTTTCTCCCTTCAATTCTGTCAATTTTTTCTTCATGTACTTTGGGGCTCTGTTATATGTTTCTGATGGATTGATCCTCTTATTATTATAAAATGTCCTTTGTTTTTAATAAAAATTTTTGCCTTTAAGTCTGTTTTTTTCTGATTTTTTATCATGATTCCATCTCTTTAGTTAGTTAGTTAGTTAGTTTTTTGGTTGCCGTTTGCTTGTTATATCTTTTTCTATACTTTTACTTTTAATCTATTTGAGTCTTGGTCTAAAACACGTCTCTTATAGACAGCATATAGTAGGATCATGTCCTTTAATTCATTCTGCAAATGTCTTCCTTTTAAATGGAGAGAAATTTCCATTTAATACAATCACTGATAAAGTAAGATTTATGCTAAATAGTTTTATAGTGTACAATTTTTATTTCTTTGTCATTTCTTTTACTACATTTTTGAGTTGTTTTCTTAGTGGTTGCCCTGGATATTGCAATTAACATGTTGATTTATAACTATGTAGTTCCTATTAATACCAACTTAATTACAACAGTATACATAAACTTTTTCCTATGTAGCTCCATTCCCTCTCTCTTCCATTGTGCTGTTAATGCCCTATAAACCATATCTTCATATACTCTATGTTCATCAACCCATTTATGAGAATTGCTTTATGCTTATACTGCCTTTTATATTTACTCATATAGTTATCTTTCTCAGCTCTTTATTTCCTCATGTGGATTTGAGTTACTACCTAGTATTCTTTCCTTTCAGCCTAAATGACTCCCATTAGTATTTCTTATAGAGATGTCTTCAAGCAACAAATTATTTTAGTTTTGTTTACCGAGGAATGTCTTAAATGTCCTAAGATACTTAATGCCTTATGTTTCTCCTTCAATGTTGAAGGATATTTTTGCTACATATAGAATTCTTGATTAATAAGTCTCATTAGACCCTTAGTAGCCATCTTGATTATCACACCAACTATCATGGCATCACAGGGGTGGTATACAAGTAACCCTTATTTCACTTCATAATTGGCCCAATATGCCCCGGTAATTATCCTGGCAATTTGGATATGCCAGAGAGAAGCCACAGTGTGCTTCCTTTAAGTGAAAAGGTGAAAGTCTCTGACATCATAAGGAAAGAAAAATATTACAGGCTGAGGTTGCTAAGATTTACAGTAAGGAAAAATCTTCTACTCATAAAATTGTGAAGAAGAACAAAGAAATTCGTGCCAGTTTTGCTGTCAAAAGCTGCAAAAGTTACAGCTACAGTGCATGATAAGTACTTAGTTGAGATGGAAAAGACGTTAAATTTGTAGGTGGAAGACATGAACAGAAATGTCTTCTGACAGCAAGCAGGTTTAGTACTCTCAGCATTTGTTTTTTTCTTTGTTTTCTTTTGTTTTGTTTACTTTTTTTTTCTTGTTTTTGAGACGGAGTCTCACTCTATCACCCAGGCTGGAGTGCAGTGGTGTGATCTCGGCTCACTACAAGCTCTGCCTCCCAGGTTCACGCCATTCTCCTGCCTCAGCCTCCCAAGTAGCTAGGACTACAGGCGCCCGCCACCATGTCCAGCTAATTTTTTTGTATTTTTTTTAGTAGAGATGGGGTTTCACCACGTTAGCCAGGATGGTCTCGATCTCCTGACCTCATGATCCACCCGCCTCGGCCTCCCAAAGTGCTGGGATTACAGGCATGAGCCACTGTGCCCAGCCTTTGTTTACATTTTTTGTTAGCATATTGTGTATCTCAACTTATCTATACCCCAGGTAGCTATTATGTTCAGCAACTGCCTCTGATTGTTTTCAACAAATATGAACAAAGGCTGGGGGAGCTCTAAGTGAGGCCAAATAAAGATAGTTTTGTGCGTGGGGTCTTCCTGGGACCTCCTAGTCAGGTCACATAATGACATTTCTCTGGGAATAAGGCTTTGAATGAGTCCCAACCCCCTTTTGTTCCTTTCTATGGTTCCCAGGAGCTTGTTTTTCACCAAGATTGTAGGATGTTGGTTTTCAAGGCTACCATGGAGCTGGGAGGATATAATGAGCATAAAGTAAGAACACTACAAAGCTCACTATTCCCACCAAAATTCAGCTGACATTCTTGAATAAATGCTCCCAAGATTGCAGCAAGCCTTTGGATATTTTCCAGAGATCTGAAAAAGTTGCTTTTATTTTTCCCAGATGCTTTTATGAACAAAGGAATTTTTGAAGGTTCCTAGCTTGCCATTTTTACTGACATCACTTCCAAATACACTTTTATTTTTATTTTTATTTTTTATTTATTTTTTTGAAACAGAGTCTCGTTCTGTTGCCCAGGCTGGAGTGCAGTGGTGCAATCTTGGCTCACTGCAACCTCTGCCTCCCAAGTTCAAGTGATTCTCCTGCCTCAGCCTCCCTAGTAGCTGGGATTACAGGTGCATGCCACCATGCCCAGCTAACTTTTGTATTTTTAGTACAGACGGGGTTTCACCATGTTGGTCAGGCTGGTCTCAAACTCCTGACCTCAGGTTATCCTCGCACCTCAGCCTCCCAAAGGGATTACAGGCATGAGATACCATGCCCAGCCCCAAATACACTTTTAAATATATTTCTGAACTCACAAAATGTGAAGGAAGTACAAAATGATTACACACATGCACACACAATCTAGAGGTGAAACTAAAGTCATCAGTCAATGCAGAAGCCAGAGATGCCCTGGAAGTGTGCCAAAACCAAAACCTAGAGCTTTGTTAGTTAACATTGTGGCTGCCTGAGGTAGTAAATAGGAATTGGGGCAATCAATAGGAAAGTCAAAATATTTTCTTTTTTAAAAAGCTGGGAATGAGATGTCAATAAGAGACTTTGAAATGTTCTGACACAATCTGTCAGGAATCTGACAGATTCCTGGGAATCTGTTCAGCAATGCTGGGGATCTAGAATTTTTCTGGTTAACTGACTAATAGGATTTAAACCTGACAAAGTAGGGAACTGAGTCAGACCTCCATATAAATCCAGGGACCAAAATTGGCTACATATTTAGTAGAAAAGACAAAGTTGGAAGGATATGACAAGTGAAGCAATAAGCAAATCTGTCTGCAGGCAGTAGATTTTAAAACATTAGTAATTTTAAGTCTTCCCTAATGTTTTCTAACCAGCTTTACTCTTATGCTGGAATTTGAATTTACACCATATTCATAGTCCAAGAAACCTCAAACCAATAAATCAAACTAAAATTGTTCCTGATTGATACTACTTCCAGAACCAAGCAGAAACCAGGCAAATCATCTCAATTCCGGTCTCTCAGGACACCCAAAGTTAAAGTTTAGACAAATATGAGCTATTTCTAAAATTTAACAGAATTGAAGAGTCAAACTACCATAAGCAGGAGTCAACAGAAACCATAAAGAGAAGAAAAAGACAGAAAAATACAAATATTAAAATTATAACAAACTTTATACTCAGGAAGCAGGTTTAAAGTATGTTTAAAGTGAAAAGATAGAGATTAACACTATGGGGAGCATTAAAAGTGGCCATTGGTCCACTCTGGAACTTCAAAGTAGGTTTTCTGAAAAAGATGATGCTTGAGCTTGGGCGTGAAGGACAATAAATAATAAACCAGGAGAAAAAGTGGGGAGCAAGTTTCAGAGAAAAAGATCATAATGAACAAATACATGGAAGCATTGAATAGCAGAGGGACTTCAGGGGAAATTATATACATTTACCTATTACTGCTGTAACAAATGTAGAGCAGGGAGTAACAGGAGATGCCTGCACAGTATATTAAGAAGTACAGACATTATTTCATAGGCAATAGAGAGTCAAAAAGGGATTTTAAGGAGGGAAGTCTCAGGATAATTTTGTTTCAGGCAGTCTTTCAGTGGTGAGGAGAGAGGGCAACATTGAAGTGTCAGGGATCAGTCAGGAGGCTACTACACAGCTTAGGAGAGAGGGCAACATTGAAGTGTCGGGGATCAGTCAGGAGGCTACTACACAGCTTAGGAGAGAGGGCAACATTGAAGTGTCGGGGATCAGTCAGGAGGCTACCACACAGCTTAGGAGAGAGGGTAACATTGAAGTGTCGGGGATCAGTCAGGAGGCTACTACACAGCTTAGGAGAGAGGGTAACACTGAAGTGTCGGGGATCAGTCAGGAGGCTACTACACAGCTTGGGTGAGAGACGTTGAGGGCCTGGAAAACCAGGGGGGTAGTGAGAATTGAGAGGAGAGACAGATTGGAGAAACAGCAGAAAAAATTAGCACAACTTGTGATTGACTAGCTACGTGGAGGATAGCAAAAGCAGTCCTACACAAAAAGAACGAAGCTGGAGATGCCACACTACCCAACTTCAAACCATCTACAAGGCTACAGTGAGCAAAACAGCATGCACTGGTACAAAAACAGACACACAGGCCAATGGAACAGGTTAGAGAACTCAGAAATGAAGCTGCACAGCTACAACTGTCTGATCTTCGACAAAGCCAATAAAAACAAGCAATGGAGAAAGGACTTGCTACTCAACAAATGGTGCTGGGATAACTGACTAGCCATATGCAGAAAATTGAAACTGGACCCCTTCCTTTCACCACAAACAAAAATCAACCCATGGTGGATAAAAGACTTAAATGTAAAACCTAAAACTATAAAATCCCTGGAAGATAACCTAGGAAATACCATTCTGATGTAGGACCTTGTGGAGATTTCATGATGAAGATGCCAAAAGCAATTGCAACAAAAACAAAAACAGACAAGTGGAACCTAATTAAAGAGCTTCTGCACAGCAAAAGAAACTATCAACAGACTAAACAGACAGCCTACAGAATGGGAAAAAACATTTACAAATTATTCATCTGACAAAGGTCTAATATCCAGAATCTATAAGGAACTTAAACAAATTTACAAGCAAAAAACAAACAACCTCACTAAAAAAAAAGGGAGGGGCAAAGGACATGAACAGACACTTCTCAAAAGAAGACATACACACAGCTAACAAACATGAAAAAGTGCTCAACATCACTGATCCTAGAGAAATGCAAATCAAAACTACAATGTGATACCATCTCATACCAGTCACAATGGCTATTATTAAAAAGCCAAAAAATAGATGCTGGCAAAGTTGCAGAGGAAAGGGAATGCTTATACACTACTGGTGGATATGTAAATTAGTTCAGCCATTATGGAAAGCAGTTTGGTGATTTCTGAAAGAACTTGAGAATTACTCTGTGACCCAGCAATCCTATTACTGAGTATATACCCACAGGAATATCAATATCATTCTACCATGAAGACACACGCACACGTATGTTCATCGCAGCACTATTCACAGTAGCAAAGACACAGAATTGACCTAGGTGCCCATCAATGGTGAACTGAATAAAAAAAATGTGGCACACATATACCATGGAATACTACGCAGCCATAAAATAAAAACAAGATCGTGCGCTTTGCAGCAATACGGATGGAGCTGGAGGCCATCCAGCTCCAGCTTAAAAATTACTCTAAGCAAACTAACACAGGAACAGGAAACCAAATACCACATGTTCTCACTTATAAGTGGGAGTTAAACATTGAGTACACATGGGCACAAATATGGGAACAACAGACATTGGGTCCTACTTGAGGGTTGGAGGCTGGGAGGAGGGTGAGTATCAAAAAGCTACCTATCAGGTACTACGCTTATCGCCTGAGTGACAAAATAATCTGTACATCAAACCCCCATGACACAAAATTTACATATATAACAAACCTGCACATGTACACTTGAACCTAAAATAAAAGTTAAAAAATAATTAAATAAAATGTGCTACAAAAAAATAAGCTGGATTTAGGCATGTCTATTTGTGTATAAACATAAACTGGATTTAGGCATGTCTATTTGTATATAAAAATAAACTGGATTTAGGCATGTCTATTTGTGTATAAAAATGGAGCTATTGGCACAGTCATTAACCAACTGAATTCTATCTCAGTATATCAAAATGGCTAATATCGATGTAAAGATAATCAATAAGAGAAGAGAAAATATTTCAGGTCAGATTTAGGATTTTACATGAAATTATCACTGCTGGAAAACCAACAGATTACATGTCAGATGGATCGCAGGAGACGTGTGAGGACTGACACAATGTGGAATAAACATTAAAAAAAGACCGGGCGTGGTGGCTCGTGCCTGTAATCCCCGCACTTTGGGAGGCTGAAGCAGGTGGATTGCCTGAGGTCAGGAGTTCAAGACCAGCCTGGCCAATGTGGCAAAACCCCATCTCTACAAAAATACCAGATATCAGAGGCTGGGAAGTGTGTGTGGGTTAGCAGGGAAGAGTGGTTGGTTAATACAGTTAGACAGAAGGAATAAGTTCTAATGTTCTATAGCAGAGTAGGGTGACTACAGTTAACAATGTATTGTGTATTTCAAAATAGCTCTAAGAGAGGACTTGAGATGTTCCCAACATACAGAAATGACAAATACTGAAAGTGGCAGATACCTTTAATACCCTGATTGGTCATTACACATTCTATGCATGTAACAACATATCCTCTGTACTCCATAAATATGTACAAATATTTGTTGTGTACCAATTAAAAATAAAATTAAAAAATAAAAATACAGTATATCTACACAATGGAGTATTATTCAGCATTAATACACTGCAAGTTGGGTAAACCTTGAAAACATGCTACATGAGAGAAACAATGCATAAAAGATCACAAATTGGGCTGCACGTGGTGGCTCACCTGTAATCCCAGCACTTTGGGAGACCGAGGCAGGCACATCACTTGAGCTCAAGAGTTCCAGACCAGCCTGGGCAACATGACAAAACCCGTCTCAACAAAAAAAATTAGGCAGGTGTGGTGGTGCGCCCCCTGTGGTCCCAGCTACTGGCTACTCACGAGGCTGATACAGGATGAAGGCATCAGGGCAGTTTCATGGCTGGGATCAACTCTTCTGGGAGCAGGTCCTAGCAGGACTTGGTGTCCACATCCAGGTTATGGGTCCCGCAGAGAGCTTGGAATACTTACCCCTCAATCTGTGGGGAGGAGCAGAGGCTGACGCCTTGAGGACTTACTGTCCTTCTGACCAGTCCTGATGTTTCCAAGGTACTGGGGTTTCAGGACTGGATAAGACTGTTCTAAGGCCACAGTGTGGAAACTGCAGTGTGGCAACTGCAGGAAGTCGCAGGCCAAATCCTCAGCTTTGGCACTGTCTAAAGTAACTTTCTTGGCCGGGCGCGGTGGCTCACGCCTGCCATCTCAGCACTTTGGGAGGCTGAGGCAGGTGGATTACCTGAGGTCAGGAGTTCGAGACCAGCCTAGCCTACGTGGTAAACCCCTTCTCTACTAAAAAAAAAAAAAAAAATACAAAAAATTAGCTGGGCGTGGTGATGGACACCTGTAAACCCAGCTACTGAGGAGGCTGAGGCAGGAGAATCGCTTGAACCCAAGAGGCGGAGGCTGCAGTGAGCCAAGATTGCATGACTGCACTCCAGCCTGGGCAACAAGAGCGAAACTCCATCTCAAAAAAAAAAAAAAAAAAAAAAAGCCTATTTATATACTTATTTACTTTCAAAATTTGTTTTTTTGGAACATCACTCTTAGGATTTACATAACAAATAGTGTGTGTATAAATTTACTAATTTTTATTTTATTTGTAAGAACAACTCACTCTTAGCAGATAGGGCCATGAACACATCCTTATAACATAACAGGTACAGACAAGACTGTTTAAATCATGACCACTTTACTCCTATAGTAAGTAGGTAGAGCAGGAATTCCTACAGAGGGAAATTATTCCTCCAGTTCTTGCTAGCTCAGACTTCCTCCCAGGCTGAATGATTGATATGACTCCTCCTTACATCTGCATGGTTATCCGCCCATCTCAGTCCCCAGTAGAAAGAACAGACCTTGAATCTCAGAGACGGTTGGTGGCCACAAGTCCCTGAACTGCTACTTGGCTTCCCCAGTAAAAACTCAGACTTGCCCAGGCGTGGTGGCTCACACCTGTAATCCCAGCACTTTGGGAGGCTGAGGTGGGCGGATCACCTGAGGTCAGGAGTTCAAGACCAGCCTGGAAACATGGCGAAACCCTGTCTCTACTAAAAATAAAAAAATTAGCCAGGTATGGTGGCATGTGCCTATAGTACCAGCTACTCGGGAGGCTGAGGCAGGAGAATCTCTTGAACCCAGAGGCGGGTTCAGTGAGCCAAGATCGTGCCACTGTACTCCAGCCCCTGGGCAACACAGCAAGAGTCTGTCTCAAAATAAATAAATAATTAATTAATCAATGAAAACTTGTTCTTGTAACCCAAGGCAACTGATAGGCTCATTTAGGCTCTGGCTTCCAGTGACAATGAGTTCTAGATGACAAGTCTCAAAGAGAAGAGCCCCTCTCATTGTCTGGGCCCCTGCCCTAAGCCTGCAGACTCAGGTTTGGTTCTCACTGATAAGAGAGACAGAGTTTCACCATGTTAGCCAGGCTGGTCTCCAACTCCTGACCTCAGGTGATCCACCCGCCTCAGCCTCCCAAAGTGCTGAGATTACAGGTGTGAGCCCACCATGCCCAGCCGGGTTCTTAGTTTTCAATATCTCAGAAAGCCAATTAGATCTTAATCTCATTTAAATCTCTTAATTTTATACAGTAGTAACAGTGAACACATGGCAAAATTCAGCCCATCTAACTCAGAAACTTCATTTTAGGACAACATTTCAAACTCCTTTCCCATCTAGGCATTTTTCAATAGCAGATATGTGGCACACCTGACTCCCTTCCTCCCCTTTCTTCTCCTGATCCCTCTTGGTGAAGGTTTAGGGATTAGAGATGTACCCAGAGCCAGAATTCACTGGCCTAAATCACCAATCCTTGGATTACTACAAGCTCACCTAGAGTCTAAAAGAACAATTCTCCTTATGCCCTTTGTGATCCTGGAAACATTACTTCTCTCCTCAGTTGCTGTTTCTCACTTAGCATCTCATTTTGAAACTTTGTTTCTCTGTGGCCACTATGACATTTGCTCCACTGAGCTTTCTGGCTTTAATTTTTGCCCCCTCAATCAGCTCCAAAAAGCCCTACTGAAGTAGCCCCAGAAACTCACATTGCTATTCCACCCTTTAATGATTTCTCATCTAAATATTAACTACCACTCCAACATTCCTGCATTTGTGGTCATCTTGTCCACACATTTTGCTGAACCTAAATGAAGAAATTCCTATTCCTTTTACTCCAGATTATCCATACAATTATTCTTAAAAGCCATCCTTGGGATATACTGAGGAAAGTACTTCACTATTGGAGTCTGCTGATCTAGGGTTTAAGTGCTGGCTGCACCACTTACTTAGCAAATTTCAGAGAGGTATTAAATTCCTATAAATGGGAATAATGTCTACTTTATAAGGTGTTTCAAAAATTCAGTGATAATGTATGTGATATACACAGCACAGGGTCAGTCTGTCAAGCAGGACCCTGTCAGTGGTGGCTAAGAAGATGATGATAAGTACCCATGGGGTGCCAAGAACAGAGCAGTCACATCTACTGACCTCAGCCACCAAACACCAGCCCTTCCAGCTTCCCTGGATGCTTTGCTAACTGTGCGTTTTTTGGGGATAATATGTGCTTTTCTCTTTGGCTTGAAAACAGAACACTCCTTCAAATGGCTGAAGTATCTTTATTATATACATGGTCTGTGCTTTATCATACTAATTTTTTTTGAGGCAGGGTCTCACTCTGTTGTCCAGGTTGGAGTGCAGTGGGCATGATCACAGATCACTGCAGCCTTGAACTCAGGGGCTCAAGTGATCCTCCCACCTCAGCCTCCGGAGTAGCTGGGACCATAGGCGCACACCATTTGTTTTTAAGAGATGGGGTCTCACTATGTTGCCCAGGCTGGTCTCAAACTCCTGGGCTCAAGTGATCCTCCCGCCTCGGCATCCCAATGTGTTGGGATTACAGATGTAGGCCACCTTGCCCAGCCCTAAATTTTTTTTTTCTTATGGTAAAATACACAAAAAATGTACCATCGTAACGATGTTTAAGAGTGCAATTCAGTGGTGTGAAGTACATTCACATTGTTATGTAGCCATCACTACTATCCATCCTCTGAACTTTAAAAAAAATCATCCCAAACAGAAAGTCTATACCCATTAAACACTAACTCTCTATTCTCCCCACCCCCAACCCCTGGAAACTACTTTCTGTGTCTATGAATTTGCCTATTCTAGGTGTCTCACATAAGTGGAATCATATAATATTTGTCCTTCTGTGACTGGCTTACTGCACTTAGTATTATGTCCTCAAGGTTCATCTGTGTTGCAGCATATATAAGAATTGCACTTCTTTCAAGGCTGAACCATATTCCATTGTACATCTATACCTCATTTTGTTTATCCATTCATCCATGGATGAACATTTGGGTTCCACATTTTGGCTATTGTGACTTTATCCTGTTTTACATTCTGCAGCAATTTACATCTTTATTTTCAGAACTATTAAGTTTCCTCACATTAATACTCATAAGAAAAGAGTCATGGAAGATTTTTATTTGATTTCATTTTTTGGTCATTTATCCTTTTTTTTTTTTGGCAGCCACAAAGACTGGGATTTCTAATTCTATGTTATGATAAGTAGACAATTTAAGTCATTTATCTTTTTTTCTGTTTCCTTTTCAAAGAAAGAAAATAGTATTTTTCTAAAATATGATCATGTCAGTTTGGTCTATTTTTACATATGTTAAGGAGAGCAATAATAGACAAAATAATAACATAATATAACGATTAGGTATTTAGTTAAAAAAAAAAAAAAGTAAGCCAGGTGCAGTGGCTCACGCCTGTAATCCCAGCACTTTGGGAGGCCAACGCAGACAGATCACCTGAGGTCAGGAGTTCAAGACCAGCCTAGCCAACATGGTAAAACCCCATCTCTACTAAAAATATAAAAATTAGCCAGGCATGGTGGCACACGCCTGCAATCCCAGCTACTTGGGAGGCTGAGGCAGAAGAATTGATTGAACCTGGGAGGCAGAGGTTGCAATGAGCCAAGATCGTGCCATTGCACTCCAGCCTGGGTGACAGAGCAAGACTCTATCTCAAAAAAAGAAAAAAAAAGTAGAGGATGGGGCAATAGATAGCCTGCCTCTTCTCTAACCAAGCTGTCAATTGTTTAAGAAATAGACAATAAAGAGTATAGCATATGGAGGCCAAAATACTACTTTTATTATGAACAAAGCTGATTTGGGAGAATGCAGCTTATCTCTACTTGCAGGCAGATGGCCATTTTAATTCTAAACCTCAGAATTAAACAGGTCTCCCAGCCACTCATAGACAGGTCTCCTGCAGGGAAGGAAAAATTATCAACTGACAGTCTAATTAAATGCTTGTCTTTTATACCTGCTATGGTTTGAATGTGTCTCCTCCAAAACTTAGGTGTTGCTAATGTGATGGTATTAAGAGGTGAGGCCTTTAAAAGGTGATTAGGCCACGAGGGCTCCTATCTTGTGAATGGGATTAGGTGCCCTTATAAAAGGGCTTGAAAGAGGGAGTTCATCCCTCTTTTTTCTTCTGCCTTCTGTTATGAGGACACAGCATTCTTCCCCCACTCCTCAAGGATGCAACAGTCAAGGCGCCATCTTGGAAGCAGAGACTAGACCCTCACCAGATAAATGAACCTGACAGTGCCTTCATCTTGGACTTCCTAGCATCCAGACCTGTGAGAAAACAAATTCCTGTTCTTTATACATTACCCAGTCTGTGGTATTCTGTTATAGCAGCTCAAAACAGATGAACACAATGCCCTCAACCCACCTCTCTGCCTTAGTATCCATCACATTCTGTAGCAATGAATCTGTAGCCTGTCTCTTTCCTATGAGCATGTTGCTTTCATCCATTCTTCCACTCACTCAATTGGTTTTATTGAGTGCCCATTCTGGGCCTAGAAATAGCTAGGTTTTACAGTCAGGACCTCACAGAAGTGACAGAAACTGACACAATCCCTACCTTTAAGGAGATCAGCACATAAAATATTGTAAAGGAGACAGAGTATGGTACTAGACAATAAGAAGGGCAGAGTGACTTAAAGCAGGAGGAGAAGGCTTTCTTGGGAAGCCAATTTATGATGACACCTCAAGGTCAAGGAGTACTTCAGTATACTATACTCTGATGTCTAGTAGAGGCATAGCACGTAGCAGAGCTCAGTAAATGCTTACCAATTAATGAATGTTATATGTGAAAACACTATATATGCAAAGTACCCCACAGATGTTAGCCATTATCATTTAGTTAATATGGAGAGATCTACTTTTATTCAGTTCTCTGGAACTCTCAAAAAGATATTATAGCATACAACAGAGAAAACTCATTAAGAGTGTCGACTCATTTAGACATACCCAGAGTCCTGTCTTCCTAGGAGAGAGCTTGAAGCTATTAGGTGTAGGACTAAATACAGAGAAATTAGAGAACCAATCATCCCATTTCAATGTTTGACCAATCCCATTTTCCTCCATGCAAAAGCAAGAGTTCACAAAATTGATTTTTAAAATAGTGATAAAATGACTTTAAAGATATTGGAAAATGAGAGAAATACATAATAAAGATTAAGTATTCCATTTCACTGATGGAAGGTAATGTTAACTAAATCTGAAAATATAAATGCAGCAAGCTGCCATTCCCAAATTGATATTGGACAGTGAAGAAAGTGGCTCACTCTGTATCCATTGTGGCACTGGAGTTCTGACAAGCATGTGGAAAGAGACGGATATTATTTTTGAAGCATGCGGTATGTATTAACACATTACCTCATTCAATTCTAACACTTACAAATCTTGTGAGATGGAAATTATACCCATCATTTATGAAGGAGGAAACAGGCTGACAGATTGTTATGTTGTCATGGCAGGGATTTGAACGGAAGTTTCTGACTCCAAAGCAGAGAAGAGAACAGAAAAAAGCACAGAAAAATATAGGAAAGTCACCGTACAATTGTTGACAATTAAGGAGCTGGCAAGCAAAGACACACTCAGAGCATTTCTCTTTGCCTCCTTGCCCTCTGAACTGTTCAATAAATAGTGAAGGATGCAAAGCTAACTGCGGTATTTATTTCAGATCTGCTGTTGCTCTTCAATTCAAAAACAAGACAGGAATGTTAAATTTGTCAATTTAAATTGGTAAAGGTAGACCTCTATCAGATACAGGTGCTTCTTGACTTACGATGGGTTTATTAGGAAGGGAAAACATAAGTCAAGTGCCTTTAATACACCTAACCTATTGAACATCAGAGCTTAGCCTAGCGTACCTTAAACATACTCAGAACACTACATCAGCCTACAGTTGGGCAAAATCATCTAACACAAATCCTATTTTATTATGAAGTGTTGAATAGCTCATGTAATTTATGGGAACAACATTCTGAACATGAAAAACAGAATAGTTGTATGGGGACTTGAAGTATGGTTTCTACTGAATGTGCATCGCCTTTGGAACCATCATAAAGTTGAAAAATTTTAAGTCAAAGCATCATAAGCCCCAGACTGCCTGTATATGAAACACTCCCTTGGGGGCACTATGCCAGATACCATGCCTAAGTGTTTTCTAACTTTCTGTACCACATTCAAAAGGAGCATCTTCATAAAGATGTTACTGAAATCATAGAAAATATTAGTCCTTCCTTTCTTTTGCAGTTAACAGGATTTTTGAAAGCAGCTCTAAACCACAAGCATATTCCAGCAACTGTTTGTCCCTCCAAGTATGAGCTACTTCCTCCCTCTACCACCATCACTCATATTCTAGTTTGAGGAAATATTAAGAAGCACAGTAAATCAGTCTGTCTTCAGGAATTGCTTAGTCCTTGAATTAGTGTATTTTATAAAGCAGGTTTGCTTTAGCTCCTTAAGATTTGATTACTTCGAATAAAATCTTCCCAATTTGTAGCCAATTTGCATGCCATGTATGAATGCCTGAATTTTAAAAGCACCTTTAGGATTAAGAGTTTTGTTGTCTGTATTTACATAATTTAAATCTGATTACTTAAGCAAGTTTTAGAGCAATTTTAAGAATAGTAATGAGACAAGAATCTTAATATACTCTTGCTGGGCACAGTGGCTTATGCCTGCAATCTCAGAACTTTGGGAGGCTGAGATGGGCGTTGTCACTTGAGGTCAGGCGTTCGAGACCAGCCTGGCCAACATCGTGAAGCCCCATCTCTACCAAAAATACAGAAATTAGCCAGGCGTGGTGGTGGGCACATGTAGTCCCAACTACTCAGGAGGCTGAGGCAGGAGAATCACTGGAACCCAGAAGACGGAGGTTGCAGTGAGCCGAGATCACAGACTGCACTGCAGCCTGGGTGACAGAGTGAGACTCCTTCTCAAAAAAAAAAAAAAAAAAAAAAAAAAAAACAAACATTCTTTAGATCCAAGAATCTAAGGATAACACCTTCTTTAGAACCAAATGTATAAATGGTCAAACGAAGGATGTTTTTAACAACATGGTGTAAACTGTGGAGGTATCATCTTCTTCCAAAGCTATCTGCAAAAAAGGGACAATGTCATCACTGGCTAGTGAAAATTAGAAAAATTTAAGGAATTCTCAGCAAATGTCATATTTTTTAAAATACCAATGGTCATCCCCTAAGAGGGTAAATGCACCTGTCTTTTCTAAAAACAAAGCAAAACCAAAACAAAACTCTATAGAAAGATATTATAAAATCAAGGATTAAATTTAGGTTGATTAATAAGTGATTGAGGTTATAAGTAATACTATCTCCAGGATTTTAATATTTTTTAAATTTTTTTATTTTTTGAGATGGAGTCTCACTCTGTCACCCAGGCTGGAGTGCAATGATGTGACCTCAGCTCACTGCAACTTCCACCTACCGGGTTCAAGTGATTCTCCTGCCTCAGCCTCCCAAGTACCTGGGACTACATACAGCTGCCTGCCATTATGCCCAGCTATTTTTTGTATTTTTAGTAGAGACAAGGTTTTGCTATGTTGGCCAGGTTGGTCTCGAACTCCTGGCCTCAAGTGATCTGCCTGCCTTGGCCTCCCAAAGTGCTGGGATTACAGATGTTAGCCACCATGCCCAGCCTACCTCCAGGATTTTTAATTTCTCGGCAGGGATAATATGACATTAAAAACAAGCTTCTGTTTTATTAAGAAGAAGATTTATTCATAACCAATTTCTGCTTCAAATCACTTCCAAGCATATAGCAAATGCCAACCTTAAAAGAGGGATTCCTGTTTGATTGTCTCCGTTTATTAGAATATGGATGGTCTTTTCATTCTAGGTAACATGCGCTTTGTTTGCTTGTTTTTGTGTAGGAATTATCTTGGAATCTGGTAATTCTGAGACTCTACTGATGGCTAGGCACTGCATATCTAAATTATGTGCCCATTTCCACGCATTCCTTAAAATATTATGAAACACTGTTACATACAAAATATGTATAATATAATGTATAATATGCATAACATATATTATAGTATAATTATAATACAGTCATCATATAATGAGTATAACATGAAAGCATGAGGAAATGACCACCTGTGAACCTGCCATCCAACTTGAGGAACAGAATGACAGTACTGTCGAAGCCCCTGTGTGTCCCTCCTCAATCATCGTGTTATGTTGATCATTCCTGTGCTTTTCTTTATAGTTTTATCACATTTATAGCTAAGAAAGTATATTCAAAATTTGGCTTCTGAATTTTATAAAATACTTTATATTGCATGTATTCTGCTGAAACTTACTTTTTCACTCAGCGTTGTTTCTGAAATTCGTCTATGATGATGTGTATAGCTCTATTTCAATCATTTCACTGCCATATAGTGTTCCATTGCAAGGATAAACCACAATTTATTATCAGTTCTCCAGGTCTTGGGCACATTCTCCCCTGATTTGTACTGTTTCGATCATTTCTGTACTTGCTTCCCAGTCCTTATCTGCAAGAGGTTTTTTTGGTGGGTATGTTCTCCAGGAACAGGATTGATTTTCATAAATTATGTAATTACATATATAAATATATATAATACATATACACAATTCTGAATATATTCATAAATATACTTGTTTAATATGAATATGAAATAAATATGTTATATAATTATATAGAACATATATTATAAGTATAATTATGTAATTCCAAAAAGGGTTGCCAATTTACACTGCCACCAACAGTGTAAAAGTAATACCACCTAACTTTTAATTTTTTGGCCATCTAAGGGGTACAAATGCTACCTCAATATGGTTTTAATTTGCATTTCCCTGGGCATTCTTTTATATCTTTATTAGCCACTTATATTTTTTCTTCTATGAAATGTATGAAATGCTATGGCATTTGCCCACTATTTTTGGGGGTTGTCTTCTACTTGATTTTTTTTTTTTTTTGAGATGGAGTTTTGCTCTTGTCACCCAGGCTGGAGCGCGATCTTGGCTCACTGCAACCTCCACTTGCCAGGTTCAAGCTATTCTCCTGCCTCAGCCTCCCAAGTAGCTGGGATTACAGGCACCTGCCACCATGCTCAGCTAAATTTTTATTTTTAGTAGAGACAGGGTTTCACCTTGTTGGCCAGGCTGGTCTCAAACTTCTGACCTCAGGTGATCTGCCCACCTCAGCCTCCCAAAGTGCTGGGATTACAGGCGTGAGCCACTGTGCCCAGGCCTTCTATTTGATTTTTAGAAGTTTGTTTGTTTGCAACAGAAGCTTTTTTTTTTTTTTTTGAGACAGGGTCTCACTCTGTCGCCGAGGCTGGAGTGCAGTGGCACTGTGTTGGCTCACTGCAACCTCTGTCTTCTGGGTTCAAGCAATTCTCCTGCCTCAGCCTCCCGAGTAGCTGGGATTACAGGTGCCCACCACCACGCCCAGCTAGGTTTTTAATATTTTTAGTAGAGACGGGGTTTCACCATGTTGGCCAGGCTGGTCTCAAACTCCTGACCTCAGGTGATCCATCCATCTCGGCCTCCCAAAGTGCTGGGATTACAGGTGTGAGCCACCACACCCTGCCGGACAGAAGCTTTTTAATGCACTATTTTTCCTCTGGGCAAAAGACCTTCAGAAAACATCCATCAATAAGTAGATTCATAAATGGTACTTTTGGCTACAGGAATTCTTTATATTTTCTGAATACTAACAATTTAGTGATTATATGTGAATATTTCTCCAAGTTTGATGCTTATCTTTTCACTCTTGGTTTTGCCTTTTTGTTTAAGTTCTAAATTTTAACATAGTCAAATTTATTCAGAGATTATGCTTCTGATATCTTAAATCCTTGCCTACACCAGAGCAATAAAGATATTCTCCTATATTTTGCTTCAAACTTTTTTTTTTTTTTGAGATGGAGTCTCACTCTGTCACCCAGGCTGGAGTGCAGTGGCGCCAGCCCAGCTCACTGCAAGCTCTGCCTCCCGGGTTCACGCCATTCTCCTGCCTCAGCCTCCTGAGTAGCTGGGACTACAAGCGCCCACCACCATGCCCGGCTAATTTGTTGTATTTTTAGTAGAGACAGGGTTTCACCGTGTTAGCCAGGATGGTCTCAGTCTCCTGACCTTGTGATCCACCCGCCTCGGCCTCCCAAAGTGCTGAGATTGCAGGTGTGAGCCACTGCGCCCGGCCTTTTTTTTTCCTTTTTTCTTTATTTTTTGAGATGGAGTCTCCCTCTATTGCCCAGGATGGAGTGCAGTGGCGTGATCTTGGCTCACTGCAACCTCCACCTCCCAGGTTCAAGTGATTCTCCTGCCTCAGCCTCCCGAATAACTGGGATTACAGGTGTGTGCCACCACACCTGGCTAATTTTTTGTATTTTTAGTGGAGACAGGGTTTCACCGTGTTGGCTAAGCTGGTCTTGAACTCCTGACCTCAAGTGATCCGCCCACCTCGACCTCCCAAAGTGCTGGGATTACAGGTATGAGCCAATGCACCCAGACTGCTTCAAACATTTTAAATTTTGTCATTTAGATCATAAATCTGACAGAATTGGATTTTTTGTATGTATGGTATGAAGCAGGGAATTTATAAAGAAATGAATTTATTTCTTAGTTACGGAAGCTGAGATGTCAAGGTCAAGGGGCATGTCTGGTGAGAGACTGCTTGCTGGTGGGGACTCTCTACAGAGTTCTGAAGTGGCTGAGCATGCTCAGGTACTATGCTAGATTCTCCCTCTTATAAAGCCACCAGTGCCCCCCCCATGATAGCCCATTAATCCATTAATCCATGTGTGGATTAATCCATTGAGGGCAGAGCCCTCATGATCCAATCAACTCTTAAAGGCCCCACCTCTCAACACTGCCACATTGGGGATTAAGGGTCAACATGAGTTTTGGAGGGGACATTCAAACTTGATATGGTTTGGCTGTGTCCCCATCCAAATCTCACCTTGAGTTGTAGCTCCCATAATCCCCACATGAAGTAGGAGGGACCGGATGGGAGGTAACTGAATCATGGGGGTGAGTTTTTCCCATGCTATTCTTGTGATAGTGAATAAGTCTTATGAGATCTGATGGTTTTATAAAGGGCAGTTCCCCTGCACACGCTCTCTTGCCTGCCACTGTGTAAGATGTGCCTTTGCTTCTCCTTTGCTTTCTGATTGTGAGGCCTCCCCAGCCATGTGGAACTGTGAGTCCATTAAACCTCTTTTTCTTTATACATTACCCAGTCTTGGGTATTTCTTCATAGCAGTATGAAAATGGACTAATACAAAACCATAGCACTGATTTTATCACATCAAATTTCCATATACTAATGTTCTATTTCTGTGTTCTCTATTCTGTTCCATCAGTCCATTTAACTATCTGTATGTATCATGTCTAATTATTATAGCTTTATAATAAATCTTGATAGCTTCCAAATTAGGGCAACTCCCTCACCTTGTCCTATTTTTCAAGAGTATTTTGGCTCTTCTTGGTTCTTTGCTTCTCCCTATGATGATTTTACAATACATTTATGAAGTTCCATGACAAATCCTATTGGGGCCAGGCATGGTGGCTCACGCCTGTAATCCCAGCAGTTTGGGAGCCGAAGTGGGTGAATCACCTAAGGTCAGGAGTTCAAGACCAGCCTGACCAACATGCTGAAACCCCATCTCTACTAAAAGTGCAAAATTAGCCAGGTGTGATGGCGAGTACCTGTAATCCCAGCTACTCAGGAGGCTGAGGCAGGAGAATCACTTGAACCCAGGAGGTGGAGGTTGCAGTGAGCTGAGCTTGTGCCATTGCACTACAGCCTGAGCAGCAAGAGCAAAACGTCATCTCAAAAAATAAAATAAAATAAATCCCATTGGAATTTTGTACGAAACCGCATTAAATCTAGAGATTAATATGGAAAGAATCACATTTTCATGATGTTGAGCCTCTTTATTCTAGAACTTATCTACCCAATTAAATCTCTTTATTATTATTATTATGGTTTTTTTTTTTTTTTTGAGACAAAGTCTAGCTCTGTCACCCAGGCTGCCGTGCAGTGGCGTAATCTCAGCTCATTGCAACCTCAACCTCCCAGGTTCAAGCGATCCTCCCACCCCAGCCTCTCAAGTAGCTGTGACTACAGGCGTGTGCCACCACACCCAACTAACTTTTGTATTTTTAGTAGAGATGGGGTTTTGCCATGTTGGCCAGTCTGGTCTCAAACTCTTGACCTCAGGTGATCTGTCGGCTTTAGCTTTCCAAGGCACTGGGATTACAGTCGTGAGCCACTGCGCCCAGCCTATATCTCTTTATTATTTTTATTACTAATCTGTGTTTCATTAAAGTTTTAAAACATCTTACTCAAAATCTTCTTGCATATATTTTATTAAGATTTTATTTATTTATATTTTTGATGCTACTGTAAATGTTAACTTTTTATAAATTATATTTTTACATGTTTGTTGCTAGCATATAGAAATGCAACTGCAAAAGTGCCAAATAAATTCTGTTAATTCTTATGATTTAGCCACAGATTCTTTTGTTTTCTATGTAATAGTCTCTAATAACAGGTTTGTTTCTTTCTTCCTTTATTAGCTGTCTACTGGTGCATAATGAATAACCTCACACTTAGTGGCTTAAAACATGCACTTATTTTCTCAAGAGTCTCCTGCTCAGGGTCTCCCAAGGCTGTAATCAAGGTGACAGCCAGACTGTGGTCCTTTTTAAAACTTAGCATCCTCTTCTAAGCTCAGGTGGTTGTTGGCAGGATTCAGTTATCTGAAGCCGTAGGATGGAGGTCCCTGCCTTGTTCTGGCTGTCAGCTGGGGGTTTTCCATCAGCTCCTAGTGGTCCCCAAGGTTTCTTGCCAGGTGGCTCATTCACAGGCCTTCTTACAACATGATAGCGCACTCTAGTCCGCTAACAAGCAGTCTTCTGTAACATAACATAATCACAAGAGTAACTATTCCATTACTTTTGCCATATAACATGAACCAATCAAAGGAGTGACTACCCCCATCACCTTAGCCATATTCTGTTGTTGGAAGCATGTCTCAGGTCTCATCCACACTCAAAGAGAGGTTGTGATTTACTTGGGGTTACTATAGGGTGGATTTCCAATCCTAATCACTTTTTTTCTTGCTATACTGCACAGGCTAGGCCCCCAGTACAATGCTGAAATCATGATAGTGATTATCCTGCTCTTATTTATAATCTTAAAGGAAATCATTTAGTACTTCAGCATAAAGTAAGATATTTGCTGTAAGCTTTTTGTAAATGCCACTTATCAGGTTTAAAAAGTTCTCTTCTACTCCAAGTTTTCTAAGATTTATTTTTTTAAAAATTATAAATGGCTGCCAAGGTTTACCAAACTTTTTTTTCTGCATCTTTTGAGATAATGTGTGATCTTTTTCCTCCATTGTTAAATTGCCCTGACATTGTGGAACAAACTCAACTTGACAATATTTCTAGTCATTGCTGAATTTGCTTTACTATCTTGCTTTGGATTTTTCAAATTTGTCTCCATGATTGAGATTAATTGGGGAGTGCTTCCTCTTTTTCTATGTTTTGGAATAATTTATATAAGATTGGAATTATTTTTTTCCTGAATGTTCAGTAGAACATTCATGAAAACTTTTCTGAGTTTAGGATTTGTTTTCTGGGAAGATTTTAAAATCCCAATCAAATTTCTTTAATGATTATTCAGTTTTTCCTTTAAAATTATTTTGATAACATAGTTTTGAGTAATTTGCCCATGAAATTTTCCAATTTGTTGCCATGAAATTGTTCATAATAGCTTCTTTAAAAATAAATCTCTTAATCTTTACCACATCAATAGTTATTCACATTTTAAATTTTTTTTAGATACGGGTCTTGCTCTGTCACTCAGGATGGAATACAGTGGCACGATCATAGCTCACTGCAGCCTCCAATTCCTGGGCTTAGGCAATCCTTCCATTTCCCTCCCAAGTCACTGGGATTACAGACGTGAGCAACTCTCACAGTTTCTGAGAGTCTCCTGCTGAGGGTCTCACAAGGCTGTAATCAAGGTGACAGCCATACTATGGTCCTTTTTAAAACTTAGCTTTTTAAAAAAATAAATCTGGACAGAAATTTATTAGTTTTTTTAAATGAATTAGTGTTTGACTTTATGGATCCTATTATACTATTTCTATTAATTTCTGCCTTTACCTTAGACATTTCATTCTATTTCCCTTTAAGATTTACTCTGACTTATTAAATCTCCTAATCACCCCATCTCAGTTTTCTCTGTTTATATTGTGTAAATATTCCATTTCTAATGTGAAGCTAGTAGGATGTTCCTTTTTGGGAGGTAATGGGGGTTCATCTTGGCCTCATAAAAGTGTAAAAATCAAAACCAAATAAGCATATATTTCATGTAGGCCAGGCATGGTGGCTCATGCCTGTAATCCCAACACTTTGAGGGGCTGAGCAGGAGAATAGCTTGAGCCCAGGAGTTCAAGACCAGCCTGGGCAACACGGTGAGACACTGTCTCTACAAATAAAAACATTAGCTAGGCATGGTGGTGTGAGCCTGTGGTCCCAGCTACATGGGAGGCTGAGGTGGGAGGATCACTTGAGCCCAGGAGGTCAAGGCAGCAGTGAGCTATGTGCCACTGTACTCTAGCCTGGGCAAGACTCTGTCTCAAAAAAACAAAACAAAACAAAACAAAAACACTTGTTGCTTTTCTCGTATCTTAGGATTATAAACTTACTTCATTGATTTTCAGTCTTTCTTTTTCTTTTTTTTTTTAAATTAAGACAGAGTCTTGCTCTGTCACCCAGGCTGGAGTGCAGTGGCATGATCTCAGCTCACTGCAACCTCCACCTTCTGGGCTCCAGCGATTGTCCCACCTCCCAAGTAGCTGGGACTACAGGAGTGTGCCACCACACCTGGCTAATTTTTATAATTTTTAGTAGAGACAAGGTTTCACCACATTGGCCAGGCTGGTCTTGAACTCCTGACCTCAGGTGATCTGCCTGCCTCAGCCTCCCAAAGTGCTGGGATTACAGGCATGAGCCACCACACCCAGCCTCTTTTTTTGTTTTTTTAAGAGAGAGAGTTTCACTCTTGTCTTCTAGGCTAGAGTGCGATAGGCCATCTAGGCTCACTGCAACCTCTGCACCCGGGTTCAAGTGATCTCCTGCCTCAGGCCCCTGTGTAGCTGAGACTACAAGCACCTGCCAGCACTCCAGCTAATTTTTGTATTTTTAATAGAGACAGGGTTTCACCATGTTGGTCAGGCTGGTCTCGAACTCCTGACCTCAGTTGATCCACCTCCCTCAGCCTCCCAAAGTGCTGGGATTACAGGTGTAAGCCAGCACGCCTGGCCACTAATGAATATTTTCATAAATAATCGCAACCATCAAGAATACCATACAAATTATATTTTTAAATATATAAATGAAACAAGATGGAATTGTGAAAAACGTTCAGGCAGCTGACAAGAAGCCAAGAGGCCAGGCGCCATGGCTCACACCTATAATCCCAGCACTTTGGGAGGCTGAGACAGGAGGATTGCTTGAGCCCAGGAGTTCAAGACCAGACTGGGCAATATGGCGAAACCCTGTCTCTATAAAATATACAAAATTTAGCTAGGTGTGATGGCAATGCCCATAGTCCCGGCTACTTGAAAGGCTGAAGTGGGAGGATCACCTGAGCCTGGGAGATCGAGGCTGTAGTGAGCTGTGATCACACCACTGCACTCCAGCCTGGGTGAACAGTGAGAACCTGTCTCAAAAAAAAAAAAAAAAAAAAGCCAAGAAAAGACAGAGAAATGAGAAGTAGAGAAAATGAATAGAAAATAATACTTTAAATGTAAATAATCTAAGCATACCAATTAAAAGACAGAGACTGGTACAGTGGATATAAAAACATGAACCAACTATATGCTGTTCATAAGAAATTCACCTTAAACACAACATAGGTAGATTGAAAGTAAAAAGGATGGTTAATGTTATCTTGGTAACATTATATTTTTTTCAAAAGTATAATTGGCTATATGAATATAAGATAATGTAGATCAACAGTCTTTTTAACTTAGAATGCTCCAGGAGGGCAGAATGAATAGATCCTTCCTGAATGAATCAATGAATGAATGACAGCCAAGTGGTACTGGCACATAGGATGCAAAGGAAAAAAAGAGAGCAATAAAGAGGATATACTATATACAAAAATAAGTTCTAAATAGATTAAATAGAAAAAGGCTATGGAGCTATGTACAAATTAAATCTCTATTCATTAAAAACATTCTAAACATTCTAAGTTATCATATTAAAAAATAAGCAGCCAGGCCAGGCACGGTGGCTCATGCCTGTAATTCCAGGAATTTGGGAGGCCAAGGCAGGTAGACTGCTTGAGCCCAGCAGTTCAAGACCAGCCTGGGCAACCTGACAAAACCCCATCTCTACCAAATATATAAAAAAAATTAATCGGGCATGGTGGCATACGCCTGTCACCCCAGCTATCATACTTAAGAAGCTGAGGTGACAGGATCATCTACGCCTGGACTTCAAGGCTGTGGTGAACTGTGATTGTGCTACTGCAGTCCAGCCCAGGTGATAGAGTGAGACTCTGTCTCAAAAACAAAAAGCAAAACACACACATGCACACTCACACACACACACACACACACACACACGATAGGCAGCAAGGACTTAAACTGTGGCAAATTGAATCCGTGCTTAAATCTCTGCTCCCTTGTAACACCTACCAAATGGCCAGACAAGAGGAAAAAGTACAAAAGCACAAAGATGAAAAGAAAAAGAACAGACAAGAGATGGGAGTAAAACTGTAAAAGATGAAAAGTGCACAAATGAGTAGTAACTGACTTAGCAGATGAGAAGATACTAAAACTATCTGTAAAAGGGGAAGACAAGAAGCAAAAAGGCTTCAAAAAGCCTTAAGAAGAGAGGAATCAGGTACCATTGAAGTTATGAGTGGGGATAAGGAACAAAAAACAGGAGGATTAATTGAAAATAGGTTTAGGGAACAGTTAGATCTCCCGTGTCCCATCTCCCACATGTACCTCTAGATGTGTATCCTCCTCCATTCCTGAAGAAGATGGGCAGTTTACTTTTTGGATAAATTAAAATGGAAAGAGGAAATAAGTTGTTGGATTTATAAGAGGAGAATTAAGTGAAAGTCATTATGCTGAATGGTGAGACAGCCCCCTCACCCCAATCCTTTTCCCCCACCCAGTTCTCAGCACGCAGCCAAAGCCTATAGCCTCAAGTCAGGTGGTTGGAAGAGCTCTCATTGGAGAAACTCAGTGAGAAAAATTATAAATAGGGTGTCACAGAAGTCCCTACATGAAGAGATTCCTTCCCGATTCCTCTTAAATGAAGCTACCAGTTAACTAGTCCCGTCCATTCATGCATCTAACAAACAGCTTTTCATGGCCTTCTTCTCAAGTATTAATAAACATTCAAAGAACAGTAGGTATTTTAAGAAAGTGTCTAACATAAGTGACAGACTCCTTGGCAGGAACTCTACCTATCTCTCAAAATCTACTCTTGCTTTTTATCTTGGTAAATGAATTAAAAATCTGTCCATGGGCAGGGGATGGTGGCTCATGTCTGTAATCTCAGCACTTTGGGAGGCTGAGGCAGGAGGATAGTTTGAAGCCTGGAGTTTAAGACCAGCCTGAGCAACAAAGTGAGACCTCATCTCTACAGAACATTTAAAAAGTAGCCAGGTGTTGTGGCATGCACCTGTAGTCTTAGTACCTGAAAGGCTGGGGGAAGGAGGATCAATCACTTGAGCCCAGGAGTTTGAGGCTGCAATAAGCTGTGATCACACCACTGCACTCCAGCCTGGAAGACAGAGTGACACCACACCTCTTAAAAGAAAAAAAAACCTGTGCACAGCTGTTCAGCAACATTACATTTCCCAGCCCCTATTGGGTTAGGCATGGGCATATGTTTAAATTATCACCAGCAGAACCTAAACAGAGGTGGTGTGTGACATTTATAGCCCAGAGCCTTCAAGAGAGTGAAACTGGGCCAGGCACAGTAGCTCACTCCTGTAATCCCAACACTTTGGGGAAAAAAATATAATACTAAAAAGAACAACAACAAAGCATTTAGTTAGTTTGTTTTTGTTTTTGTTTTTGTTTTTTTGAGAGGGAGTTTCACTCTCATTGCCCAGGCTGGAGTGCAATAGCACAATCTCGGCTCACTGCAACCTCTGCCTCCTGGGTTCAAGCAATTATCCTGCCTCAGCCTCCCAGCTAGCTGGGATTACAGGCATGCACCACCACACCCGGCTAATTTTTGTATTTTTAGTAGAGATGGGGTTTCGACATGTTGGCCAGGCTGGTCTTGAGCTCCTGACCTCAGGTGATCCACTCGTCTCAGCCTCCCAAAGTGCTGGGACTACAGGCATGAGCCACCACACCCAGCCCAACGAAGCATGTGGAAGAAACAAAAAACCCAATGGAGAGGTTGTAAGATAATAGTTAAGGAATGTCCCCAGAGCATAGAACAATAGGAGAAAAACAAAAAAAAAATGGGAGGCTGAAATTATCAAATAAAACAAGAAAATTTAGCCAGAATCGAAAAATGAAGTTACTTAAAATTACCTAATAATGCCTAGAACAATGATTGTAAACAAATAAAATCCCTTACCAAGGATAGCTCTCCCGAAACTTATTAATATTATGAAGAGAAGATGCTAAAAGTTACCAAAAAAAAAAAAAAAGAGACAGATCACATACAATGAATCTAGGATAAGAATGGAAAAAAATGGCAAAAGCATTCTCAACAACGTAAGACAGTGGCGTAGCCAGGAACATGGCTCACTCCTATTATCCCAACATTCTGGGAGGCTAAGGTGGGTGGATTGCTTGAGTCCAGGAGTTCAAGACCAGCCTGGGCAACATAGAGAAATCCTATCCCTAATAAAAATATAAAAAATTAGCCAGGCATGGTGGCGAGTGCCTGTATGGGAGGCCGAGGCGGGAGAATCACCTGAACCTGGGAGGTCGAGCTTACAGTGAGCCGAGAACGCACCACCACACCCCAGCCTGGACAACCAGAGTGAGACTCTGTCTCAAAAAAAAAAAAGAGGCCAGGCACAGTGGCTCACGTCTGTAATTCCAGCTACTTGGGAGGATGAGGCAGGAGAATCACTTGAACCTGAGAGGTGAGGGTTGCAGTGAGCTGAGATCGCGCCACTGCACTCCAGCCTGGGTGACAGAGCAAGAAAGACAATGGAGCAAAGGCTTAATGTGAAATAAAACTATTTCCAATCTTGAATTTTATCCTCAAGTAAACCATTGAAAAAGTAACAACACAGAAGAAAGATGTTTTTATAGATCAAGGATCTCAAAGCATGTGCTCTAACAAAATGAGATAGAGAAGAAAATGTGTGGTCCAAAAAGAAAGGGTATCCAACATAGAAGAGACGAAAGTCCCAGGAGGAGGGCAAAATGATAGGAAGACAGTTGTGCCAGAAAACCTGGGTATAGATGACAGCTACAGACAGAGAGCTCCTGGTACCCATGGACAAAAAATGAAATTAACAGGTAATCCAATATTTTTGTGCATGTGAATTTGAAAGGCTATATGAAATATAGGAAAAACAAATAGGAAAAAAATAAAGCAACTGTTAACTTTGGGTGGGAACAGGGGAACAGGAAAGAAAATATACTCAGCCAGGTGCAGTGGCTCACGCCTGTAATCCCAGCATTTTGGGAGGCCAAGGCGGGTAGATCACAAGGTCAAGAGTTCGAGACCAGCCTGGCAAAGATGGTAAAACCCCATCTCTACTAAAAATACAAAAATTAGCTGGGCATAGTGGTGGGCGCCTATAATCCCAGCTACTTGGGAGGCTGAGGCAGGAGAATTGCTTGAACCCGGGAGGTGGAGGTTGCAGTGAGCCAAGATCGTGCCACTACACTCTAGCCTGGGTGACAGAGCAGACTCTGTCTCAAAAAAAAAAAAAAAAAAAAAAGAAAAAAAAGAAAAGAAAAGAAAGAAAAAAAGAATATATACTCATAGAATATTTTTTGTCTTACCATTAAACAATTTTGCAGGCTGGGCACACTGGCTCACACCTGTAATCCCAGCACTTTGGGAGGCCAAGGTGGGAAGATCATTTGAGCCCAGAAGTTTGAGGCCAGCCTGGGCAACATAGTGACACCTCGTCTCCAAAAAAAAAAAAAAAAAAAAGAAAGAAAAAAAAAAAAACGTGCCTGTGGTCCTCCTTACTAGAAAGGATGACATGGGAAGATCACTTGAGCCCAGGAATTCAAGGCTGCAGTGAGCCATGATCCTGCCACTGCACTCCAGCCCAGGTGACAGAGTGAGACTCTGTCTCAAAAAACACCAAAAAACAAAACAAAAAAACACCCACACATTTGTCCATACTCATATTAGTATAAACAATGAATACAGGTCTAACAAAAAATTGTGATGTATCTATATTGGAAGGATGAGGAGAAGATATACACACTAGATGTTATCTAAAATAGATAGAAGCATATAATTTAGAAATATAAAAAGTAAAATACATCTAAAAGATTAAAAGACGTTGGCTCTGAGAACAGGCCTAATAGGTGATAAAAAGAACTGCTTCATAAGCCTTGTGCTTTATATTATCACCTTTTATATTAAACCAAATGCTTACTATGATTTTTAAAGTCAAATTATTTTAAAAGAAGGCAAAGAGACAGACTGGGAAACATATTTCCAACACATGTAAGAGTTTAAGAATTAAAGCCTATAATATATTGAGTTCCTGCAAACACAATTAACAAAGATCCCAACAGAAAGTCAAAGGACATAAAAAGATAAGTCAAAGAGGAAGTACAAATAGCCAATAAACATATGAAAAGACGTGTAATCTGGTTATCAATCAGCGAAATGCAAATGAAAACACCATTGATATCAGTTTTTATCCAGAACATTGAAAGATTAACAATATCCAGTATTAGACTGTGAAGAAATATGATTTTTACATAATTGGTTGGAGTGGGTCAACTAGCTATCATTTCAGAAGAGAATTTGTAAGTATTTATGGCAATTTAAAATACACCTATTCTTTGACCCTTCTAGGAATTGAAAGTATTCAAACATGTACACAAGAACATGTGTAAATTAAAAGACATTATGGTCTGTGTTCATAACAATGGGACATATAGAACTATAAAATGAATAAGGTCTATCTCTATGTACTGACAAGGAAATGCTTTCAAGACATACTGATAAGTAATAAATATACGTATATATACATATATATATATATATGCACACTGCAGGACAATATATGTATAGTATGGTCCCATGGAAGTCAAATAAAACAGCAGATAAATGTGTGACTGCCATTTAATGTGGATTGAGAGAACATATATCAAACTATCAACAATGGTTATTTCAGAAAAAAAGAAGAGAAATCAGGGGTAAAGTATGATATTCTTTTACACCATTTGACTTTTTTGCAAGTAAACTTTCATTATTATTTATATAATTTAAAATATGTTTAATAAACCAAAGAAGCACAATACAGTAAAGAAAACATAAGAGATAGTAAAACATTAAACATAAGAAGGAAATTCTATATGATGCACAATCAAATAAGGTGACAGGTTAATTATGTCTAATTCTGCTTTAAATATTGAATACTTTTAAAATATGGTACAACAAATAAAGGGTGAATTGCAGTTAATAGCAATGACCAATTCTTTTTGAGAAGGGCATAGTAGAGCACTGAACCAAATTCAGTCATTTTCACTTTGAATTGTTGTTTCCACTTCTATGTATTATCAAAACTATTATTTCTTTTTCTGTCAGTACTTTAAGGCTCTTGTTCACAGGCCATAATCTCATCTAAAACAGCAAACAGATCCTGCTACCTTTCAGTTAGCACATGCCTAATAATCTTTACACTTCCCCTAATTTTCTCCACACTATACTTGCCCAAATAACAGAGCCCTTCTTTAGGGTTTTATGGTAATTTGAACTTATCTCACTGTTCTTCTTGCCTCATATTACAGCATATATTCCAGATATCATACAGGATATGTAAGAAGTGAAAAGGTTTAAACCAACTAAAGAATAGGAACAAAAGTGTGATTAACACCATCCTGACCTTCTTTTGCCACTGAAGCCTCTAAATTGAGAGTTACTCTAGGAAAGCATATCAAAAATAGCCTTAGACTAGCCATATGCAGAAGACTGAAATTGGACCCCCACATTTGACCATATACAAAAATCAACTCAAGATGGATTAAAGGCTTAAATGTGAAACCTAAAACTGTAAAAACCCTGAAGAAGATCTAGGAAATACCATTCTAGACAACAGCCCAGGCAAAGACTTCATGACAAAGTCAAAAAGCAACTGTAGGCCAGGTGCGGTGACTTACTCCTGTAATCCCAGCACTTTGGGAGGCCAAGGCAGGCAAATCACCTGAGATCAGGAGTTCAAGACCAGCCTGGCCAACATGGCAAAACCCTGTCTATATGAAAAATACAAAAAAAATTAGCTGGGCATGGTGGTGGGCACCTGTATCCCAGCTACTTGGGAGGCTGAGGTAGGAGAATCACTTAAGCCCGGGAGGCAGAAGTTGCAGTGAGCTGAGATCGCCCCACTGCACTCTCCCCTCTACAAAAAGAGTGAAAACTCTGTCTCAAAAAAAAAAAAAAAAAAAGCAACTGTAATAAAAATAAAAATTGACAAGTGCGATCTAATAAAACTAATGAGCTTCTGCACAACAAAAGAAATTTCAATAAACAGACAACCTACAGAATGAGAGAAAATATCTGCAAACTATGCAACCAACAAAGGTCTAATATCCAGAATCTATAACTCAAACAACTGAAGAAGCAAAAACAATCAGCCCTATTAAAAAATGGGCAAAGGACATGAACAGATGCTTCTCAAAAGAAGACATACACATGGCCCGCAAACATGAAAAATGCTCAATGTCATGAATCATCTGGGAAATACAAATCAAAACCACAACGAGATACCACCTCACACCAGTCTGAATGACTATTATTAAAAAATCGAAAACAACAGATGCTGGTGAGGTTGCAGAGGAAGGGGAATGCTTATACACTGTTGGTGGAAATGTAAATCAGTTCAGCCACTGTGGAAAGCAGTCTGGAGATTTCTCAAAGAACTTAAAACAGGACTACCATTCGACCCAGCAACCCCATTACTGGGTATATGCCCACATGAATATAAATTATTCTATCATAAAGATACATGCATATGTATGTTCACTGCAGCACTATTCACAATCACAAAGACATGGAATCAATCTAGGTGCCCATGAATGGTGGATTGGATAAGGAAAATGGGGGACATATACACCATGGAATACTATGCAGCTACAAAAATAATGAGATAATGGCCTTTGCTGCAACATGGATGGAGCTGGAGGCCATTATCTTGAGTGAATTAATGCAGAAACAGAAAACCAAATACTGCATGTCCTCACTTATAAGTGGGAGCTAAACACGGAGTATATACAGACACAAAGAAGGGAACAACAGGCACTGGGGCCTATTTGAGGGTGGAGGGTGGGAGGAGAATGAATATTGGGAAACTACCTACCAGGTATTATGCTGATTACCTGGGTGACAAAATTATCTGTACACCAAACCCCCATGACACTCAAGTTACCCATGTAACAAACTTGCACATGTACCCCTGAACCTAAAAGTCAGAAATAAAAAAAAGGAAGAAAACAAAAATTAGAGACACAAATAAATGAGAGTTTTAAAAAGAAGACATAAATTAAAAAGTGAAAATTTAGCTATTTAGAAATTAAATTTTCTCAGAAACCAGGTCAAATTTAAGATAAATTCCATTGGAGTTTGATCACTCATGATTTTGATGCTCTTAAGTGTTTCACTGCTGATGACAATATACCAGGAGTTCGTGCTTTCCCAGCACCCTGTTTGGTGGTTCCCGGATAATACATACTATCCTTGTTAATATTCTAAGATTTAAAATGTTCCAGTATAAAGTAAAATTTTGAAAAATAAAATTTTACTGTATACAACAGAAAATAGTTACAGAAGCAAACCCCCTCACAATGTTGTTGCCGTAGAAACAGGGATGATGATGGTGATGATGCTTTACTGGTTAACCTCACTTACTCCTCACACCAATCTCATACAATAAGTCCTATTATTATTATTCCCATCATTTTAGAGATGAAGGAAGTGAGGCTTGGAGAGATCAATTCTGTAACTCACTCAGGATCTTGAACTTCTAACCACTATGCTTCACTGACTCTCCTGAGTAAAGTCACATTCTTATACCTCAATACTGTTTCTTTTTCTTTCTTCCTTTTTTATTTATTTATTTATTTTTTTCTTGAGATGGAGTTTCACTCTGTCGCCCTGGCTGGAGTGCAGTGGCACAATCTTGGCTGCAACCTCTGCCTCCTGGGTTCAAGTGATTCTCCTGCCTCAGCCTCCCAAGTAACTAGGATTACAGGCATGAGCCACCATGCCCGGCCTAATACTGGGTTTTCAAATCAGGTTTTTAACCATGAGGACTTGGAACATCCAAGTTTCTTCAAATAATGAAATCCAAACATGTTGTAAGAGTAGACCAAATCTTTCCTTAATATCAGATATTATTTTACAGAAGAGGAAACTAAGGCCCAGGTGCTTAAATAATTTCCTCAAAGGCAAATGGCCAATAATGGAAAGAGCTGGTACTCAGGTTGGTACAACTTAAAAAGGCATTGATCTTTTTACCTTACCCTGATACCTTCCAGAACACAGAACCATCTTTAAGCAATACATACGTTATGTAATACATGAAACACGGTATGCTGTGTTATTGCAGGTACAATATGAATATACAGGCCGGGTATGGTGGTTCACGCCTGTAATCCCAGCACTTTGGGAGGCCAAGGCAGGCGGATTACCTGAGGTCAGGAATTTGAGAGCAGCCTGGCCAACACTGCGAAACCCCGTCTCTACTAAAAATACAAAAATTAGCTGGGTGTGGTGACGCACGCCTGTGATCCCAGCTACACGGCTGGGGGATGAGAATTGCTTAACCCGGGAGGTAGAGATTGCAGTGAGCCGAGATCGCGCCACTGCACTCCAGCCTGGGCGACAGAGAGAGAATCCCTCTCAAAAAACAAAAACAAAAATATGAATATACAAAACATTAAGAATTTGCTAAAAGAATCTGTAAGTTTCTAAAGTTTTCCTATAAAAAGCAACACTTTATATTAATTATATTATTTACATATAAGACTAAATATTTCTGATATTTAAGCTTCTGTTCCACCTATTAATCCAACAAATTAAAGATTATCAAAAATTAAGATCTTACAATGAAACCACAACATTATGAAGGTTAAAATATGGACTACATTTTCCTAAGACTTATTCAGGCTTTTCCAACTTCTAGCTAATCTTACCCTAAAAGTAAATCAATCTTTTATAATTCAAAATACTTCTATAAATTAAATTAAAATGTTTAACTGATGACAACATGGGTATCATAAAAAATAAATAGCATAGTAATACTGTTTTCCTTTTGATTTAGGAAGAGGTAACATCTCCAACAACTACCCAGTGAAGTAGATGATATTCTGTTGCCAGTTCAAAGCATCTATATTATGCTGGCAAAGATTTCCAAAGCCTACTAATGTTTTTGCTTTGAGTGGCTCATACAAGTTCCCTGCACCTCATTAATGCAATGGTTTTATGACTAAAGGACACCAGCATGAGACTTTAGGAGTTGTAATGTTCTCCAAAATTGAAGTATAATCTCACACCCCTTATTTAATATATAGAAGATTCACCAAGTAATATCCTGTTGAGCGATTAGAAAACTGCAATCATTTGCAGTTCTCAGTCCTTTTATGTCATAGAAATTCATGACGCATTTTTGCCATATAGTTTTACTTCTTCATTTTCCTTATCAAGCATCTAAAAATAAGTGAAATTCTAACATCTTTTAAAAAAATCTTGTCAGATTTCTTTTAGGACACCATGAAGATATCTACAAAGTGTTTTGAAATTCATGTAAGTATCTACACTCTGAAACTGAATATCTGGCAGAAATAATTTCAATCAATAAATTTTATAACCCCCTGAAATTAACACTTACCTGCTTCATTGTTAACTGGGGACTCCCACAGTTTCCCCTCTTTTGTCCACGGGATCAGCTCTTCAAACCCATTCTGAAGGGGTTGTTCATTGACTGTGGCTAACTGCTTAGCAAATTCCACATCCCAAAGTGAAGGTGATGTGTCTGTATAACAAAGACATTTTAAGTAAGAACAACTCAATGTAAATATCTTTCTTAAAAAAGTTATAACCAATCCTGAATTGATCATGTATTTTTCAGACCTTGACACTCATAATTAAATAGTATATAATAAAAAGTTACTAAGAGATAACTGCAAAAATTATATTAAAAATTGTAACTACAATAATGGCAAGCTTAACTTTTGTTTTACAACAATGCCAGGTAATCACTGCCCCCCTCTACTGGAAAGAAAAAAATAAATTTGTATTTTGTTTCAGGGTATTTTTATGAATGTGAATGTTTGTTGTACAATATGTGACTCTGGTTTTTAAAGTCTAGCCTGTTTATCTTTATTTTTAGTCTATCAAAATTAGTCACTAATGTACTACTGTTAACAACCAAAAAAGTTAAATTAACAGAATGACGATAAAACTGCTAATGAATACTGAGTACTTCCTCTGTGCTTAAATGCTTTTTATGCATTAGTGCATGTCATCCTCACAACCAACCCTATGAGTAACATATTATCATGTTGGCTAATTACCACCATCATATTACATGTTTCAATAACTTATTTACTTTTGAAACTTCAGATCATCTTTGGAGAATGAGCCATATTCCCACCAGTTACTGCTGCTGGGAATGTAAAATGGTACAATCACCTTGGAAAACCGTTTGATGGCTTCTTAAAAAGTTAAAAATATATCTATTATTCAACATAGGCATTTCATTCCTGGATACTCACTCAAGAGATAATACATGCCCACACAAAGATTTGTACACAAAAGTTAATGGCAGCTTTCTTTGTAATAGCCAAATGTGGGTTGTAATCTGGGAAACAACCCAAATGTCCACTAACAGGTGAATAAGTACAAAAATGTGATACATTCATACAATTGTATACTACTCAGTAATAAAATGTGTTACTAGTACATGTAACAGCATGGATGAATCTCAAATCATTATGCTGAGTGAAAGAAGCCAGATGCAAAGGAGTAGTACATACTGTGTGATTTCAGTTACATGCAATTCTAAAAGATACAAACTAATTTACTGTAACAGTAGATCAATGGTTGCCTGCATACTGTGTGTGTGTGTGTGTGTGTGTGTGTGTGTGTGTGTGTATTGCAAATGGACACAAGAAAACTTTGGAGGGTCATGAAAATGTTCAAAATTATAACTGGCAGTATCATGGGTGTATATATTTGTCAAAACTAGTCAAGTTATATACTTTAAATATGTGCAGTTTGTTGCACACAAATTATACCTTAATAAAGTTGTAAAAAGAAAATGAATAACAATATCTATCCCTTGGCTACCTTTTTCCCTATATTTTTATTCTTTAGTTATTTTTACCAACATTTTTGATCTTTCTTATTTTTTTCTGTGTGATCTCACTTTTTAAAATAAATGAGGATCGGCCGGGCATGGTGGCTCACGCCTGTAATCCCAGCACTTTGGGAGGCCGAGGCAGGTGGATCACAAGGTCAGGAGATCGAGACCATCCTGGCTAACACAGTGAAACCTCGTCTCTACTAAAAATACAAAAAATTAGCTGGGTGTTGTGGCGGGGGCCTGTAGTCCCAGCTACTCGGGAGGCTGAGGCAGGAGAATGGCGTGAACCCAGGAGGCGGAGCTTGCAGTGAGCCAAGATCATGCCACTGCACTCCAACCTAGGCGACAGAGCAAGATTCTGTCTCAAAAAATAAATAAATAAATAAATAAATAAATTAATTAATTAATTAAATTAAATTAAATAAATGAGGATTGTATGGTTTGGTAATATACTTTTTTCACTGAATGCTTGCATCAGTATCCCATTTTATATATATATATATATCTCACAATCCCCAACTGTTGAATATTTTGATCATTTATATTTTCTCTTTTAAATACTATAATGACAAATAACCTTGTAGTTACACTTTTGTGCCTATCTGTAATATGTCCTTAGAACAAATTCCTAGGAACACCATTTCTGGGTTAGAGGCATAGATTCATATGATCTATCCTCCAGCTTACCTCTTTACTCACTCTTGCCAAGCCCACTAAAGCATATCAACAAATAGCTCATTTACTCTTCTAACTGTGTAAGCCTTATTTTATCTCTTTTGCTTTTCTGAATCTGTTTCTGAGCCTTCATGTGCAGAAATGTGTCTAACCACACACTGACTGCTAGATTTTAAGTATTTTGGCCTAGATCATCTGATACTGGGAAACAATCAGTTGTTAGCCTTAACTAGCCACATTTACAGAGCAATCACACCACTAAAAAAACTTAATTGTCTCAGTTATCTTTTACTTGGTGGTCACTGACTGATCTACGCCTTTTCCACCATCATTAGGATCATCACTATATTTTTACACTTGCTAATAGTTGCAAGCATTTATTAAATATGTACTATGTTCCAGGCACCTCAAGCATTTATTAAATATATACTATGTTCCAAGCACTATGCCTGACACTTTCTCAGATTACCTCATTTAATCCTTGAGATGTATGTACTAGCCCTCATTTTATAGGTGGGGAAAGGTTAGTGTGGCAGAACCTGAATTTGAATCCAGTTCTACACAACACCAACACTCTTTCTATTAAGCTATACTGCCTGTCGACTCTAGGATAACCAGTAGGGCCTATGACTATATCCTCTGTAGCAGTGGTAAGAACTTAGTGTGGAACAAGACATGGGAATCATGGAACAGAATAACTCACTCAATCAGTCAATTAAAAACAATTACTGAATGCCAACTATATTTCCAGCATTATTTGATGTGGTGAGAAAACAACAGTGAACAATTGCTAAATTTACATTTCCACATTTTGCTATTCTTGTACTTAATTGGGAACAAAAACCATTCTTTAGACTCATGCAAGTGTAGCATATTCAAACAGTACCTTCATTAGAGTAAATTATTACATAAACTTGTGTGCTATTTTCCTCACTAGAGGAAATACTAGAGTATAATCATTTGATACTGTTTGATAGAATACATAAAACTTCAGTGCTTCCTTGCCAACTAACTTCAGTTTTAGAAATAAGATTTTTTTATTTTAAAAAGTAAGCTGGCTCCTTCAAGAATCTCAAGAATCTTCAAGCATCTCTTTTGGCTGAACAACAGCAGCTGCCCTGACAACAACAAATTTCTTTCTTTTTTTTTTTTTTTTTGTGGGGCGGGACGGAGTTTTGCTGGTTGCCCAGGCTGGAGTGTAATGGTGCAATTTTGGCTCACTGCAACCTCCGCTTCCCGGGTTCAAGTGATTCTCCTGCCTCAGCCTCTCAAGTAGCTGGGAGGCTACAGGCGCCCGCCACTATGCACAGCGAATTTTTGTATTTTTAATAGAGACGGGGTTTCACCATGTTGGTCAAGCTGGTCTTGAACTCCTGACCTCAGGTAATCCACCTACCTCAGCCTCCCAAAGTGCTGGGAATACAGGCATGAACCACTGCGCCCAGCCAACAAACTCCTTTCCGATGCATGCTTAACCATTTGAGCTGGGGAGAGGTGAGTCATTGTCCCTATGCATTTTGCACTTACTTCCTTTTTATCATACACAAGAGAATGCAGTTTTCGCATTCCCTTCGTAACAAGAAGGGGGTTGTTCTTTCAGCTTCACTTTCAGTTGAAATGAACAAACACTGAATTAACTTCTTTCCTCTATAGATGTATATTTTATAGTACAATTTGTTCAAAAAAAGAATTTAAGATTTAAGATAACTAGTTCCTATGATCTGTAAGCCACATGAGTAGGTGCTACGTGAATGAGATACAGCCCCTAATGGTATATTAAATAGGGGGAAAATCAAAAGTTTGTATAAGTAACTGGTAGAAAGATTAAATGAGCCCTTGGAGGCCAGCCTAGGAACTTATCTATCATATACAACATTCTTTTTTTCCCCCGCCTTTGAGTTGGAATCTCACTCTGTTGCTTAGGATGGAGTGTTATGGCATAATCATGGCTCACTGCAGCCTCAAATTCTGGGCTCCAGTGATCCTGCCACCTCAACCTCCCAAGTTGCTAGGATTACAGGCATGTACCACCATGCCTGGATAATTTTTTTCTACTTTTTAGAGAAAGGGGCTCACTATGTTGCTCAGGCTGGTCTTGAACTCCTAGTCACAAGCCATCCTGTTGTCTCAGCCTCCCAAGTCCATACACAACATTATTTCTACAAGATCCAAAAAACTAACTTCTATTCTTTAGAAATGTTCATCACTTATATGCTGGAGACAATTTGTATTGAGTTTCTTCATTGATTTTACTAGTAAACCAAATTTAATGTCAAGCAAGAGGACACTCTTATTTCTCTTTTAGACTTAAAATGGCAAATTTCTTACCCAAAGAAAACACTACAAGTCTGTTAAATATATTCCTTGAATGTTCTTCCCATCTACTGAACAACCACTAAGTCACTTCAGTAAGTTTTTTTTATAAATGCTATCTCCTCTTCTAGGCAGTAAGCTGCCTAAGGGCAGGAACCAGTATATCTTTTTTATGTAATAGCATAGAGATACACTGTAAATGGTAGTTGATTATTAATGTTCTAACCCAAATTAGTAGCTAATCTGAACCTCTGGATTCGGTAATTGGTAGTACTTACCTCCCACTGTCTCACAGAATGCAACACTTCATGGGGGAAACCTGACCAAAACTAGCAATATTGACAACTGTAGTGTGATGTGTCCCCCACCAGGTTACTTAAGAGTGTATGTGTGTTGCTTGGATCCTGAAGGCTGGGCAGGGAGCCAAGGCCCTGGTGCCCAGCTGAGGAGCAGGGATCCCTGAGAACCCAAACATCCCAGGGCATACCTGAGAACATGTCAAAGAAAACACTGTCATCGTGCACACAGAGTAAGCAAACAGTCAGAACATTAGCTGAAAGGCAGCTTAGAGATGGGAGGCAGGGTGACTCTAGAGCTGCTCAGGAATGTCCAGTATGTAAGTCCTAGTAAACTCATATATTCATCAAGTTGGACTTGCCCAAATTATTCTTTGGTCTCTCGACGCCTTCCCAGTTTTGGGGGATGTTACAGTCCCAACCACCACATTCGTAAGCAGGATCCAGGCCAATGACAGGCTGGAATATTAAAATATTCAACTATTATACTGTCAGAACACTAAGGAAGGACATCTTGGAAAGATGGAATGTTTCTCCACCTGAGAAATAGTGTTATTCTTTCTTTTTTCAAGTTTAATTTTTAATTTATTAGAACCCAGTAAATGATGATTTTTAAAAGCAGAGTTTCTACCAAATTAACACTTAATTCAGGGCAAAAATACACTTAAAAAACCTAAATCTTAAGGCAGAAGTAAAACACTATAAAAACAGTGTGTCTAATACAGACTGTAAAATGTCAGATTTTTAAGAGATTCACATAGTATTTTATAGCACTAAAATATTAATACAGTCAGAAATATTTTCAGTTGGTCCAAGATTTCTGTTTATAAAATGTCTAGACTGCTAATTGAAGAAGTGTTGCTGTATAAGTAATAGCTACAATCCAACCAACCAAGTGATTGTTTTTATGACAAAAGAACTAAGGTAGGTAATTACATGGTTTCTATTTGTAAAGCTTTTGCAGTATTAAATATAAAGTATTACTAAGGGCATTTTTTGATTCATCTCCCTACCCTAATGCCCCCAGAATGTACACCACTTCCCTTTAACTCTATTTTTAAAATTCTGTGAACCGCCATACCTATTCACTGTGGGCCTGACCCTATAAAGGCATGAATTGTTTACTTTCATATGGTGGAAGAACAATTTTGGTAAACTACTACGTCTTTTTCTAGTCATTGAGCAATTTCAAACAGAAGTCTTAAGAATTGTTGCACCACGACAAGTGAACAACCTGTTTCTTTACCACTATTAAGTTTGAATTTTGTCTGGAATCTGTTAGAGTTGTCGATATTGCTAATTTTGGTCAGGTTTCTCCCATGAAATATTGCATTCCGTGAGACAGTGGGAAAACACATTTCATGTTTATGTGCAATTAACAGTAGCCCTTCTGAAAAACAGGGTTAACATTCTTACATTTCCCCTTGTGATCAAAACCTTTTGTTTTTAGGGAGCAGGATAAGATTTAAAAGTGCTTTAAATCAGAAAACAAGAATTAGCTAGCTTACACATTCCCACTGAATAGTGTCAAAAAACATAAATGCATTTAAAATAAGTTGTAAGTCCAACAAATATAAGCTTGATGGGTTCTTAACTAACATATTAAGTAATTACAAAGATTCATTTTTTTTACAAACTTTTAAGCTATTTTAATAAAATGGCTAAAGACCTCACTATACTTCTATTTATCTGTGCATTAATAAAAACCTGTTAAAATTCCTTATTTAGCACTTCTGAAAAAGTCTAGTCAAATAAGATCACTAAAATTACCAGAAAAGCTTTGAAATACTGATTGCAGATTCATTTCAAAGTAGATTTAATGCCTTTCAGGATCTGGTGTTTAAATCATGAATGTCTTCACCGACTTCAACTCTGAAAATATAAAAATTTTAGTCAGTGCTGGCTATAGTTAAACAATACTGGTATTACTTGAAAAAATAAAAACAAAAAATATATTGTCAATCATGCATTCCACAGTTTTTTCTTTTTTGAGCTTGATAGTATATATATTTTTTCTCATTAAAGGTTCAAAACCAAAAGCGGTTTCTCTTTGCTGCAAATATACATTAAAATAGAGTCTCTGTACAGCCAAGGGCTCTGGGCTCTGGCTGCCCCATATCCCTGCACCTCCCTGGCCAAACCCAAAAATATAGTGTTACTGCTCTGCAGGGCATAGAGGCAGTGCTCTCCTACCCCCGAGGAGGCTGGGTGGGAGCTGATGGGGAAGCCCTGGCCACCCCAGGGGTCCAGGAGCTGGAGCCTGCTTGGAGTTATTGCTTCAAGGGGGGGCACTAATGCCCAATGCAAATGATGAGAGGAGGAGCAAAGGGGGCATGGGCCTTTGCTCTCCAAGTCCCACTCTGCTCTGAAGAGGGGGTAGGATTAAGCAGCAGCAAAAGCATCACCCACTGGGAGACTGTGGCCTGCATCTCCTTCCCTCCCTGAGATAGGCTTCTGCCTCCCACACATCCCCTGCAGCCCCCTATGGCTTCCGCAAGGCCCCCTACACTCTGGGGGCACGCTATGGCTTGCAAGGGGCAGCACTGTGCCCAGAGCCTGGACACACGTTCCCAGCTTCTGAAACCCCCTAGGAGGAGGGAGGGGAGGGTATGGGGCCTGCTCCCAGGGGCTGATGGCATTGCCCTGGCCCTGCCAGCAGGCTGTGGCACTGCCCAGACCCTAAATCCACCCCAGCCCTTGGGGCTGACCCCATGCTAGGCAGGTCCTGCCAGAACCCCCACCAGTCCCACCCCTTGCCTCAGTCCATCATGGCCTCGAGCATCTCCAAGAACAGCTTGTGCATGGGCACCTTGCCCTCCAGCTTCACCCCATAGAAATGGGCCAGCACTTTGCCCGCTGTCTGGCGGAGGAGCGGTAGCGTGAGCAGCAGCCTGCCTGGTCGCCGCCGCTCAGTACCCCCTCCGGTGCCAGCCCAGCCAGCTTCGTACTCCAGCAGGGCCTCGTGCGGAGCTTCTGGCAGCTGCTCCACAGCCTCGGCATCTTCGATGTGCACAGAGTCTGAATCGGCAAGGGCCAGGGCCTTCAGTAGAACGTACTCCCCTCGCTCCAGCCGCAGGGCCTGCAGCCGCCGCACCAGTTGCAGCAGGGTAAACCCCCGTTCCCCTAGGCCAGCTGCCTGTGCCCCCTCTTCATCCAGGACTCAGTCCTCAGCGAAGGCCAGCTCATCCTGCAGTGGCAGTGAGCGCTGGGCCACGCCCGGCACCAGCACCTCCATCCACACGCTCTGCAGTACTGACATCTGGTCAGACAGCGACAGCGATGAGAAGCCTGGGATGCTCTTGGCCCAGCTGATGGTGACCACGATCTCTCAGTCAAAGAGGTCACAGAGGGTAGCCACGGATGGAAGGTGCCCATCAGGGCCCACGAGGTCGGGCATGGCATAGAGCTTCTCAGGCTCAACCACCAGCAGATGAGACACCAGTGCATTCACTGGGCCTGTCTTCCGGGGGCCTCCAGCGACTGCCAGGGGCCCAGCAGGGAAGGGGCACGGGAAGGGCAGCGGGTCCACCTCTGGCACCGCTTGTATTTCTGCCGCGCACCCGGGGCGCGGTCCAGGCGCACTCCCGCAGGCTCTTGGTGAAGCGGCAGGCCTGACAGGCCTTGCGTCTCCGCTGGTGATCTCACACTCGTTGGAGGCCGGACAGCTGTACTTGATGCTTCCCTGGATGGTCCTCTTGAAGAAGGCTTTGCAGTCCTCACAGGATGACACACCGTTGTGGTAGCCGGAGGCCACATCCCCACAGACCAGGCAGAGGCGCTTGGGCAGGGAGCTGAGCACCAGCTTCCCACCGCCCTGCTCGCCAGGCCCAGCCCCCTCCCCATCCTCCTCTTCCTTGTGGCCTGGGAGGCAGTGGATGGGAGCTGGACCAGGGGCCAGGGTCACAGGAGGCTCGGGTCTCCGTCTCCGAGGAACCCTCTGGACTGTCAGGCCTGGCCGGCTCTGCCATGACGTACAGAGGCTCAACGCCCAAAACCTGGCTGGACATGGCGCTGGTCACCTGACACGCGGCTGCCCTCCTGCCACAGCATGCCGATCCCAGGCACACGGCGGGGGCCGCCCGCTCCACCTCCTCGCGACCGGCCTGCAGGTCCACTCTTACACTTCCGCTGTCGCAGAGACCGCCACCTCGGGGGTGCCGCGCCCCGCCCCGAACCGGCGCACATCTTTGGGAAGTTGCCTAAAGTTGCTACGCCTCCCCCCAGCCCCGACGCCAGCGGGAGACGCTACCGGGTTATCAGGAAGTGAGTGGGGGGAGCCAAGGAAAAGGAAGTTCTCCCCGCCGTTGCGATGACCTTTGACCCAGAGAGGAGGGTGGCCCCAGGCCCCTTCGAGCGCCCCCACGTGGTCTTCAGAGCCCCTTCCCTGACACAGAGCCCTCCGCGTCTTCCACCAAGGCCAGCCCCACGGACTTCGGCAAGGGCGGGATTGAACCCTGCCCAGGGGCGGGCTGGATCGGAGGCCCAACCCTGACCCGGGACAGGACCCGCAGCCAGAGCCAGATCCTGCCCCAGGCCGGCCCACCAGGACTCGGACGCCGGATCCCGCCTGAACCCTGACCAGTCCTGCCCTCGACTGGGTCCCGACCGTGGCCCAGACTGGCCCCAGAGCCGGACCCCGCCTGCAGCCTGCCCCGCCTGCCTCCCTGCCGCCGCATTACACAATTTCAAGAACTAAGTGACAGGGCGCGGTGGCAGAAAGTAGGATATACCAATATCTAACAGTAGCTTTGGACCAAAAAGTAATTAGATTGCCGTTGTATCTTTTATTGTGTTCTCTTGCAAATATTAATCTTAATGTTTCCTGAAATATGATAATACTTCCATTTCATTTGGATAATAATGAATAATAGTTAAGTCCTCTTGGGTCTGCCCCAATACCTTCTTCCTCAGCACCTGTTTGGTGCTGGTGTCCAAAAGGGAGTTATCAGCCAGGGCCCCCAGCCACTGCTCCCTAACCACCCCCATAGCAGCTCAGACAGCGACTCCTTCTCACTGGGCAGGGAGTGAACTCTGGGCTGCGCTGAGGTTATGCTCAACCAAACTCCTCTTCACGGTACCCAGCTTGTGTCTCGCTCCATGTGTGACTGGCCATGAAAAAGCCTGAATTCATGGGGTGGGGGCTGGAAGGTGGAATTAGTACCTTTTCAGTTTGTATTAGAAAGTTATTTTCCAATAAAAAGACAACTAAGCAAAAAGAAAATAGTGGCAAGACATGAGCTCTAGAGCCAGACTGCCTGAATTCACGTCCCAACTCCACTGCCTTATGATATTTCTCTGGCCTGTTTTCTCATTTTTAAAATGGGAATAATATTAATGCTTATGTGGAGGATAAGGTTTTGTGAAGATTAGTGAGTTTCAGTACACACAAAATTCTTAGCACAGTACCTGACATATAGAAAACATTGCCTTAAGCCGGGCGCGGTGGCTCATGCCTGTAATCCCAGCACTTTGAGAGGCTGAGGTGGGCGGATCACCTGAGGTCAAGAATTCAAGATCAGCCTGGCCAACATGGAGAAACCCTGTCTCTACTGAAAAATACAAAAATTAGCCGGGTGTGGTGGCATATGCCCGAGGCTGAGGCAGGAGAATCGCTTGAACCTGGGAGGCGGAGGTTGCAGTGAGCCGAGATTGTGCCATTGCACTCCAGCCTGGGCAACAAAAGCGAAACTCCGTTAAAAAAAGAAAACATTGCCTTAACTATTATAGCTATAAATGTCCATGTTAGTGTATTAAATAAATGCTTTACATGTATTTAAATGAGTATATTAGGGCTTGTGTATAAACTTCTTCTTGCCTTGCTAGGAGTTGCTGTATGTACTTAAAGGTGTAAATAAATGTTTCAAAACATGTTTTTCACTGCTCTTACATTTTACCAATGACTTTGCCTATCTTTTTCTTTTTCTTTTTTTTTTTTTTTTAGATGGAGTCTTGCTCTGTCACCCAGGCTGGAGTGCAGTGGTGCGATCTCGGCTCACTGCAACCTCTGCCTCCTGGGTTTAAGCAATTCTCCTGCCTCAGCCTCCCAAGTAGCTGGGATTACAGGCGCCCACCACCACACCAGCTAGCTGGGATTACAGGTGCACACCACCATGCCCAACTAATTTTTGTATTTTTAGTAGAGATGGGAGTTCACCGTGTTGGCCAGGCTGGTCTTGACCTCTTGACCTCAGGTGATCTGCCTGCCTCAGCCTCCCAAAGCGCTGGGATTATAGGCATGAGCCACTGTGCCCAGACTGTTACGAGGTTGTAATGCCTATTCTCTGGGTTTAGCAGAAGGACCAAGTTATTTTCCCCCAAAACCAGGATTTTTCTTTGTCCATTAGAACATGCTTTATACTGCATGTGGAGGGATGTGTGAGCCTGAGAGTCCCTGACCAGTGCCTTGTATCTTGTTGAATTATTAATGATTTCTCTATGGTTATTTCTTTTCTGAAAATAAGTAATCACCATGGCAATGCTGTCACTTATTAATGATGCAATTAAGACTTTACGCATCTCTGCAAATCTACTTAAAAATAAAATAGCTTTAAAAAATAATGCCCTCACATTTGTATCAATTACTCATCCTATCTTGTGTTTTGTTTGTTTGTTTGTTTGTTGTTATTGTTGTTTTCTGCCTTTAGTTTTGCCTGCTTTTGCTTTGTCAGAACATAGGGCCTATAGAAAGAAAGCGTAGGCCAGGTGCGGTGGCTCGGGCCTGTAATCCCAGCACTTTGGGAGGCCTAGGCAGGTGGATCACAAGGTCAAGAGTTCAAGAGCAGCCTGATCAACATGGTGAAACCCCGTCTCTACTAAAAATACGAAAATTAGCCAGGCATGGTGGCGTGTGCCTGTAATACCAGCTACTCAGGAGACTGAGGCAGGAGAATCATTTGAACCCAGGAGGTGGAGGTTGCAGTGAGCCGAGAGCATGCCACTGCACTCCAGCCTGGGCAACAGAGCAAGACTCCATCTCAAGAAAAAAAAAAAGGAAAGAAAGAAAGGGTAGAGTTTAAGATGGTTTGATTCTCTAGATTGTGTTACTCTCATTTTTCATTTGAAGAAATGGAGGCACTCTGGGGCATATTTATTATACTGTAGTCTGGTCAACCAGAAAAACAACCACACAGAAACAAGGTGCCCCTGTCCTAACAGCTGCACCCACCTAAAACCCAGATACCCACATGGCCAGCAGCAGTAGCCCCCATATGTCTCTGCAGCCACATTTGCCTCAGTTTCTCTCTGTAAAGTGGGTATAATGCCTCCCTCACTCATATCACAAGGGTAACTGAGACCTTGCCTGAGAGATGGCTTTGTGTGAAGGGGTAGTGCTAGACAGTGCTAGGAAGATGTGATTGATCGTCATGCTCTGGACACCGCCATTCATGAGATGAAAGTTGGGAAACCATTCTCAGGCAGAGGCCTCACCCTTCCCAGTCCAGGCAGCCCTCTTCACATCCATATTGGATACTGATTCCTGTCCTCTGTTACTATCTGTGGATATAAATATCTATCTGTCAATATGTACAATTAGTGGAAGACATAGGTTGCCAAAAACCATATTTGTTCAGTACGAAAGATAAACAGAACCTTTGGGAAAGTTGTCTATTCATTGGTTCTGGAAAGTTTTCCCTCTGTGTGCATAAAATTAAGAATTTGGAATTCACAGCAGCATGACAGAGTTTACAGGAAGCTGAAAAGGCCCATGATTGTTGTTTTGAAGGCTTGCAGCCTTAAAGGCATGCAAAATTACAGAGGACAGGAAGCCATTTTCACAACTGGATTTGCAGCATCTGTTTACTGAGAGCCTGGTATGTGCCCAGCACCGGGGATGGCTCCTGCCTTAGCACCAAGTGCAGCTGAGGAGAGAAAAGCAACACCTAAGAAACAGTTTCAGAACATTTAGTGCTTTCTTGACTAGGAATACAAAAAGAAGTTAAAAACAAAACCCACGCACACACATAGAGAAATGAGGGTCGGCCATAGTGGGCAGAAAGGGGATTTCAGAAAGCCTTTAGATGAGTTATATTTTGCTTTTTCTTAAAAAAACAAAATCTGTCATATGTCAGCTAGTGCTGCTGCTGAAGAAGCTGAACATCATCCCAGAGGGCAGCAGAACCCTCAGCATCTCACACAGGCAGTTTCCAGCCAGGTGTGTGCCAGTTGCTGCATATGCTTGTTTGCTCTGAGCCCTGGCACCCCCCTCCAGCTGGCAGCTGCTTTGTTGAAACTACTGTAAATGCTGAAGAGGGAGTGAAAAGAAAGAAGGGCATCGTGAGGTGTCCTGCCTCTGCAGGTTGGGGCATGGAGTGGTTCTTTCTGAGGAGCCAGGCCCTTAATTCCTGATGCACTTTTAAAAATGGTCACATTAACATACTTTCAGTTTAGCATCAGAACCAGATGCTAATATTATGACTACAAATAATGACTTAGTACTTATGGACCCAAAGTGACTACGCTAAACTTTTCATGTATTTCTTAGAATCTTTACAATAACACCATAAAGAAAGTACTAAGAGTGTCCCATTTTGCAGGTGAGGAAACTGATGTTTAGAGAATTTTGAAATCTGTCCTACGTTACACAACTATCAGGTGGCCCATATGAAATTGCTTTTTTAGGTATCAAAAACCAGTCACTTATTAAAAATTTCATGTACTTTATGCTGACAATTTCTGGCAGAGCCATTGCTACCAGATAACTCTAAGTTTGTGTGTAAATATCAATGTAAAACTCTCCATGGCTGGGGTAACTTTTAGTCAGATTTCACCAAATTAAAAAACTAACCTTCTACAAAGTTAAAAAAATTTTGTTTGCACTTTCAGCAAAATAGCTCTTTATGTTAAACTCTGAGACATGGAATACTAAAGTTTATGATATCACTGTGGTTGCAACAGTGTTGAACTTGCAGATTCCATGATGGTTGATTTTTGACTGCTTGAGTGTGTTGCCCTGCCCGCAGGGTGAGCTGTGACGCTCACATAGAGACATCTGAGTTGTATTAAAATGGAGCCAAGGCCTAATGGGCTGTAAGAAATAAATGTGCTGTGGCAGTGTGTCTGGTGATTTCCAGCCCTCATTCATTCATTGTTAGACCAGTGACATTCTCTAAGCAAACATCTTACCAGTCGATGGATGAGTGCTCTCTGTGTCCAATACATAATTCTCATCCTTAAAAAGTAATTGTAAAAACAAAATGGTCAGTATGCCTAATACATCACTGTTCTTCCTTAGCAATTAGAATCTGTAAAATGAGTGAAATTAGAATAAAGAAGAACATTTCTATCTTGGTTGCATGGGCAGATGGGTCTTGGACCTCTGGAAATTCAGCTCAGTCCACCAGTGTTTATTGAGCACCTGCAGCCAGGTGAGAAGCATTCTGCAGAATTTGTGGAAGATTCGTACATATGTGTTCCCTACTGTGTCCCAGTCTCCCTATTTATAAAATGAATAAAGACAGCTCTACTTCCAAGAGATTTCATTTGTATGGCAGCTTAAAATCTTCCAGAGAAACATGGCTGCCATTTACATTATTAATAAATCAAATTGTTCCGTAACAGAAACCAGCTCAGTCAACCTGTCTATGTTTACAATTAGAGTGGTTTGTTTGTTTAACAGATCCTTAAGCCTTACTTCCAGGTACTGTTTTAAGCATTTTACGTATTTTTAAAATCCTGTTACATAGATATTGTTACTGTTCACGTTTTACAGATGAGGGAGCTGAGACCTGGAAAGGTTAGATAACAGTCCTAAGGCCACGAGACTCTGAAAGGAAGTGAGGAAGCCAGGTTAAACCCAGGCAGTCTGGTTCATACCCTTCCTGAATGTGATAACCCTGCAGTCTGTTCCATCCCGGGCACAGGCAAGTGGCTGTTCTCACTGTGGAAGTCTGTTTTGGAAGACTCCTTCTTTGTGTCCCTAAATATGATGCATTTTTCACTTATTTCCTGAGGAGACTATTGCTGTTTCTTAAAGGTTCAATAGCCTTTTTTATCCAATTTGTGATGGATTCAAAAACAGAAGGAAGGATTTTTCCAGGAGGTATCTCTGTTTCTGTAATGGAATAGCCATTAGTTCTAGTTTCTCCCCTTAGCTAGCTCCCCCCGACATTCTCTGTCTCTCTCATGCACACACACACACCCCTTGACTGTTCTGATGAGGACCCTGTGGGCTGTGAGTTCCTGCCTGACAACATAAGAAGTTGGAGTAGAGTCAGCCCCTTCCCACTGCCTGTCAGAATTCTACTTTCTTCCTTTTCATTTTATAAACCCATTCATCCAAGCTGTAAGATTAAAAAAAGCAAAATTACTAGACCCCCTTAAAGAATTGGGTAATTTTTGCAACATCATCATCTCTTCCCTACCCCAGCATCCCACCATCAGAACAAACAGGCAGACCTCTTGGTTTGACTTTTCAACACTCAGCCATATTTGAAGTGATGATTACTCTGGTTAGGAATTTCATATATTTTAAATGTGGTTTCAAAGGTCTTTTTAAAATTAATTCCTCTTTCCAGCCTTCCTCTGTCTTTTTCTCTCCCCTCTTCCCTCTCTCCTTCCCGTGTGTGCCTGTGCATGTGTGTGTGTTTCTGTATTTTAAATGTGTTCTTTGAAGACAGACCATGTTAGATTTTGTCAGTGGCACATTTCCTTGATGGCTATTTTATCAGCATGTTTTTCTTCACCTTCCATAGATACGCATCTGCCCCCAAATAGCGTTTAATGAAGAGGTCTTCCAAATAAATCTCTCAAAACAAAAGCTACTTTATTCATCATCTGCATGGAGAGCAGCCAGGGAAACTCATCTGTGAAATGCATCGTTAGGAACCAGAGGACTGTGTTTGTGCATTTGCCGGAGAGTGGGGAGATATCGATGGTGTTAGTAAAATCCTGATTTTCAGTTCCTTCTTCTCTGATCAGAATAAGAATTAGGTTACACAGAAACTGAATGACAAGAGGCAGCATAGAGAAGAAAAATGCATTTTTTTTAATTGTAGTATCCTTCTTCCCATATTCTTTTTCATACCAAAACATGGTGCTAAAGGTCTTTAAGATTCATATATGTAAGGTATATATGAAAAGAAAGCAGAATTATGTGGGGAAAGTAAATATTTACTTTTCTGTAGACTAAAAGTAAAAATCTTCATATTTCTGTTTTACTGGTTTTTATTTTAAAAGATTTAATTGACAAACATTTATATATTCAAGGTATACAATGGGATGATGTGATGTCTGCATACCTTGTGTAATGATTACTACAATCAAATTAATTAACATATCCATCACCACTCAGTTATCATTTTTGAGTGTGTGTGAGTGTGTAATAGTAAGGACAATTAAAGTGTACTCTCATCAGATTTCAAGTAAATAATACGGTATTATTAACTATAGTCACCATACTGTATATTTGATCCCCAGAACTTATTAATCTTATAACTAGAAGTTTGTGCCCTTTGACCAACACCTCCCCATTCCCCGACCCCTAGCCCCTGGCAACCACCTTTCTACTCTTTGCTTCAATTAGTTCGACTTTTTAAAGATTTCACATATAAATGAGATCATGTAGTATTTGTCTTTAAATGTCTGGCTTATTTCACTTAGCATAATGTCTTCCAAGTTCATCTACGTTTTCACAAATGGAAGGATTTCCTTCCTTTTTGTGGCTGAATAATATTCCAATATATTATATGTATAATATTCCATTATACATATAATATTTCAATATCATAATCCATTATATATAGAATATATACACACATATTTACTTATATTTACATACACACACTTATATACACATACATATATGTCAATTTCTTTATTCGTTCATCAATGACACTTAGGCTGTTTCAATATATTAGCTAGTATAAGTAATCCTGCAATGAACATGGGGTACAGATCTCTCTTCTAAATACTGATTTCATTTCCTTTGAATACATACCTAGAAGCGATATTGCTAGATCATATGGTACTTCTGTTTTCAATTTACAGAGGAACCGCCATACTATTTTCCATAATGATTTTTTTTAGGTAGTTTATTATTAGTGTATAGAAACACAACTGATGTTTGTTGATTTTTGTTTCCTGCAACTATACTGAATTTGTCTATTAGTTCTAACAGATATTTGGTGGGATCTTTAGAGTTTTCTATAAGTAAGATCATATTATCTTCAAACAGACAATTTATCTTCCTGCCATATTTGGATGCATTTTACTTCTTTTTCCTGCTTAATTGTTCTGGCTAGCCCCTCTAGTACTATGTCAGATAGAAGTGGCAAGAGTAGGCAACTTTATCTTTTCCTTAATCTTAGAGGAAAAGCTTTCAGCCTTTCAACTTTGAGTGTGATGTTTACCATGGGCTTGTCATATATGGCTTTTATTGTGTTTAATTTATTGAGCATTTTTATCATGAAAGAGTTGCATTTTGTCAAATCCTTTTTCTACATCTTTTGAGATGATCGCATGATTTTTATTCTTCATTCTGTTAATGTGGTGAATCACATTTATTTATTTGTGCATGTTAAACAATTCTTGCATCCCAGGGAGAAATTCCACGTCATCGTGGTGTATGATCTTTTTAATGTGCAACTGAATTCAGTTCACTAGTATTTTGCTGAGAATGTTGGCATCATGTTCATTAGAAATACTGGCCTGTATTGGAAAAAACTACTTTAAAGTTCATATGGACCCAAAAAAGAGCCCGCATCACCAAGTCAATCCTAAGCCAAAAGAACAAAGCTGGAGGCATCACGCTACCTGACTTCAAAATATACTACAAGGCTACAGTAACCAAAACAGCATGGTACTGGTACCAAAACAGAGATATAGATCAATGGAACAGAACAGAGCCCTCAGAAGTAATGCCACATATCTACAACCATCTGATCTTTGATGAACCTGACAAAAACAAGCAATGGGGAAAGGATTCCCTATTTAATCAATGGTGCTGGGAAAACTGGATAGCCATATGTAGACAGCTGAAACTGGATCCCTTCCTTACACCTTATACAAAAATTAATTCAAGATGGATTAAAGACTTAAATGTTAGACCTAAAACCATAAAAACCCTAGAAGAAAACCTAGGCATTACCATTCAGGACATAGGCATGGGCAAGGACTTCATGTCTAAAACACCAAAAGCAATGGCAACAAAAGCCAAAATTGACAAATGGGATCTAATTAAACTAAAGAGCTTCTGCACAGCAAAAGAAACTACCATCAGAGTGAACAGGCAACCTACAAAATGGGGGAAAATTTTCACAACCTACTCATCTGATAAAGGGCAAAGGGCTGATATCCAGAATCTACAATGAACTCCAACAAATTTACAAGAAAAAAACAAACAACCCCATCAAAAAGTGGGTGAAGGATATGAACAGACACTTCTCAAAAGAAGACATTTATGCAGCCAAAAAACACATGAAAAAAATGCTCATCATCACTGGCCATCAGAGAAATGCAAATCAAAACCACAATGAGATACTGTCTCACACCAGTTAGAATAGCAATCATTCAAAAGTCAGGAAACAACAGGTGCTGGAGAGGATGTGGAGAAATAGGAACACTTCTATACTGTTGGTGGGACTGTAAACTAGTTCAACCATTGTGAAAGTCAGTGTGGTGATTCCTCAGGGATCTAGAACTAGAAATACCATTTGACCCAGCCATCCCATTACTGGGTATATACCCAAAGGACTATAAATCATGCTGCTATAAAGACACATGCACACGTATGTTTATTGCGGCATTATTCACAATAGCAAAGACTTGGAACCAACCCAAATGTCCAACAATGATAGACTGGATTAAGAAAATGTGGCACATAGACACCATGGAATACTATGCAGCCATAAAAAAATGATGAGTTTACGTCCTTTGTAGGGACATGGATGAAACTGGAAACCATCATTCTCAGCAAACTATCACAAGGACAAAAAACCAAACACCGCATGTTCTCACTCATAGATGGGAATTGAACAATGAGAACACATGGACACAGGAAGGGGAACATCACACTCTGGGGACTGTTGTGGGGTGGGGGGAGGGGAGAGGGATAGCATTAGGAGATATACCTAATGCTAAATGATGAATTAATGGGTGCAGCACACCAACATGGCTCATGTATACATATGTAACTAGCCTGTACATTGTGCACATGTACCCTAAAACTTAAAGTATAATAATAATAAAATTTAAAAAAAAATAGAGACACTTCTCTTTCTAATGAAATGAATGGCACTGTGTATATACCTGGCAATTAATTCATGCCCTAATGATGCCAAACAACCATTAAAATGATGTTGCAGGATATTTGATTACCTGGAAAGATGATCAGAATATATTGTAAGATGGGAAAAAAAAATACTGGTCTGTAATTTTCTTTCTTTTTTTGTAGTACCCTTACCTAACTTAGGAATGAGATAATGCTTGTCTCATAAAATGAGTTTGGAAGTGCTCCTTCCTCTTTAAATGTTTGGGATAGTTTGCGAAGGGTTGTTGTTGATTCTTCCTTAAATTCTTGGTAGCCATGTTTCTGTTTTAAAGAGTATTGGCACTTAGGATTGGCTTTTTCGTGTGTTAAAGTCCTTGTAATCCTGATATGCTAAGCCACATTACTTAGAAGACTTATAATATATTCTCTATAAACTACCAAGGTTGAAGAATGGAATTGTCAAAATGTGTGGCTAATGGAAGCTATATGACTTAATAATATGAATCATCTCCTGATAAGACAACTAAATGCTTTTATTATTAAAAACTGTATTAGTATTTAGTCAGCACATTAATATCTGGCAACACTTAAAGATGTACTGTCACTTACTGGGTTGCTCTTTGACCTTTGTCAATTCATTTAACCTTTTTGGGCCTAATTTTCTTCATCTATAAAATGGAAACAAAATCATTTCTAGTTCATAAAGGTTATATTAAGGAATATGTAAAACAGTAAATGTCAAAATATCCTATACATATATGGGATTATTTTTTGTTATCTTGCTATGGTTAAAGTTTTAGAGTCACAGTTAATAGAATTTCAGATTAATAGAATCATAACAACAGGATTTATTTTAATTGAGATTTTAGGTTAGTGAGGAAAAGGTGGGATCATAAGCTAATAGTTTTCTATACTTGAAGTACCGTTTCCAAAAATATAAGGTTTGCAAATAATTGATTTGGCCTTGAAAATCCACATTGCTCAACCCATAATTACAAGTTTTCCCCAACTCTAAATGAGAGGGTTGGATGAGATGATACCTGGGGCATGTTCAGGCCTAAAAATTGATTATATCATCATATTAATTCAGCTTTGATCTTATGCCAAGTTCTAATCCGTAGTAAGAAGATATAGCTGAAGATCTAAAAAAACATACTTCAAGTAGGCCGGGCACGGTGGCTCATGCCTGTAATCCCAAAACTTTGGGAAGCCGAGGAGGATGGATCAGGAGTTCAAGACCAGCCTGGCTAACATGGTGAAACCCTGTCTCTACTAAAAATACAAAAAAATTAGCCAGGCATGGTGGCACACAACTCTAGTCCCAGCTACTCAGGAGACTGAGGCATGAGAATCACTTGAACCCGGGAGGCAGAGGTTGCAGTGAGTTGAGATCATTCCACTGTACTCCTGCCTGGGCTACAGAGTAAGACTCTGTCTCAAAAAATAAATAAAAATAAAAACATACTTCTAATAACGCTTACAATAGCCTCTTTGCCACCAGAGCAGACCAAGTCAGCAGAACCTGGAGTTTTAATCAAGAGTTGGAACAGATCTTTGATTCTCTCTAGGAGTTAGCAGGGGTCAGAGAGAAGTTCAGATAAGGATGGGAGGAAGAGATAGAAGAAAAATTCCCATCTAATCTGTTTCTCAGCTGGACACGGTGGCTCATGCCTGTAATCCCAGCACTTTGGGAGGCCGAGGTGGGCAGATCACCTGAGGTTAAGAGTTTGAGACCAGCCAGGCTAACATGGTGAAACCCCATCTTACTAAAAATACCAAAATCAACTGGGTGTGGTGGCAGGGGCCTGTAATCCCAGCTACTCGGGAAGCTGAGGCAAGATAATCACTTGAACCCAGGAGGCAGAGTTTGCAGTGGGCAGAGATCGTGCCACTGCACTTCAGCCTGGGCGACAGAGCACGACTCCATCTGAAAACAAAAACAAAATCTGTTTCTCATCTTACAAACCTTTTCTCATCTTCACAACACCTATCTTACAGGTAAGGAAGCTGAGGTTAAGAGAAGTCAAGTTATTAGCTCAAAGTGATGAAACCCTCCTCCATCTAGAGCCAAGTGATTTTCTTTTTCTTTCTTTCTTTCTTTTTTTTTTTTTTTTTTTGAGATGGAGTCTTGCTGTGTTGCCCAGGCTGGAGTGCAGTGGTGCAATCTCTGCCCACTGCAATCTCCACCTCCCAGGTTCAAGCAATTCTCCTGCCTCAGCCTCCCGAGTAGCTGGGACTACAGGTGCACGCTGCCACACCCGGCTAATTTTTTTTTGTATTTTGTAGAGATGGGGTTTCACCATGCTGCCCCGGCTAGTCTTGAACTCCCGAGTTCAGGCAATCCCTCTGCCTCAGCCTCTCAAAATGCTAGGATTACAGGTGTGAGACACCACTCCTGGCTGTGATTTTCAGCAAAGGTAGCAGGATGATTCAATGGGGAAGAGTCTCTTCAACCAAGAGGGCTGAGATAACTGGATAACAACATGCAAAACAATAAAGTTCAACCCCCTACCTCACTCCGTAGACAAAAATTAACTCAAAATGGATCAATGACCTAAATATTAGAGTTAAATATGATAAACCTATTAGAAGAAAACTTAAGGGTAAATATTTATAACTTTGGATTTGGCAGCGGATTCTAAGGACACCAAAAACATGAGCAACAAAAGACAACAGATTAATTGAACTTCATCAAACTTAAACACT